>NC_138051.1:21959179-22559179 GCF_964194185.1 Rhinolophus hipposideros | reverse complement strand
AAGTAACAGCCATGTAATAATAATGGGCACATAGCCCTTGCTTTATGCCAGGCACTGTTTGTTATAAGGGCTTTGCTTCATGTGTGTTAACACACTGAGTCCTCTGAACAATCCTATGAAGTAGGTACTAGTATTAGCCTCCTACAGATGAGAAAACCGAGGTTCAAAGAAGTGAGGCCACACAGCCAGCAAGGTGCGGAGGTGGGACATGATTATAAGAAGTAAGTCCGATTCCAGTTTCTAGAATCCCTCACCAGCCTTCTGTTTTGTCTGCCATACATACAAAGCTGGAGAAGTGCAGCGCAAGCCCTGGTGGACTGTGACCCTTCCTCCTGTCCCTTGAGTACCTCAGCAGGAGCTAATCTTTGCTTCCTTTGCTGTTCTTTGTAGAGCTGCCAAGACCTCAGTAAATAATGGTACTGAAAGTAGGAAGACCAGAAATAAACTCCTTTCCAGTTTCCTGGACCCTAAAGGCAAACCAGCATTGCCCTCACTTACTGCTTTGAAATTCTCCTTTATTGTTTGCATAAAATTTCCTTTTATTACATGTGGGATTCAAAAAGGTTTTCAAATAATTACTACAGTTAGTCTAAATGTAAAAAAGCTAAAAGGAAAACTGTTTGCAATTAGAATTTGCATAATTTCTTTAAGCTGCCTACGTTGTCTACATTTACAGCTAAAAGTAGGGGAGTATTTTCAATGAAACAAAATGAAATCTATTTGCCAAGCTGACTCTGACCTTCGACATTTCTTTTAAGTACCTCAACTTGTTATGGAAACCCAAGTAATTAGATACTTGAGCACTTTTTCAGAGAATTTTTTTTATATCCTTGTTTATTATGTCTTCAGTGAACTTTATAAAAGCAGGGAGGTTAATATATGGGCTCTCAAACGTAAGTCAGTATACCTTGTGTATCATTTTTCCTCATAAGTGGTCCTCACCATCTCACAAATTCCATCAGAAAAACATTCAACTCTTCTCACTTAGAAAAATGCATGTTTTATGGGTACCTATATATAAAACTATAAATTAACATAAATATGTATATTGCCTACTGCCAATTAGTATGCATTTATAAGCAGTGCCCAATAACCCTGATGATAAGTGAAAATACATCAGCGATGAGACATCCCAGGGAAACGAATGAGACTCTCAGCAAGTATTTAACTTAAGAGTAGGTGGAGGAGACTCATTACTGGCCTGGCTTGTTGCCTTGTTCTGTTTGCAACCTTGATTAAAGAAATAACAAACATGGAATGCTAATTAAGCTGTTTGACCAATTTCAATAAACAAGCAGGTCTAATTTGGGGAGTGAAGAGAGGAGATAAAACACTACAGCTCTGCTATTTATTTTCCTACATCAGTTCTTTGATTCTTGCTATAAGACTTCATGTCCCCAAAGGCCTTCAGATCAGCAGGGTAGCTGATTCCAGGGTAAAGAGAGAGGGAAACGTGTCAACTTGCTGAGGCTCACTACAAGCTACTGCTTGCAGGCCTCCCTGAGATCGCAGCCCATGACTGCAGCCTGTCCTGCTCACTGACCTTCACCTAGTGGGGCGTGTTGTAAGTCATGAAGACTATGTTTAAGTATAAATAGTCTTGCCTGGCTCAAACAAGCAAAACTGTTCCTTTCGTTCCGTGCACGCACAGCTTGGAGGCCAGTATCCTGGGTGTACCAGTTGTATCTCCACATCACATGAATATCAGCAATACTCTAGTATATAATATTGTCTATTAGACATTGCATAAAGTCCTGCACTGTGTGTACATACCGTCACCACACAGAAAACATTACCAAATGAGCCTGCTTTTAGCCCACTGCCTCATACAGTGGTAATTAAGGAGAACTGCTTTTTGATTTGCAACTATTTGCTGTTCCGCAGGAAAAACAGAGCTTAGACCATCTTGTTCCATTTGTTGTTGCCATGCTTAATCTTCTGATTCATGAGGAATTATTACACCCAACACCTATGGGGAATTTAATTGTTTGGCTCCTACTCCTCTGGCAAGTGTAATTATAGAGGAGGAGGATCTATAGATTAGCATTTTTTAAAAACTTTATCCAAGGGAAAAAAAGGAGATGGAGTTTTTTGTAAAACCCCCTACTGAACAACACCCAGGGTTGGAACAATGCCAGAACTAAGCTTAAGAGGAAATGTCAGTGACTAAATGAGAGGTCAAACCAGGGCCTCACAGCCCAGAAGTTGGATCCCATCACCATTAACTTGGACATCAGCACACCCCATTTATCCCTAGATAATCCTAATCATCTATACATTTTGTATGTGTGGATCAAAATATACAATGGAATAATTTTGAATGAATTAGGGATAGGAATGACTTAGGTCTCTTTCTGTTGCTCTTTAATGATAAAGTTCTATTTTTCTGCAATCATAGATGAATAAGAGAGCTATATTCCCCCAGTAATTTGAAAGGCAGGGAAGATGTGATATTTCATATTGGATCCATAAACTTTCAGGTGCTGCTAAGTGTTAGTACGCAGACAGATGAATGAGGGCTGTAGCCAATTGTGAGGGACCCACACCCCGTATTTCTAGTACCCTTCCATTTCAGTGGCAGGCTTCTAGCTGCTCGTATCAGCACCTCTGAGGACTTTTCTGGAACTGTGGAAAGCCATGCTTGGTAGGCCAGTGACTCTCAGGATTTGGTGAATAACTACCCCAGGTACCTCATCCCTCAAGTAGGATAATTTGCAACATGTATTTTATACCCTTTTCCAGAGTTTCACCACAGGATTAAGCTCCAGTTACCACAGTGGCAGCTGATGTAATACCACATTCTTTACTGGCTGCCTTTCCTCCCTTGAATCACTTCCCTACTCCTCTGCAGGTATTCTCTGCATCTGCACTTCTCATGTCAGGATCTACTTCCGGGGAGCCCAAATAAAGACAAGGTACCTGCCTTCAAAGAGCATACAATCTGATGGAGGCATTGAAGAGAATAAGATAGGAACAGAGGAAAGAAGAGGGGATGGGAACAGAAGAGGGGAGGGCAGGGGAGAGGAAAACGGGAGGGGAAAGGATGGGAGGAAAGGGGAGCGGAGGGGAGAAAAAGGGAGGAGTGAGGAGAGAGCATATGGTAAGCATAATAATGTGGGTCAGGGATACTATATACCAAGAAATGTGGTATTTTATTTTTTTGTTCATGATCTCTTGCTCCTAGGCAAGACATAATTCATTCCTGCCACAAATAATTATTGCATGGCTACTATATGCCAGACAATGGCACAGCAACAAATCAAAAAAAGTCCGAGCTTACATTCTAATATATATAGACTCATAAGTCATGTGGTAATAAGTGTTGCAAGGAGAAATAAAGCAAGGTGTATTAAGGCAGTCTTCTCAGGCTGCCATAAGATACCACAGACTGGGTGGCTAGCACAACAGAAATCTATTTTCTCACAGTTCTGGAGGCTCCAAGTCCAAAATCAAAGTGCTATGAGAGTTGGTTCTGGTGAGGCTTTTCTTCTTGCCTTATAGATGGCCACCTTCTCTCTGTGTCCTCACCTGGACTCTTCCATGCAAATATGGAGAGAAAGGGCTCTGGTGTCTCTTCCTCTTGTAAGGACATCAACTCTATAGGATTAGGGCCCCACAGTCATATTAGGGGTTAAGGCATCAATATATTAATTTGGTAGGAAACATAATTCAGTCCATAATGTGAGAAAAAGAGATGAATAGTCAACCATTCAAACCAGTGAGAAATTTAGTCTTCAGTTTGTGAGGCAGCTGCTTGGAACAGGTACGGGTGCGCAGTAGTTAACTACTATCATCATCGTGGATTTTAATGTGATAAAACTGATTATCAAGACTCCAAAATAATACAGACTATATTTCACTCATTAGAGTAAAAATGCTTTCTCCCCCATTTATCTCTGTGATTTGTCTTTATTGTGACGTAGCTATGGCCTCTAAAAACAAGGTTATAATATACCAAGTTTTCAATTGATAGCAAAAGAAGATAATATTTAAGTCTTTAAAGACATGTTTTTAAACAAAAGGAATAAGTAAAACCATAGTGTGAAAGCCCTAAGCGAACTCATAGGCGAGCAGGGAACCTTCAGAGCTGCCATGCTGTGTCCTAATGGGCTTCAGAGAACATCAATCTTTTAGAAGAAATCTTCCCATGTTAATTGCTAAGCAGTTTTCAAGGGCTGCTTGCTCTCTCCGGAACATACTTGGCTCTCCTTCAAACACTGTTCAACCTGACCAAATCAGAGCTGTATACAGATCACACACACACACACAAAAAGGACAATCCACACCTTCAGTATAATTATATGGTACAAATAATAGCTTTTTTGTTAACTACCAGCTATTTTTGCAAAGCCTATCAAGTATCATAGATGGTATAATGCTGTAATTGCTTCTATGAACCTGTGTAACATTTAGACAATGAGTTCCAAAGGTCAAGGTACATAATACATATCCAATTTATTTCTCTGGTGAGCCTAAGAAGTTTAATATGAAGTAAAATGAAACTAAGAACAGAACATGTTTCTCTGTAAGAGATGTTAACTTCTCTAGCTATTATCGAATGCCAAAATATTGTTTGTTTTGAAAGAGTCTTATATTAATTGCTTATTTACAATTTTACTTCATCAAGATTACAAAAAGAGTTTGATTCAACATATGCTTGGTTTACTTTTAGTCACTAATGGATGGTTCAAAACTCTCAACTATATTTTTGCTATTGATACTCAGATCAAACCTGAGTTGATAGTATCAAACGCAAGTTGCTTGGTCATATCAAGAAATAGTCTCTTTAATGTTGGAAGGCCTCAGGGCTCAAACCTTAGTTCTCTATCTACAATTTTTCATCCAATCTCTTGGCTTTAAATCCCATCTGTAGTCTAATGACTCTCAAATTTACATCTTTCACTCAGCCTTCACTCCTGAACTTAGGACTCATATATCCAATTGCCTCCTAAAATCTGCACTTGTTAGTCTAGTAGCCATCTCAAGGTCAATAGCTCCAAAACTGAGCTCCTGATTTTATCCCACCATCTCAGTTGATGGCAACTTCATCCTTCCAGAGGCCCAAACCAAAATCCGTTAACTCAAAATACTTTTTTTTTCTCACCACATTCAGTCTGCCAGAAAACCATATTGGTTGTACCTTCAAAAATATCCCAGCCTTTTCTTACCCTCTCCACTATTACCACCATGGTTCAAGCCACTAAAATCTCTTTCCCGGATTATTTCAATAGTCTTTCCATTGGTTTTCCTGTTTCTACTTTCGAACCCCTCCCCTAAGTCTATTTTCACTGCCACAGTCAAAGGGACCTTTGCAAACATGTCAGATCATGTCACTCATCTACTCATCTCACTCAGAATAAAATGTAAAGTTCTAACCTGGGTTGTAGGCTATAAGTGATCAGGCCTTTAGCCTCCTCTCTGATTAATTCCATTCCAATGACATTGGTCTCTTTGCTGGTCTTCAAACAGGCCTAGCAAGCTCCCTCCTTGGGGCTTTGGCACTGTTGTGTCTTCTGCCAGAAACGCTCTTGCCCCAGGGCCCTACGTGGCTGACTCCCTCATCTCCTTCAAGGTTTTGCTCAAATATCACCTTTTCAGTGAAGCCTAACCTAACCAACCTATTTAAGATTGCAACTTGCAACACCTCTCCTTAGACCCCTGATTCCCTAATTACTATACACTTTAATTATTTCTTATGTTTATTGTTATTTTCCATCTTACCTTGGCAGACTGTAAGGCCCATGAAAACAGAGAGATTTTTTTGTTTTGTTTACTACAGTATTCAAAAACCTAGAACAGGGCTCAATATAATAAATATTTGTTGAATCAATGCAACGTATTTCTTAATTGTTTTGTCCAAGGAGTATCACTTGGGTTTCATCGTAAGAAAAATGAATCATCAAAGGAAAGGGACCACATATGCTTACTGCAAAACAATAATAATACATAATAAGAAGAAAGTGAACCAAATGAGTTTTTAATTTTAAAGTTCCAACAATTTTATTTAATGATATGTTTGTTAGGAAAGAATTGTTTAAAATTTGGAAATAAGTTAAAGAGATAGATGTTCTTTTAGTGCAAGGCTAGTCTTGGATTTAAATTGCCTGAATTATTTTCTAATTGTGTAGGGGCCAAGGTTAACATGTAAGTGTTTTGTTCAGTAAAAATGCAAATAATTTCTGTCCAGTGGAAGAGATGACCACAAGGGTTTTTGTTCCTCTAAGACATTAAGTAATTTTGTGTTTAACACAGCATTCTATTAGATTTCCTGTAGGTACCTAGCTTCTCGAAGCTCTTTGGAGTAATGTAACATCTTACTGGTTTCCTCATTAAGTTATGAGATGAATGAAAACTTTGACATATTTTCATTCTACATATCCATGGGAGTCATGAACAAGCCTTTCTGAAAATTGTATTTTAACATATTCAGTGATCAGTTATATTTTTTCAGTATTTGGAAACTACAGTGAAATGTCTCAATTGCTTGGAAAAGAGAAATAAGATCATCAGCTAGAATATGAAAGAATACTATATCATGCTCGTTAACACAAAGATTCAATGTGGTATAGTTGTCATTCTTCTTAAGTTAATTCATATATATAACAAAGCACCATCAAGTTCTTTTCTTGTTTTTGTTTATTTGTTGTTTGTTTGATTTTTGAAATAGTCCTGTTTATTTGGAAAAAAATAATAAACACAGCAAACAAATAAAGGGAAGAGCCATGAGGATCAGTCTTACCAAATATTAAAACATATTATAAAGCCTCAATAAACTAAAATATATGATACCAGCACATGAATAATTAGATATATCAATGGGACTAATAAAAATATACCCAGATACATAGGGGATTTAGCATAATTTAAAATATAACGAAAGCAGCACTTCAAAAGTGTGGTCGAAATGATGGCTCATCAAATAAATGGAGTTGGGGTAAAGCTGGGGTGGCGGGATCATGCTGGATTTATACCTCACACTTTAAACCAAATGGTTTCAAGATCTCACCATAGAAGATGAAATCATATACAGAAAATCTAGGAAAATACCTTTATATCCTTGAAGTATCCTAACTATGACTCAAAATCCAGAAACCCCTCTCCAAATAATTGGTAAACTTAGAAGCATGTGTATACTGTGTTTATTTTCCTCCCACATGTAAAACACAAAGTAGAAAGACAACCAAGTATTTCTAATACTTGGAAGAAATCTCATATGTATATATGTGTATATATATTTTTAAGCTCACATAAATCAATAAGAAAAATACAATCTAATAGAAAAATAGGCAAAGTGTAAGAACAGCCAGCTCATAGAAAAGAAAATACAAATGACTTTTAAATATCTATCTTTAAATCTATTATTTATAAAATGATACTTGCAAAATAAAACTACATTAGGTACCATTTTTTACTTATCATATTGGCAAAAATGCAGACATTTGATAACACATTCAATTGGCAATGCTACTAGAGAAACAGGCACTCTCATACATCATCTAAACAGAGAACATTTGGGTTGGGAAATAAAAATACTAGAAAGCAGGATTAAGCAGCCAAACACAGCTTTTCCAAGCTTTTTCTCAGGCAGAAGGAACAACACTCAAAGGACATAAGGTATTCTGGTCCCATTAGTAAATCTAACTCTCCCATAAGAATAATGGCTCAGAATGTCTTCCTGCTGCCACTAAACATTAAATAACCACATTCCATTTATTTAATACTCAGCCCACCAAGCAACTTTGTAATAATAAATTGGGTTCTCACATAGCTCTACCTATAGGAAGAGATTGATCATTTCTAAAGAAAAAAAGAACTTTATTATATTCTGTGTGTCTGACACATAATTTTAATTCATCCAAATTATGTCATTCTTTTTACTTACTATCCATTTCTAGAAATGCTTGTATTTATTTTCATTCTCTTCTAATTATCTGACCTGTGGTGTTTCAATCAAAAATCAACTCTAGAAATTGCCTGCTTATAGCCTTATTGCCAACCTTATTTTGCCAAAATAGTCAATAGATAACCAGATCTTTTTAATTAGAAACGCTAGGGACTTTTATTTCTGTTAAAGAATATAAGCCCATATACCATGTTTCCCCAAAAATGAGACCTAGCCGGTCCATCAGCTCTAATGCGTCTTTTGGAGCAAAAATGAATATAAGACCCGGCCTTATTTTGATATAAGACTGGGTCTTTAATATAATATAATATAACATAACATAACATAACATAACATAACATAACATAACATAACATAACATAACATAACAATATAATATAATATAATATAATATAATATAATACCAGGTCTTATTTTAATGTAAGACAGAGTCTAATATAATATAATATAACATAACATAATATAATATAATATACGAGGTCTTATATAGTATAAGACCGGGTCTTATATTAATTTTTGTTCCAAAAGACGCATTAGAGCTGATGGCCTGGCTAGATCTTATTTTCGGGAGAACACAGTAGTTAACTGGGGTGTTAGAACTATTGTTTTGAAGTGTACAATATTTTTAAGTATCTGGTATCATTGTTATGAGATCACAGAAAGAAATGAAGGCACTGTTTTAAAAAGTCTCTTCTCATGGGAAGTTTTAAATCAAACAACTAGCGACATTTACTAGATGGTCTTCATTCTATGGGCTGCCCTTAGTTAGCTGTTGTATCTACTTGCAAAAATACAATTAATGGTCATTATTCTAGTTGACTTTCCAGAATAACTAGTAAAGTCTAGACATCTAGACGCTCAGTTTTAACTTATAATTACAACTTTATTCTATAACTGAAACCATTAGTGTTGCAATGTTTTGCTCTTCGGCTCAACAAAAATGATCATATTTGATGATTTCTTGAACAATTACTCCAAATCTTCAGAGACTTTAGATGACTTTGTTTCCTCTAAAGACAAGTGAAGACAGAAATGATGTGCTTTATTAAATAATCAAATGGGGAAGGACAGAAGGTGAGAAAAGAGAGGGTAAAGAATCTCAATATACTTGAAATATGCTTCTCATTCTGAATATTTGAAATGAAACTCGTGATGTGGGATAGAGTTCCTATGAAAGGACTGTTCTCATTATGTCTTCAGTTTGTATGCAAGCCTCAGCTGTGTTACTTTTATTGCCATTTTCAGCAAGAACTCAGGAGAGAATGAAAGGATAGAAACTCAAACAGAATGACTAAACTGTAATACAAAGATAATGAACTCCGCTGCAACAGGACAGCAAATTAGAAGGCTGGGAGGTTGTGAGCCAGGAAAAAAAAGAATAAAGAAAAAGAGCTTTATTTCCACACTTTTGAAGCATTCTTTGGAAACCAGAAAAATCTAGCAATACAGTTAACCCAGTTACTGTCAGTGCAATTCTACATTCAAAAGAAAGCCAGGCTAACATTTTTAAATAGCAATTATAGTTTATGAAAAGGGAAAAAGGGGGAGTGAGAGGAACATCAAAATTCCCAGAAGCGTGAGGGGAAGACAAACCAATAAGAAAACAGTTTAAGATCTCCATTCACCTCAGCTTTTTGAAATAAGCATTTCCAGGCCTTGGTACCCTTCACTTTATCAGCCTGACAGGGACCTGGGGGACATAAGCAGTTGCTGCCAAAGGGATTCATATGCTAAAACGAAGTAAATCATGGACCACCCACCCAGTCAAGAAACAAACATAGTTTAAGTTTCTTTTGTGTCCTCTCTTAGGTGACTCACTAGGAGTCTGGGAGAGGAGTTTGTTTTAGGAGAACTTCTCTACAGTAAATTTTAATCTTCCAAGACGCTGAATTAAGACTTAGATTATTCTGAGGTATGGTTGTTATGATGCACTGGCAATAGATTATAGTGGGGTATCCCAAAACAATAACAAATAAATCAGACTCTGTGAATGGCCTTTCAAAGCTGTACAATCTAAATCAGAGGTGATTCCGAATATACCAAATGATTTTTTTGAGTTCCCAAATAATTTTCTTGAAGAAAACCACAAAGCCTCAAAATCCATAAAATGATCTTAATGTATACTCCAATTAAGATTTTAAATCCAATCAAATACAGGTAATGAAGAAAATTACTTTTTATATTTATTTTCTTATTATCATAAAGGTGTTTTGCGAAAATTCTTTCTGAAACCTCTTTTTTGTTGTTGTTGTTCTAACCCAGAAAGCTAAACATGTTCCATTTATTTTTAAATGAAGGGAAAATTAGCCAGGTGTGTTAGATAAGCTTTCTATACACAGGTCTAAATATTGACAAAGGGAGATGTGTCACTGGAAAAATCATCAGTCTGGCAATTATCACGTTAGCATGTGAAGTGGAAAAAAATGTGAAACTTCCAAATGTGTCAATACAGATTATTTCATTTCCACCAGCAGCTATGCTGTGAACATCAGTTCTTTAATGTACACCGAGCAGGCAGTTCAGCTAAAGAAATTTCTCCTCTGTGCCCGAAACATAATCGCAAGTTCTGGTGCGAAATCACATATGTTTCTAACTATGGCTTCAAATGACCCAAAGAAGGGAAGGAGGTGCAAATGATGACAAAGTACTTCCCTGTATTGTTTGTTTCTATAAGGACTGAGTCTACACTCCTCTTTCATTACGTTATGTGGGTGACCCCTGCCGTTCTCATCAGTCCCAAACCCACAGGCCTTTCAGAAAAGAGCAGCGGTGCTTGCCAAGTCAGATCATATTACTGTATTTACGGTACTGAGAAAATGTTTAGAATATCTCAGTAATAATGATCTTGTTGCACACTTTAGATTTCTATGAACTGCACTTGAAGATAAGAGAAAGTGCTATTAATTTTGGTGTTATTAAGAATCAGATGTGAGGGGCCAGCCTGGTGGCTCAGGGGGTTAGAGCTCCATGCTCCTAACTCCGAAGGCTGCCGGTTCGATTCCCACATGGGCCAGTGGGCTCTTAACAACAACAACAATAACAAAAAAAAAGAAAAAAAAAAAAAAAAAAAAAAAGAATCAGATGTGTATGAGTAAATTCTGGCAATATGAAAATTCCATCTTTTTATCACTAGGTGATTAAGTGAACAAGTAGGACAATAATATCCCTGCTAGAACATCCCTAAATACTTACCTTTTCCTACATCTTTTTAAACCCACATTCTTCTTTCTGTGCACAAAATGGGATTTCTATTTACTAACCTCTGCTCCATTTCTTGCTTACTGTTCATTGGTCCTCACCTTGCTGCTAATCACAACTCCTCTCTGGCTTCACCAAACTCAGATAGCAGCTTCAAAGTCCCTTAAAATATGGAATTAGTTCTCTCTGTCCAGGAGTGGCAAATTTGAACACCCATTGAGTTTTCAGCATTGCTTTAATTTTTTTCATATTATTTTCTGAATTCCTATTTGTTTCAACTTTATATTTGATTACAAATCACCTTATAACCATTTACTTGCTCCTTAAACTTTTATAATCTTGCCTCTGCCTTTCCACTTTGTTGAAATTTCTCTCTTAAAAGTCACCAATTACCTTCTCTGATTATTTCTACAAAAATGACTCCTGGGATCTTGATTGGGATTGCATTAAATCCATAGATCAATTTTGGGGAAAATTGCTATTTTAACAGTCTTGACTGAGGCTTCTAGTCCGTGAACATGGAATATGACTCCATTTACTTAGATCTTTAATTTCTCTCAGTAACATTTTATAGTTTTCAGAGTATAAGTCTTTCAATTCTTTTGTTAAATTTATTTTTAAGTATTTTACTTTTATTGATTTTATTGAGAATTAAATTATTTCTTAAGTTTCTTTTTGTTTTTTGTTTTTGGCTAAGAAAACAATCAGAAGACAATTAATTTTGTATATTGATCATATAGCATGCAGCCTTTTAAGATGTATTCATTCATTCTAATAGTTTCTTTCTTTTAAAAAATTGATTCCTTAGGATCACGTCATCTGTGAGTAAAGACAATTTTACTCCTTTCTTCACTTTTCAATCTCCAATTGCTTTTTCTTGCCTGACTACACTGGATAAAACCTACTGTGTGATGTTGAGTAGGAGTAATGAGAGTGAATATCTTGCCTAGTTTTTGATCTTCGGGGAAAAGCATTCAATCTTTTACCAGTAAGTGTGATGTTCGCTGTAAGTTTCTCATAAAAGCCCTTTGTCAAGAAGAAAACTTCCCTTTCTATTCCTAACTTTTTGAGAATTTTTATTGTAAATATCAAATATTCCTCCAACATCTATTGAGATAATCATGTGTTTTTTCGTTTTTATTTTATTAATATTATGTATATTAATTGATTTTTGAATATTAAGCCAAACATTCCGGGGATAAATCCCACTCGGTCATGGTGTATAATCCTTTTTACAGGTTGCTGGACTTGGTTTAATAATATCTTGGTAAAGACTTTTGTCTCAATTTTCATGAGGAATATTAGTCTGTAGTTTTCCTTTTTTAATGTCATTGTCTGTTACAGGCCCCAAGCACTAGGACCTTAATTGGTAGAGGAAAAGTTTTTCTCCCATAGAGTATTCATCTCATCCATGGAGAAGAATTCTTATGAACGCTAAGTCTTGCTCAACATTTTAGAGCCAAGCCAAAATGTGGCAGGTATATTTATACAATGAAATACTATTGAGCAATGAAAAGAAATAAACTTCTGATATATACTACAACTTGGATGGAGCTCCAAAACAGTATGCTAAGTTAAAAAAAAAAAAAAAAGATTACATATCACATGGGTTCCATTCATATGAAGTTCTTGGAAAAGGCAGTTTTACAGAGAGCCAATACATGGCTGCCTGAGGCTGGGACAGAGCAGAGACTGACCACAAATGACATTGAGGAAACTTTTGGGGGATAAGAAAAATGTTCTAAAACTAAGCTACAGTAATATTTAACCCAAATTCTATAAATTTGCTAAAAATTATAAAATTATACAATTAACCTTGGATGAATTTTATGGCATATAAATTATATCTCAATGAAGCTACTTATAAAATAATTACTGTGTTTCCCCGAAAATAAGACCTTGCTGGGCAATCAGCTCTAATGTGTCTTTTGGAGCAAAAATTAATATAAGAACCAGTATTGTATTTATATTATATTATATAAGACCCGGTCTTAAATTATAGTAAAATAAGACCAGGTCTTATATTAATTTTTACTCCAAAAGACGCATTAGAGCTGGTGGTCTGGCTAGATCTTATTTTCGGGGAAACATGGTATTTTTAAAACCCTAAACACACACACACACATGAAATCAGCTGCATAGTGTGCCATCAGTTCTATTTATTCTACAACAACTTAAAAATCACAAATTTCATCAGGATTGAAAATAAAGATGGAGAAAATTAAGAACATTTGGTTATACATTAACCAATGATGGCACTTTAGTTAGTGTCATTGTTATCCAGTTGCTTTTCTGTTTAACAGTTTACACGAGCTAGTTTATTCATGTCCATACCTAAGCAACTTTTCATCACTTGGTAGAAAATTTTCTTGCTTTAAATATGTTAGCCATGGTCAACCAAGGTTTCTTTCTTACTAATTATAATTATGTGGAAAGAATGTCTAAAAGAAAGTTCTTTTTCTCTTTGATAATCTCTGCAGAGCAACATCCCTTAGCTTCTGTACCATTATCATAGATTGCTCTTTGTTTCTTCTGTCCTACTACCTCGTCTCGCACCTGCTCCAAAATTTCTGAGGCATATAGGTAGATTCAATGATGTCCCCAAGTTAGGGGAAACAACTATGCGTTGGCAGTTTTCTTTCCAGTGTACCATACTACCAATATGAAGACTAGAGACCAAATGCAGTAAAATACATAAGAAAAATCTAAAAATTTAATCATGTAACATACATTTTGCATTATTGTGAGGTCAGAGGTAGCTATTGTTACCCAGCCAACCAGAAGTTTTTACAAATCTGGCTGTGTATTCCAAATCTCTCCTGGTTCCAGCTGTATTCTGTCACCAACTGGTTATATTCTGTCCTGCTTTAAATTTCACTGGAGACAATTTTGAACTCTGTGGCTAGCTGAAATTGACAGAAGAGTAGCAGTGATTCTAGGAATAACCTGAGTGATTGTCACCCATTTCGCTATCCTGATCTAAAGAAATTAGATAGAAAGAATATTGAGAATGTAGGAATTTATCTTTTGTCTCCACTTCTCAAAAAATGTCTGGATATCTCCACCCAATCTTGCCCTTCTCTATATATCTTACATCCCTCCAAATATGAGAATTTTGCCCACTCCACTTGAGAATGGGGGTTGTGGGGACGGTAACAGCTAATTGCCAATTGTGTTACATCTAAATTCACATTATCATCAAGTATGTAATTGCAGAGTTTTACCAGATCTAGCAATCAAAAGAGAACTTTGAATTCAGTGTAGAAAAGTTATAGGATTTTTAATCTAAAGTTAGACAAAAGCATGCTTCTATGGTGGTGATCGTGGTTGACTTAGCAAGATGATGTGTCTAACTCAACCGTAGTAGCCCATTTCTCATTTTATCATTGATTTGGAATAGGTACATGATCCAATCCAGCTGTTAAAATGAGAGAAGTGGGTGAGGAGCTTCTGGGAAAACATTCCTCATGCCTAAAAGAGAGTCTCAGAAAGAGACAGTTCTCCACTTTCCCCTGAAGTTTACTAGGTCGGGATAGAAAGCTTGCAATTGTTGAAGCCATCTTGTGTATATAGAACCAGTAACATAGATTCCTTCCTTAACCAAATGTTAGTCAGTTCTTTTGAACCCTCTGTTGGACTAGGCCCAACCTTGGCCTTCCATCTCCATCCCTGTAAAGACCAGTTTCAGCAAGAATTCTGCTAAGTTAGCTTAGTCAAAATCCCCCACCCTCCATATCTCATTAACCCTCAACATCTGACCAGATTCCTTATCTCCCAGGTCATATCTGGTCCCCTTAGCCTACCTGCAGCGAGAATCCTGTTGGGTCAGTTTAGCAAAGAATTTCTCTACTTGCTTCGTAATCTTCCACCCACTCCTCCCCCAAACCCTACGCATTGGCTATTAATTCCTACTTTTCCTTGTTGTATTAAAAATTGATCCCATTTCTATACTGAGGTCTCTTTTCCCCTATTACAATAGCTCCTTATTAAAAAATCTACTTTTACTGCTTTAATTACTGTCCAGCTCTGGGTTTCTTTGACACCAGCCTCCTCAAGAAGCCAGCGGTAAGGACAGCAGGGCAGGGAAATATAAGGGACTTGAGTCATCAGTGACCTGTTTGAGTCAGATTTTTGTTGTTGTTGTTTTGGGTTTGGGTTTTGTTGTGGTTTTGGTTTTGGTTTGGTTTGATTTCGTTTTTGTAACTTCCTGCTAAAAGTATCTTAACATAATGCTTTTCTGTGATTATTGAACCTGGGCGTCCCATCCTAGACTATGATCATTTTTATAGGTTAGATTTTATGGAAGAAATATCATTTTTAAAGAATAGTAAAAAGGAAGAGGAATAGGAAGAGCTGGTTCAGGATGAAGGATGACTTTCTACTTAATCATATGGCATCTTTTCTTCCCCACTTCTTTCAGGAATAAGAACTATGTCAGCAGATGCTCAGAAATCAAAACAAAGAAATAATAAACTTGCCTATAGCTTTCTCCCTGGCCCCAGTAGAGGCATGTGCAATTTCATATTACCCAGCTACCACAACCAGTGATCTCTGTGGGAAGTTGCCACTGATCTTGGCCCAGCAAGGTGCCCCAGAAGGCTCCCCTCCCACCCATTAGAACAGCACAGAGCCCTTGAAGAACATGTTAAATGCTTTGCCTTTGTAGAACATTTTTAACTTGCTACAGTACTTTCAAATCCATTAACTAATTGCAATCTTCAAAACAGTGCACTAAGATAGACATTACCCCCATTTGACAAATGACAAGTGCATAGCACATGGAAAAGGTGAAAACACTTAAAATAACTCAACTAACTACACTATAAATAGTCCATACCCTGAGAGTATTTGCTCAGAAAAGCAAATGTTCCCTGACCTTATTGTAAGTAAGCTCTGCTCAGGATTTTCCAAGGGCAGAAGGGCCACAGTGTCTCTTGAGTATATTGAGTACACACTGAATATACACTTAAATACCGTTAGCCTTTGCTGCAGCCAGTTTGTATTTCAGCCTTATCACTTCCTGTTTATCTATCCTCTACTGCTTTTCACTATACCCAAATGATGCAGAAATTCTAGGTTTAACAGAGAAGCCAAAAAGATACCTCCTGGGAAAAGTGAGGAGAAACAGTGGACCACAGGATCAGCTACAATTGGAGATAGTGCATCTTTTGCATTCATCAAACCAAAGAAAAGTGGTAACAACTAACTTGATTCCATTTTAAATAGAGTTCAAAATAAGAACAAACATTAAAAACAAGACAACTGGCCCAAAATGGAACTGTTTATGCTAAGCCCCTTGTCACTCAGCCAGTTAATTTAATCACAGTTTTCCCTCTCCCAGAAATGGAATCTTAAACCAGTCAATTCAGGGATCCCCTGACCACTAGTTAGGTCATCTGCCTGCTACGTAGATCTCATCATCCCCTAAAAAAGGAACCTTGCAATAGTGAACCCGCTTTTTTGCCTCGTATCGTTTCCTTGTTCCTGCTCCCTTCTGCCTATAAGTCTTTCATTTTGTACAACTCAGAGGTCCTTTCTATCTGCCAGATTGGATGCTGCCCAATTCATTAAATAAAGCCAATAAGATCTTTAAAATTTACTCAGTTGATTTTTTTTTTTTAGCAAAACCCTTATAAAAGTAAAATGCACTGTTTTCTCTGCTACTCTGCTCACTTATTTGATCACAAATTTGGTTTTCCACAACAAGCAAGTCTCCAGTTCTCTGTGGAACACCAACTGGATATCCAATTAAATGTAGTTCCGATACTATCAACCTGGAATTAGCCCCAGATCCCACGAGTTAAGGGCTCAGTCCCACAAGACTGCCCCCACTTCAGATGCCAATCACAAGTCCCAGGTTGTCATCTGCACTTCTCACTGGCTGGCTATAAGTTGGGGTTCCCATAACACCCTCCTTGGTTTTGATAATTTCTTAGAATGACTCACAGAACTCATGAAAACAGTTTATTTACTAGATTAGCAGTTGATTATAAAATAATACAACTCAGGAAGAGTCAGATGGAAGAGATGCATAGTGCAAGGTATGTGAAAAGGGGCAAGGAATGTCCATGGCCCTTCCAGGCATACCACCCTCCATACGTTTCACCAACCCAGGAGTTTCCAAACCCCCATTTTTTAGGGACTTCTATGAAAGTTTCCTCATGTAGACATGATCAATTATTATTATACTCAATGTCTAGCCCCTTTTCCCTCCCTGGAGGATGAGAGGTGGGGCTGAAAGTTCTCAGCTTCTCATCAAGGCGTGGTCGTCCTGGTGAATACTCCCCAGGCAGGAGCTATCCAGGAGTCCACCAAAAGTCACCTCATTCAAACAAGACATTCCTATCATCTCAAACTTCCAAGGGATTTAGGAGCTCTGTGTCAGGAACCAGGGTCAAAGATCAAATATTAGAACAAAAGAAGCTTAAGAAATTTCAAAGGTTTTAGTAGCTTTGGCCAGGACCCTGGGATGAAGACCAAAATGTGTATTTCTCATTATGTCACAATATCACACATTTACCAGGGTGCCAACTATAACCCTATCAAAATAACTAATGAAAGAAAAGGGGAATTGGTCTCTACTTTTAAAATGAAGATCAAAAGACTAAATAGCAAGTTTCAAAATGTTGTTAAATTTAATCCTTTTAAAGGTGGGATTCAAACTGTTCAAGTCCTTAAAAAAAAAAAATTGTGATTGCCACTACTTTAAATCTATTCTTTTTTTGATTACCATTATAGCACATATTATTTTAAAATACTCTTTATCTCTCAATTTCACTCAGCCAAAAAGAATAAAATTTGCAGATCTGCAGTATAGATTAGAGTGTATTTTTCCCCTTTTGTGTGTAATATAAGCCTCAATTAATCTGTTCACTCCCCCAGATTTACTGGAGGCAGGTATTTTTATATTTAAAAGTACCTTAACCATTTTTTATTATAATGACCCATATAAGAAGTATTTCTTTTCATATTCAATTATATGAAGATTTATAACCGGTTTGCCCTGACTTTTTCATTAAATATTATATAATATGTTAAAAAGAGAGGTTGGCCAGGGAATTACCTTTAGAAATGAGAAAGTAGGGGAAGAACCAGTTAAAATTCTCAGCCTACACTTTGAACAGGAAGCTTTAGAAAGAGACCTAGGAAATGAAGATTAAAAGCAAAAAACAAAACAAAAAACTAGGTGGTGGGCAAAGAGTACCAGGTTCAAGTTGCTAGAAAGTTGACTAAGCAATTTCTAATGCAGTAGTTTTTCTACTTCTGTAAGACTCCTAACATATATAGAATCCTATAAGCACGTTAAAAGGTTTATTTACATGTATGTATTGTAGAAAATAAAAAAGGTAAAGTGCATAATCACTGCTATTTAGTAACTTTTCTTTTTTTGTATTAGTTTCCGGTATACAAAGCACAGTGACTGGACATTTATATACCTCATGAAGTGACAGACAACCCAACTAAGTCTATTACCCATCTGACACTGTACATAGCTGTTACAATATTATTGACTATATTCCCTATAATGTACATTATATCCCCATGACTATTTTTTATAGTTGACATTCAATATTATTTTATATTAGTTTTGAGTGTACAGTGTATTTGTTAGACATTTATGTAATTTATGAAGTGATACCCCTGATAAGTCCAGTACACATCTGACACTATACAGTTTTTAAAATATTATTGACTGTACTCCCATACTGTATTTTAAATCCTCATGACTCTTTTGTAACTACCAATTTGTACTTTTTAATCCCTTCCCTTTACCACCCAGCCCCCCAACCCCGCTTACATCTGTAACTATGAGTGTGTTCTCTATATCTATGAATCTCTTTCTATTTTGTTTGTTTGATTATTTTGCTCTTTAGATTTCACACATAAGTGGGATCATATGGTATTTGTCTTTCTCAGTCTGACTTATTTCACTTAGCATAATACCGTCTGGGTCCATCCATGTTTTCGTAAATAGGGAGATTTCATTCTTTTTTATGGCAGAGTAATATTCCATTTTATATATGTGCCACAGTTTCTTCATCCAGTCCTCTATTAATGGGCATTTCAGTTGCTTCCATATCTTGGCTATTCTTAATAGCACTGCAGTGAACATAGGGGTGCATATATCTTTTCAAATTAGTGTTTTAGATTTCCTTGGATAAATACCCAGGAGTGAAATTGCTGGGTTATAAGGCAGTTCTACTTTTAATTTTTTGAGAAATCTCCATACTGTTTTCCATAGTGACTGCACCAATTTGCAATCCCACCAACAGTGCACAAGGGTTCCCTTTTCTCCACATCCTCTCCAACACTTGTTTGTTGATTTATTGATGATAGCCATTCTGACAGGTGTGAAGTGATATTTTATTGTGGTTATTATTTGTATTTCTCTAAAGACTAGTGACATGGAGCATCTTTTCACATGTCTATTGGCCATCTCTCTGTCTTCTTTGGAGAAATGTCTATTCAAGTCCGCTACCTATTTGTTAACTGAATTGTTTGTTTTTTTGGTGTTGAGTTGTAAGAGTTTTTATAAATTTTCGATATTAACCCCTTATCAGATGTATCATTGGTGAATATCTTCTCCCATTCAGTAGGAGGACTTTTCATTTTATTGATGGTTTCCTTTGCTGTGTGGAAACATTTTATTTCATTTTTTCTTTTGTTTCCCTTGCCTGAGGAGATATATCACTAAATATATTACTAAGTGTAATGTCTGTGAGTTTACTGTCTATGTTTTCTTCTATGAGTTTTATGGTTTCGAGTCTTACATTTAAGTCTTTAATCCATTTTGAGATTATTGTTGTATATGGAATAAGAAGGTGATCCAGCTTTAATTTTTTGCATGTATCTATCTAGTTTTCCCAGCACTATTTATTGAATAGACTATCTTTATCCCAGTGTATATCCTTGCTTTTTTTCTCATAGATTAAATGACCATACAGGCATGGATTTATTTCTGGGCCCTCTATTCTATTCCATTGATCTATGTGTCTGTTTTTATGCCAGTACCTTGCTGTTTTCATTACTATGTCCTTGTGGTATAATTTTATAACAAGTATTGTGATACCTCCAACTTTGTTCTTCTTTCTCAAGACTGCTGTGCCTATTCAGGGTCTTTTATGTTTCCATATAAATTTTAGGATTACTTGTTCTGTTCTAGTTCTGTCAAAAACGCCATTGATATTTTGATAGGGATTGCATTGAATCTATAGATTGCTTTGAACAGTATGGACATTTTAACTATATTAATTCTTCCTATCCATTAACATGGTATGCTTACATTTATTTGTATCTTCTTTCATTTATCTCTTCAATGTCTTATAATCTTCTGAGTACAGGACTTTTACTTCCTTGGTTAAATTTATTCCTAGGTATTTTATTTTATTTTGATGCTGTTGTAAATGGGATTATTTTCTTAATTTCTTTTTCTGATGGTTCATTATTGATGTATGAAATTCCAACTTATTTCTGAATATTAATTTTGTATCCTGCTACTTTACTAAATTCATTTACCAGTTCTAATTGGTTTTTGGTGGAATCTAGTATTATGTCATCTGCAAATAATGACAGTTTTATTTTTTTGCTTTTCAACTTGAATGCCTTTTATTTATTTATTTATTTTTCTTGTCTGATTGCTGTGGCCAGGACTTCCTGTCCTATGTTAAATAAAAGTGGTGAAAGTGGACATCCTTGTCTTGTTCCTGATTAAGGAGAATGCGTTTAGCTTTTCCCCATTTAGTATGATGTTAGCTGTGGGCTTGTCAGATATGTCCTTTATTGTGTTGAGATATGTTCCCTCCATTTCCACTTTGCTGAGAGTTTTTATCATAAATCGATGCTGGATTTTGTCAAATGCTTTTTTTGTATCCATTGATATAATCATATTCTTTTTATTTTTTATTTTGTTTATGCAGTGCATCACATTAATTGATTTGTGGATGTTGAACCAACCTTGAATACTAAGAATGAAGCCCACTTGATCGTGGTGTATTATCTTTTAAATGTGTTGCTGAATTCAGTTTGCTAATATTTTGTTGATTTTTTATCTGTATTCATCAGGGATATC
Organism: Rhinolophus hipposideros; assembly: GCF_964194185.1. Lineage (NCBI taxonomy): Eukaryota > Metazoa > Chordata > Mammalia > Chiroptera > Rhinolophidae > Rhinolophus > Rhinolophus hipposideros. Next base: position 22,538,009 of record NC_138051.1, on the reverse strand, counting down.
GGCCCATAGTTTTCTTTTCTTGTAATATCCTTGTCTGGTTTTGGAATCAGGGTAATAATGGCTTTGGGTGTTTCCCCTCCTCTTGAATTTTTTGAAATAGTTTGAGAATAATAGGTGTTAATTCTTTTTTCAATGTTTGGTAAAAATCAGCTGTGAAGCCTTCTGATCCAAGATTTTTGTTTGTTGGGAGGTTGTTGATTACTGATTCGATTTTAATAGTAGTAATTGGTTGGTTCATATTTTCTGTTTCTCCTTGATTCAGCCTTAGAGGATTGTATGCTCCTAGTAACTTAACCAGACTGCTGAATTTGTTGGCGTATAATTACTTGTGGTACTTTCTTAATGTTTTTGTAGTTCTGTGTTGTCCGTTGTCACTTCTCTTTCAGTTCTGATTTTATTCATTTGGAGTCTTTCTTTTTTTCCATGATGAGTCTGGTTAAATGTTTATCAATTTTGTTTATCTTTTCAAAAAAGAAGGAGCTCTTGGTTTCATTGATCTCTTGTATTGTATTTTTATACTCTATTTCATTTATTTCTGCTCTGATATTTATTATTTCTTTCTTTCTAGTTACTTTGGGCTTCGTTGGCTATTCTTTTTCCATTTCCTTTAATGTAAAGTTAGACTATTTATTTGAGATTTTTCTTGTTTCTTAAGGTAGGCCTGCATTATTATGAATTTTTGTCTAAGGACTGCTTTCTCTGTGTCCCATAGATTTGGGGGTTGTTGTGTTTTCATTTTCGTTTGTCTCAATATATTTGTTTTTATTTCTTTCTTGATCTCATTGTTGACCCATTCATTATTTAGTAGCATGTCATTTAGCTTCTATGTGTTTGTGTGTTTTGCAGGTTTTTTCTTGTAATTGATTTCTAGTTTCATACCACTGTGATCAGAGAAGATAACTGATATAATTCAAATGTCTTTAAATTTATTGAGACTTGTTTTGTGGCCGAACATGTGGTCTAACATGGAAAATGTCTCATGTGCACTTGAAAAGAATGTATATTCTGCTGCTTTGTGGTGTAATGCTCTAAAGATATCAATTAAATATATCTGATCTAGTGTATAACTTAAGGCCACTGTTTCCTTCTTGATTTTCTGTCTGGAAGATCTGTCCATTGGTGTCAACAGGGTGTTAAAGTCCCCCAGTATGATTGTGTTGCTGTTAATGTCTCTCCTTATGTCGGACAATATTTGTTTTATGTATTTACATGCTCCTATGTTGGGTGCATAGATGTTTATTAGGGTTCTGTCCTCCTGATGGACTGATCCCTTTATCATAGGTGATGTCCTTCTTTGTCTCTTATTAAGTCTTTGCTTCAGATCTATTTTGTCTGATGTAAATATTGCCACCTAAGAAAGACTGCAGCACAAGCTGGGGCCTATAGTTCGCCACTGAATGTTTCCCAAGCTGACATTGGCCATCTGAGGCTCTACAAGCCTCTAGCAGCTTGTGGGGTGGGCTGAGAGTGCCCCCAGCGATGCCACACTGGCTGGGTGGGATTCCAGGGAGTCAACAAGGTGGTATGCGTGCAGATTTTACCTGACCAATGCAGTCTCAGATTTGGCCCTTTGGGGGAGGGTTCAACACAGGAAAGATGGTGCCCTCCTATAGGCTACATATGAGGCAGGCTCCACACACGGATAATGGCAGCTATCCCATAGTAACTTACTTTATAAAGAAGTTTCTTGAACATATGTCGGTAGGTAAGAGTTTTATGTAATAATGTTAAGTAAGATAGAATATATGAACTCAAATCTCATAGTTCTATATTTTTATTTTCAAAAAGCATATTTAGAATTTCTAATGATAACAAAGGAATTTGAAGCAAATAGAGACAATGCACACAATATACAGCCAAACAAAAATTATAGTCCATATCTTTAAAGAAATAATAGGAAGTTGTATAGCCAGGAAATAAGAATAGAATGCCATGAAAAGGGAAAAATCAGAGAATGTCTTAGGAATTAAGCCAAATTAAAAAATTTTATGAGGAGGATAGGGAAATAAAATTGAGTAAATCCCCCAGAAGGAATTTCAGAGGGGACACAGAAAATGAAGGGGAAGAAGTTCTCAAAGATGTAACACCACAACCTTTTCCAGAACTGAAGAACATGAATATCTATAGAAAAAGGTCCCACATCATGAGTGAAGAAAGACTCACCAAGATTCATCATTGTGAAATTTCAAGACACCAGGATTTTAAAAAATGTGGTTAAGTAGCAGTACAAATGCTAAATCATAGTGTCGCTGTGCCTTCAAAATGCTGAGAGAAAATATTTTCAACTAAAAATTGTATACCCAATCTATCAATCAAATGTAAGATTAAAGCCAATCAAATATGCAAGAATTAAAAAAATTTGCCTCCTTTACACTGTTTTCTATGAAGCGACCACTAGCAACCTGAAGAGAGAAAGAGGAAAACAAGGATTTCAGAAGGATAAGGACTCCAACACATGAGAACAATGAAAGGAAATCCAGGTTTACAGCTATGCAGCAGCCTTGAAAGCAACTAGTCTAGATGGAAGCAAGAGGGAAGATAGCTTCAGGAGGGATGTCTCAGGGCAGGATCTTAAACTGTTCTAGTGTTTAGAATTGTGTATCAATGTATCTTTTTTTAATTGATAAGTGAGCGACCAAAAAAAAAGTGTGATGAATACATAGAAAATTAGAAAAATTTGAAGGAGGCAATTATTAATTCCATGGGAAATGTAAAGTTGCACAAGAAAGGAATCTACTTGTTTCTGTAGGCAACAATTTTATAAGATCATGATTTTATAAATTTGATCACAATTCGTAAAATTGAATTAACTAAACAGTATCATATAATTATTTGGAGAGTATAAGGGAGAAGAAAGAGGGCAGAGAAGAGTAAAAAGGAGTTAAAATATTACCTCCTTTACCGTTATAAGGAATCAGTAGACAATATCAGATATTGAAAAATAGAGATTGGCAGGAGGTAGGCAAGGGTCAGAAACTGATCGTTTTATTTTAAAACTTTGAGTCCATTTTGGGGGCATAGATGGGTAGGTTATGTATTATCTTAATAAAAACATAATTTAATTTTCTAAAAAAATTACTAAACTGTGGAAATACTCTTGTGTGGTGTTACAATGGGAGGCAGGAAACATAGATCTAATTCCAGCTCTGCCAACTCCAAAGACTGTGGCCAAGTCTCTTACTTCAGTTTCCTTATTTGTGGTCAGGGCTCCAAACATTTCTCTCAATTTTATTCTTATATTCTCAAATCTGCCCATCTTCAGTGCAGCTACTTCTTGTGTCTCCCTTACAATGATTTATTGGCTAATTAGAAAAAAAAGAAAACCAAGTGAATAGCTTCTTCTCCAGGATCTCAAATAGCCAAAAATAAACACATTTTTCTCTGACTCCAGGAATTTACCTGTCGAACTACAAGAAATAAGGCACTACCAGGTAGTAAAAGGAATGCAGTGCTCTGACAAGATCTTAATTGACTCACTAAGTTATGGAGATTTTAGGCAACAATTTACCCTGTTCTTAAATTTTAAAAGTAGTTGCCATAGCAACTCCTAGACACAGCATATGGTATGTCTGTTACCCCTAAGATAACAGAGCAGATTCTTGATGAATTTTCCTTACAATATGTTGTGAACTTTTGTACAATTTTGTTTCAGTGGGCAGTGTTATAAAATGCTAGTATTAATTGATACTACCCATATATTTTAAAGCATTATTTTGAAACATTATTCATGTGAAAAAAAACTAACTTTTAATGCTTCCCACATCCCTCAATATTATTTCTTCATAAAAAAATAACTACAAACTAGTAGAAAAATAAAGAAATGAACAGATAACTTTAAAATGAATAAGTGTAAATAGACAATAAATAATATAGAAAATGTCCTCTTCACTTATAAGGGAAGCAAGGAAAATTAAAACTAGATCCTGTTTTTCCACTTATCACATTGGAGGCATGGAAGAAGTTTAAATTGGTACTGTTGTTCTAGTAGGTGATTTTGGATTATAAATTCATGCTTTTAAGATGTCCTTGCCATTTGACCTAAGAATTTCACTGCTATATGTCTTTCCTAAAGACTTGCTTTTAAAAATACACAAAGATTTCTACGCAAAGATTTCTATAGAAGAATTATTTATAATAGTTAAAAATCAGAAATAATCTTAATAGGCAAATAAAGGAAATTTAAAATTAAAAGTTAGGTAAGCATTCTCCTCTTTAAATTTGATGCAATGTTTTTCTAGTGGTTAGATGGGTGTGTGGGAGGGGGTTGGGGATAAGGGGAAAGGTGAAGGGATTTGGAGGCAGCTGGTGACCACAAGATGGCCTCGGGGTTTTTTTTTGTTTGTTTGTTTTTGAAAATTAATTTGGGGAAGGTATTCTATAATGTTGTGGAGATTTTGTTGGGTATCCGATGGGCATGCGTCCTGTTTGGGAGACCACCTCAGGGATGCTGTGGATACCTGATCATGGCATTGGACACCAGAGGCTGGACATTAATGAATGCCAACTATAATTTTATATATATAATGTGATGGTTCGGTGTGGGGTCGGAGGGATGGTGGATGGGGGGAGGGGGGTTCACAGTGTGAGGGATATGGATGATGAACGTCTAAGTATTACCTTGTTTTGTACACCTGAAACTAATAAATAAATAAATTTATGAAAAAAAAAATTTTACTACTATAAGTTATGATATATTTTTATTATGATAACTTATGGCAGTATTATATGTACTATATATTAAATTAAAAAACAAGTTTTTAAAGAATATTGACAAAATGAAAAAATCAGTTTATACCATATTTGCATTGTACTGTATTATGCAATCATAGAAAAAAACACAGAAGGATATACCCCCAAAGAATAAAGTGGCTGTGGTGGACACCCTAAATTGATCCCCTGTCCTTGAGTGATGACTTTCTTCTAACCAAAGGAATATGGCAAATGTGATGGATGTGATGTCACTCCTGTGATTATGTTACATACATTATAAGGCTCCATTTTAGCAGACTGGAGAGAGAAAAATCATCGTGCTGGCTTTGTAAATTCAAGCTGCCATGTGGCAAGGAATATGGGCAGCCTTTAAGAACTACAGGCAACTTGTGGAACTTGAAGGCCTGAGGGGAGCCTCCAGCCAACAGTCAGTGAAAAGCCAGAGCCCTCAGTCCAACAGCTGCAAAGAAACGAATTCTGCCAACAGTCTGAATGAGCTTGGAAGCAGATTTTTCCCTAGACAAACCTCCAGATAAGAACACATCCCAGCCAACATTTTGATTGCAGCCTGGTGAGAGCCTGAAGCAGAGAACCCAGCTCTACTCTGCCAGGACTTTTGACCTCGGAAACTGTGAGATAATAAATGTGTTCTGTTTATAAACTGCTAAGTTTGTGGTAATTTATTATGCAGCACAGAAAACTACATCCGTGGTTGTCTCCAGAAAGTAGCATTTTTGGGTTTTACAAATTTTTCTTTACAAATTTCCTGTCTTATTTGTACTTTTCTAAATTTTTCTAAAACGTTATATAATAAGAATTTCACTGCTTTTAAAATCAAAATATGTTATTTTCAACAAATCATCTGGAAGCAAAAAATAAGTATGCTTGCAATTTTTTAACTGATCATGAATTTGGCAAAAGAACACTTTTTAAAGTGTACGATGAAAAAATAGCACCAAAATTACCCCACAATTCTATTTCTTAAATGATCTTAACAGAAGATTTTATTTAAATCATGTTAAGATAGACTTTCTGAAATTTTAAGCTTTCTATATTTAATAATCCCTGCTGGGAGAGAAAAAAAAAGAAATCATACTTTCAAATTTCCTTTCCAATTTGACCATGATTTAAAATGGAAAAAGTTATGTTGATTGTGGCTAAATGTTCTCATTTTAGAGTCCATTATGCACTTTAAATTCTCTGTTGGCATTTTAATTTCATTTCACAAAATAAATCCCAACTGACAACAGAATAAAGCAAATTCTAAGTCAACTCAGTGAAAAAGTGTCACTGCAAACAGAATGAACTTTGCAAACTGATGCAACATTTCATATGGCTCATGAACCTAAATTTCCAAAGTTTCAACAGAAAAAGAAAAATGTGTGCATGTGTTAGGGGGTAAGTATTGACAAATGAAACCATCTCCACAACTTACTGTCTACAACATGATGTTACTTTTCAACTGTGTGCATTAACATAAATTTACTATTGTAGGAAGTTCTTGCCCAGGAAGATGACAATTGCAATAACTATAGCTTGTCCCAGGAACTCGCCAAAATTCCATTTATCCAACCACTAGACTACTCAATTTACTGTTATTAGAATAATACCCACTTCTCAAGACAATGCATATCTTAATTAAGCTCCTCAAATGACCATATACTCTTTAAGATTTGCTTTGAAATCCCTACCTTTCGCATTTACTAATTTGAAGCTATTATACCATGAATTCTGCCCAATCTTAATAAAGCATTAAAAAAATCTATCTTAAATCAAACCCATAAAATTTCATAATAGTGATCTGTCAAAATAATGATCATCTGTACTGCAGTAAACAATAAACTTGGCTTTGCTTTATCAACAGACTATTTCAGAGGCATTTCAGAGAACCAGTATTCAGCCATCTTGAAGTTCCATCAAGATACAATAAAGACCTGCTTGCTTCAGTGACCTAAGACCTTCCACCAGGAAACAGAGTGCTTCTTAAAGGCCCCTTGAGCCACTTCCTCAGAAGTGTCCATGACAATAGTGTTGACGTAAGTCCATATTAGGTATAAACTTTAATTTCTTGTCTTTTAAATTTTCTCCAAATGTTGAGTTTATTTTGACTCCTTGGAATATGATCCCCAACTTACGATTTTTTGACTTTATGATGGTACAAAAGCAATACACATAATAAATTACATGAGATATTCAACACTTTATTACAAAATAGGCTTTGTGTCAGATTATTTTGCCCAACTGTAAGCTACTATAAGTGTTGTGAGAACATTTAAGGTAGGCTAAGCCAAGTTAAGCTAAACTAAGCTTTGATGTTTAGTAGGTTAGGTGTATTCAATGCCATTTTGACTTATGACATTTTCAAACACGATGCATTTGTCAGGATGGAACCCTATTGTAAGTCAAGGAGCCTCTGTACTCTGTTGAAGGAGAAAAGTCAGGAGTTTTAAACAGTAGGAAGACGAGAGGGAAGACAGATTATGGTTATTAAGCCAATTAAGGGTTTAAGAGTCCTTGAATCTGTATACAATTGGTTTTTAAAAGCCACGTTGTTTATTAGTGAAGAAAAAGTCTTAAATCATGTCTAGTCATGGAGGGAGAGAGGTTCACTCAATGTTCATGGTACTTTATCAGCTTCAGCTGGTTAGAACCAGTAATGATAAAAATAAAATAAAAAAATAGTCAACAATGATATTCCTTAGACAACTGTTGCATATAGAGTAAATTTTCTTTTACAAAATTTTTTGAGTTCTGCTTCTGCCTCTCCAGTCCTTACTCAAGAGAATCCTTTCCTCCCCCATCAATGTAGAAATTGAGAACAACAGCTCAGTCTGCCAGTGCCAGCAGAAAATACTGAGGCAGTGCAAAAACACTTCTGGGAAGATGTTAATGAAAACAGACATGAGATTAAATATTAATTCCTATACCCCATTTTCTCCAGACTCCAGGACTAGAGGAGGCTGGCTTCTTCCTAAGAACATAAAATGTATCCCTCACTGAGAGGCGTTGCCAAATGGTGAAACAGCATCAGAAATGGTCAGCCAGTGTCCTGTAGAGCTGAGGGCTTTCCACAATCAGACTCAAACACCTCTCCCTAAACTCTCATGAGGATTTCAGACAGAGCCTTGACCCTTCCACAAAGTAGCCCACTCTCCCATAAAGTCATATGAGTTCTGTAAGGGAAGGAAAATAATTTTACCTCTACCCTTCTAGGTTCTTGGCTGAGACTCACCTGTAATAAAAAGGCAGCCTAACAGGAGAAAAACTATTATACTTACATATGTACTTTTGAGAGCCCCACAAAGATGTGAGACTCAAATGGCAGTCAAGCAATTGAACCTGATTATACCATCATCCTGAGCTAAGGAAAGTGATAAGGGTCTGAGGCTTCAAAGGGGTGGAAGGTAATTCACATGAAGGTGAGAAGAAGAAGGGTATGGAAAACAAAGATTGCCCTGCCATGCAGATGAGTCACTCAGGTGAAAAAGTGGTCTCGGATAATAGCTCTTTTCCTGATCCAAGCCCCCTTTCTCATGTACATTTCCCTTACAAAAGAGTAACTTCTGTTTTCAGAACTTCTCCTGTGACTGCATTTTCTCAAAATAATCAGCTCAAAATGATCCTTATGCCAGAGGCATATTTTGGAGTGTCACATTCTGCTCCCCTTCAGCTCAAAGGCCAGAATAATACCTAGACACCTAAGGACATCAATTACTATAATAAAGTCAACAAAGCAGAAATGTTACAATGTACATAACAAGAATATAAAATAAATATAATAACTATACTGAAAGAGATAAGATGAAAAATAATGTAAAACAGGATAAGAAGTTATTTTTTAGGAGAGTTGTGCCAGTACTTTAAAAGTGAACATTAGAGGTTTACCAAAACTATGACCAACAATAGTTCCTTAGAGATCAGTTTTATAGCAGGGAGCATAATAGAAGTAGACATGTTATTTTACTTCTCATCTGGTTACACTGCGGTGCTGTGGATAATCTAGTCATGAATTAAAATTTCAAAACATCTAGAATTGTAACCCACAAAGAACACTGAGAGATTCTGTATAAATTTTCTCACTCCCAGGATATCTTTTAAAAAAAGAAAGAAAAGAAAAGAAAGGACAAACCCAAAGCCTTGCTGGCATCTATCTGAAAAAATAAAGTTCTAGAATCAAAACTTTTGTTTTCAATATTTGCTAAATTGAAGCTTATTGCTTTAATAAGAAAAGAAACTTTATTGTTAGAAAAGAATCATGGTGTCTCCTCCCTGGAAAATGAGAGAGACCACTTACTCATAACAGTCCATTGATCACAGATTTTATATAAACCTGCTGCCGCGATGAATCAATGCTAAGTGAGCAATAGGTAATGTTTCCCCATGCTCATATTTGATTTCACAGTTACATTCGTCCAAACCAATAGTCACACATTGCAATGCAGCAACGTAAAGAAGCCTTTGCTTTTTTGTTTTATTTTTTGAATTGAACTCTCAGTGTGTGCTCCAGTCTGCATAACTGATCCATAGCAAAACCACACAACACCTTTTTACAGGACTTCCTTTAAAATATGATTTGAGGTGACTGTAACTGTTATCAGTGGAAAATGCCGATAGAATTGCCTAAGGAAAATCTAGAGATACATGTAACAAATCAAGAGTGTTATGTAGGAAAAACTGTTAAATCTAATGACTCTGAAATATGATACACATAGCAGCCTAATTCTATTCAGGATTCTTTCTCTTAAAAGCTTCTGATTCCCACCAAATAATTGGATGATTAAGGACTTGTAAGAACTTATAATATCATAACTTGTGGCCCAAAATTTGGAGTTTTGCAGCTTGAGCTCTGAAGCTGCTTGCAGAGCATAACTTTGCCCTTTTGGGCTCTGGAACTGCCTGCAGAGCCAGCTGCCCCCCCCACCCCAGTGCTGATTGTACTGTTTGATAAATTGTACTCCTTGCATTGTTGTTAAATAATACTCCCTGTACTATGATTGTGTGATCAAAGACAGCCTTTTTGTTCTACCTGCCTGGGCTGAAACTAGGACTTGATAAATGCTTTATTGTATATTGCCCGTTGTTCTCACCTCACAACCCCACTTGTTTGCTCACTGAGTCGGCCAACCATTGAAAGTCTAGTTGCCCTCACCAGTTAGAAAACAAATGATATGAGTTTATGGTCTTGTTTCCCCATTTTTTTGATCATCAGCAACTTACAATTTTTGCCTTTATAAACCCTGCCCTGTCCCTTCTATTTTGGACTGTATTCTTGGTTCATATCGAGAACCACGTTTTCTGGTTTACAAATCATTACTTGAATAAACGCTCTTTAAATTTCTTTGAAAAGGTATCTCCAGATTGTTGTTTACACGAAAAACAAAGCAACATTGAGCTCCTAACCTTCCCTCCAATCTATGCCTCTTTCAGGGTTCTCTACCTCAGTCACTGACATCGCCATCGATTTTAGGCTATCTGGCATCTGTGATTCCACCTCCATATCCAGTCCATTTCCACATACTGTGGGTTTGCATTCTGGATATCTCTCAAATCTATCACCGTCTATCTCCACTACCATGATTCTAGACCAAGCTGTTACCCTCTCTGGCCTGAACTACTACAATAATCTAACTTGTCTCCTGGAATCTACTGTTCATTCTTCAACCCATTCTACAAATTGCAACTGAGAGAATTTTTTTTTGATTCAGATCTGATATGACCTACCCATCTCCCCATACATTACTGTCAATTTTTCTTTTTAATTTAAGCTAAAAAATTAAAAGCTAAATATTTCCTATGCACCCGAAAGTAAAAAAAATCCACTGGCAGGGTGGGGGCAAGTGATGGCATCGGAAGTACCAGAAGGGAAGAATTCATGGTGTTCATACTATTTAACCATTGAAAACTAGCACTATGGATTGGATAAAATGAGTCTATAGGTCTTTACATAGTTGGTTAAAACAAGTGAGTCGATTCATTGTTCATTAATCATGAAAGGCCCTCAGTTAGAGACAGTGAACATCTGATATCTTGGGGGGAGAGGGTGTCATTCATAGTCCTTTAACAGCTTTACCTGGTTAGAACAGATGTGATGAAACACAAGTTTTATATATCCCATGCAATTGCTGCTATTTGAGGAAAAATTTTCTTTTACATTATTCCTCATTCCCACTCCCAATATTAAAGGCTTCCCATTAATCTATGATCTGATCCTTTTCATTCCTCCAGCCCAATCACAGTCCTCTTTAAGCCCTGCCCACATTGGCCTTATCTCATCTTTATTCCTTAGATATCTTATACAAGTTCTGACAATTAAGTTCACGAACTTGTTGCAACGATGTTACTAACCTTTTTTTTTTATATCAGAGGGATTATTCATTATGAATTTGTACCAACTGGACAAACAGTTAACCAAGTTTAATATTTGGAAGTGCTGAAAAGCCTACGTGAAGAAGTTAGACAAAAACGACCTGAACTTTTCACCAAGTCATGGCTCTTGCATCACGACAATGCACCAGCTCACATGGCACTATCTGTGAGGGTTTTTAGCCAATAAACAAATAACTGTATTGGAACACCCTCCCTACTCACCTGATCTGGCTCCCAATGACTTCTTTCTTTACCTAAAGATTAAGGAAATATTGAAAGGAAGACATTTTGATGACATTCAGGACATCAAGGGTAATACAACAGCTGTGATGACCATTCCAGAAAAAAAGTTCCAAAATTGCTTTGAAGGGTGAACTAGGCACTGGCATTGGTGCATAGCTTCCCAAGGGGAGTACTTCAAAGCTGAACATAATGATATTCAGCAATGAGGTATGTAGCACTTTTTCTAGGATGTGTTCATGAACTTAATTGTGAGATCTTATACTTCCTCTTACTTCACTAATAAATACTGCTCCTATCATCCATTACCCCTTTAGCTTATTTAAATTGGCATTCTTAAGATCTCAGCCTGACTGTCATTTCCTTCCAGAAGTTTCCCCTGGCTCTACAGTGCAGGTAAGACTCTTTCATTATACACCTGCTGACATAATTTGTTTTGTGTTTTTTTTCCTTCAGGACATGGATCTCCATTTATTTGATTAGTAGGTTTAGTTAATTAATGTCTGTCTTCTCTCCTTGACTAAAATCTACCTAACAACATGGACTATATTTTCTTTTGTTCATCATTTTATCCACCAGTACCTTCTAATATGCCAAACAGAATAGGTGCTCAAAAATATTTTTTGAATGAATAAATGAATTGTTACGGGGTTAAGGTCCAGCCCCTTGTTGCCTTGTGATCCAAAACTTGAGAGACAGCGTTGGTGGAAAGAAAAGCAGGTTTATTGGAAATGCCAGCATTTCAGGAAGATGGTGGATTCCTTTTCAAAGGCCATCTCCCAGTTCCCTGTATGGCCAAAAGATTTTATAGACGAGTACGAAGAGGCAGAATAAAGGAAAGGGGAAGGTGGTCCAGCAATTCCTGGGTGGTTTGAAAAAAGAAAAGAAGGTACTTCTGAGTCTAGTTGGTTCCAGGGATAAGGGTGGATCTTATGGAGATGTTGCCAAATCAATGTTAAGCGAACAGGATCCTGAAGCTGGTATACATAGTAAGAGTCACTGAAACTGGTAAGCATACTGGCTGGAGTAAACAGTCATTAAGGAGGGAAGCAAAGAAAAGAACAAATGTTTTTTAAAGTCCTAAGCTAAATTACATTGTTAAATTGAATTCCACTGGAATGTTAAATCTCAAAATATAAGATAGAGTGTCACCCTTACAGAATGAATGAACGGATGAAGGGATGAATGAATCTAACTTTACTCATTGGAGCTATAAACTACTCATTGGACTATAAACTAACAGAAGTAAGGAAATTTTTGTAAAATCTTAGCTTATTCTGTTTTTCAAAAAATTTAATTATGCAGATATGAAGACATTTGATTTGTAGTTTAAACAAAGCATTTGGTAAGATGAGAAAGGAAATGGGGAGAAAAAAAACACAGAATCTTCAATTATTTCTGAAAACTGCCATTAACTTGGGATTTTGAGAAGGCCTTTTGGCATATCCCACCACCTACATTACCTGATGCCATCATTCCAAGTCCATCCCTAAGCCTCATGCTTAGGGTGATACTTCACTCTAAATTCCACATTTATTACTTTTTGTCAGTTGATTTCACAACTTTAATATTAGTTAAATGTAGCTTGTTTTGGGGGTTTTTTTTGTTTGTTTGTTTGGTTTTTGTCCTTGTGCTTTTGTTTCTAATAGCTTTAATTTTTTTTAACCAAAGTAAGCCCTTTTTTAACAATGACCCTGTATCTTCTATTTTTGAAATTTGGACCTCTGATGTAATTCGATTTGACAGTGGTTTGGCTGGGGACTTTTTGTCCTGTCTTTGCTTCCCTCTCTTCCTACCAAACCTCGATGATTCTGTACACTTTGTATTTACTATGCAGACCAGTTTCAATGGTTCTGTTTACTTCAGACCAGTGTGCACACCTGGCCAGGTAATTTTGGAGGGGTGTTTTGCGTCTGTATGGGTTTCACTCCTGATCCTGGGGCAAACCAGTCTCTAGGAAGCGCCTTTTCCTGAAGTTGCCTGGCCAACTTCTCTTTCCTTTGTTCTGTCCCTCCCTGTGTCTCTATAAAACCTTTGGCGGTATTGAGAGAAGAAAGCAGTCTTTGTGACAGGGAGTCCACTGTCTTCTCTAATGCTAGCATTTTGGAATGAAACCTGCTTTTCTTTCCACCAACCTTGCCTCTCGAGTTTTGGCTTTTGTGCGGTGAGCAGCCGGACCTTCTGCACGGTAACACTTTCTCTAAAAATAGCTTTATGTAAATATGCTTTCATTAATTTAGTGATTATCTGATACAAATGGACTTAAGGAAAAAACAATGCCTGAAAGTATATAAGGCACTCATGGCACTAAAACACCTGTAAAATAATTGAAGCTCAAAATGCTGTCTGAGTTTAGGAGTATTTCTTTACAACAAGAATTATGTTATTATAGGAGGAAATTAGAATATATGCTATCATTTTCCATTACTTGCTATCATTATAGTTAGGCACATTTTAGAAACTCCATTAGTGTTACACATGACAGATGGAACTCAAGTTTATTCCGACTCCCTCTTGAATGACAGTGTCTTTGTCTCTATGGGTGACTATAATGAAGTACAACACTGGGTAGCTTCCAACTAATAGAAATGTATTTCTCATAAGTTCTGGAGGATGGAAGTTTGAGATCAGAGTGCCAACATGTCGGGTGAGGGCCCTTTTGTGGGTTGCAGACTTCTTGTATTCTTGCTTGGCTGAATGGGCTAGGGAGCTCTGTGGGGTCTCTTATAAGAGCACTAATCCCATTCATGAGGGTCCTACCCTCATAACCTAGGTACCGCCCAGAGACCCCACCTCCTAATACCATCACATTGGGCATTAATATTTCAACTTATGAATGTTAGGGAGACACAAACATTCAGACCATAGCAGAGAGTGAAGGAAGATAGCATGCAAAGATAAAGAGAACAGAAGAACTAGACAAACGTTTGGAAGCAGGAAAGAAATTGGATGATGGTATTGATTTAGCAGGCCAGAGAAAGCATAAAACTTAAGCATGGAGGAAGAAGCCCTTAAGCAGCAAGTTGGTTTTCACTCTCCCCTCAGACCCCTGGAAAGGCTTGGGAATTAGAAGCACCTGGAACTTTGGGAGTGGTACAATTATAAGGCTAAGGACTGGAGAATTGTTAAAAGATAAATAGCAATGAGATTCCCAGATCCCCTCCCCAGTGAGCAAGGAGAGTTCCTATCTCTCACCCTGGCAGAAATTACTCTCTGGGGAAGTTAAATCTAAAGGACTCTGGTCTTGGATCATTAGATGCTGCTAAGGGCAGAGGTGCCATAATTAAAACAGAAATTAAAAGTCCACATACAAAATGGTAAAACCCAGAAATCCCTTCCCCCATTTGAATCCCAGAACATTGGCAGCCAGGTTTATAATCTCCAAGGCAGAAAATTGGAAGACAGTGACAAGCCCAAAGAAAATATCTATAGAAACTGTCATTTGAGGGGCCCTCAAAGAAAGGATCAATGCACCCCTACCATCCTATACCAGTCAGTGAACACCAACCTCAAAATGTAGAACATCTTGTCAGCATTAGAGTGCATTGTTCTCCTAAATGTGGACAACCAAGGAACATTTGTCAAAATTTATCACTTTTTCAAGGCCCTCTCAAATGTCAGTTTCTCCATGATATTCTTCCTGAGTCATCAATTTAATGTGGCATTAACTATAATTTACCTCGTCGTGTAGTTATTCCACATGTTTTCACACCTGTTAGATGAGTGCTTTCCTTGACAGCAGTTACATGTCCGTGTATCCAGTTACTTCTTAAACAGTCACTTAGTTATCTCTGTTTCCCTCAAACTTATGATGTCCCAAACTCATCACCTGCCTTCCAAACGTGTGCTCCCTGTCTCACCAAATGGCACTTCCACCTCCCCACATACCCTTGCCAGAAATCTAGCCTCTCCTCTACTTCTTCATATACAATCTTTCAACAAAGTTTGCTTATTCTACTTCCTGTATGTATCTAAAATACTTCTCGATCTCTACTCACCAAAATCACTTCAGTGACATTCCATCTCCCTTAGAATAAAATCTGAACTCCTTAACAAGGCTGATGGTATCCCGCACAGTCTGACTTCTGCCTTCTTTTCCAGCTTTAAAGACCCCACACTTTCTGTAGAAACAGAATCTCTGCAAGACTTCCCTCTACTTGGAATGCTTTTTCTTCCACTCCTCCTCTGGGTAACAGCTACTGGACCCTAAGTTCTCACAGAGAACTCCCCCACAAAAGTGTTTCATGTGCCCTTGTTATCGTTTTGCATGGCACCTTCTGCTTTCCCTTCACCGCATTTGTACTTTGTAGACAATATGTATATTCTAAGATTATTCACCTAACATCTGCTTCATGTATGACACTGTAAACTCCATGAAAGCAGGACCGTGGATATTTTGCTGGCTATTGTATCCTCGGTACAGAGCATAGTCTATCATAGGCATTCAAATATTTGTTGAATAAATAAGTGAATATTCATTGACTGACTGAATGATGATTTTTAAATTTACTTGAAAGTCCAGTGCCTGGTGGGTGTAGGAGTGAAAAAAAAAAAATTAGATAGGAGAGACAATATCAAAATAAAATCCGTAATACATGGCAACAGAATAGATGTGAAAGACAAAATAAAAGGAGTGAAAGATCTTAAGTCTGCTGATGACTCGGGTCTAAGGGACTGGGAAAAAGACAAAGCCACTAAAATAAGTAGGGAAGTTAGAAAGAAGTGTTTGGATAGGGAGATGGTGAATTTGGATTTAGATGTGTTGAACAGAGGAGCCAATTCCATTTAGGCTGAAACTGTAAACCTGTAATGGGGAATATAGGTCTATAACTCTGAAAAGACTCTGAGATTAGAGATAAAGTTATTTTGGAGGCATTTTAGTGTTTTCAAATATTCCATTTACAGTTTTTGAGCAGATATGTACTCTCAGTGCATCATGGACTTAACTTCTGTAACAAATCTTCTCATACTTGTAGTAATAACTTGTTCGATGCTGGTCTTTCCCCACTCAACTGTAGTTCCATGAATTCAGTACTGCTCTATCCTTAGGAAGGAAACCACTGGACTCTGTACAGTCTAAGGACTCTATGAACATGGTAGTCAGAAAAGCCAGACCTCACTGAATGGAGAAACATCTCTTTTCTCCAATGGCAGTGACCATAGCTACACTAGAGAAATTTCCGTCATTCTACCAAAGCAACGAACACATGGTTTCCAATCACTCAGTTGGCTAGTAGCACATTTGTAATGAAAATTTATGGTTCTCAATTCAATAGCTTCTCTCTCTGGTATACAGCTACAACATGTACTTCTACTAAATATCTATCTCAATCTACCCTAATGTGAAACAGATTATCCCACTATTTCAGGTATATTGTGAATGTAAATTTGCCAACTCTGAAAGTGCTTTAAAGCTTTTGAGATGCAATTTGATATTTAGAAGGCCTACAAAGGTTTAGACTCTGAAAATACCTGCTCAAATAGGGGTCTGCTGATATCTTCTCCATTTTTATGCACAAAGATTTATAGCTGGTCAAGGTCATTAAAATTGCTTGTGAAGTTCAAGTTGTGGACTATTTGATTATGTTATATAAATAACAGCTCAAAGAGCTTCCACAGAACTCCTAAATATTGGGGGCAACAGTCTTTATGATTAATATATCTGCTATTTACAGATAATATGGCAACACTGTAGCCTTATTTTTAAATAATTTGATGAAAACATATCAGTATTAACTCCCTTTATTAATAATTTTGCTCCTTGACTTCAATAAAATTACTGAAACATGAGCCTGAAGCATACAGGCACTTAAATATTTCCTAAAATGAACTGAGAAGTACTGTGTTACATAATTCTCCATTAATGGGAGGTAAAGGAATGTGGAGCCCACCTTTAAACAAAACTCCAAGATTTTTCCATTAACGTTAATATAATGCTGATCTACTTATTCTGCTTTACTTTTGGTGAACTGTGCTATATTGTGACACCTAAAAATCAATGTTGAAAAAGCTAAATTTTATGCCTACATTTATATAAATTATATAATTGTTCCTATGATGGATTATTACAGAATATTACCAATTCATTAGTTACAATAAACTTGTTTTTCCAAAGAGTTATATAAAACACACATGGAATTACTTCATTTTCAGTTTTTCCCCCCACAATATAAATCATTTTTTCCTGCCTAAGATGTCACTATCTCTCCAGCAGGTTAATCCCAGGAGTTTTAGCAGCTGCAATTACTACATTTAAATATTCCACATATCTGTCAAGACTTAAAAGAATTCTGTAGTGTCAGTTTGAATATAAATATATATAATTCTAGTTAATCATCACTTAAGGCAGTTTTGAAAACCACATTACTTACTGCTGCAAATTTCAGTGTTATATTGTCTGTGTTGTGTAGTTTGCTATATTGCAACTCTCTCTATTGATTTATTGGTTAAGAAAACGTCCATACTGATTCTGTCAGGCATAAGTGTTCCCTTTATATAGAAAATACATAGTTTCTCACTGAGGTAAACTTGTCAAGATCATTGCTTCTAATCGTTGAAGAGAAAAGAACACCAAGAAAATCACTTGGTGCTTTACATAGAGCTCAAAGTGAGATTGGAAATCTCATATAAATACAGTATTTCAAGAAAATCCTAGCAAAACATATTACAAGCTTTTTATTTGTTTCCTCTGCTTCTAAAGGAAACCTTTATATTTACCAGTGACCATACTAACAGTCAATAGCTTTCATTCTTCTTTTGCCTTTTAAAGTAAGTGCAGATTTTGTGCATTTTGTAATTTCATCTTATAAACAGCTTCAATAACCCTGCAATGAAAATCAAGCATTTTGATGGTAAAGTAACTACAGCTACATAATTTTACACCAGGATGGGTCACAGGGTTACTATATTTACCTTTAAGTTAGATTTGTTCATGTGTCTGTATTTATTTATCCTACTTGAATAACCCTTACAGTGAAGATAAAAGTGTAATTATTTTTACAACAATGAAAGATTCAGGGTGCCAGAACCTAATATCCTAGTGCCCAGCAACCATAACTAGCACCAGCGAATAGCACTTCAAGGCTTTTAATCTCCATGACAACCTACCTTGCGTTCTTCAATAAAACACCACTTTGCATGCATACAAACATATTCTTTATGCACACAGTCTACTTGGTAATAAATATCACCTGCACTGAACACCCAAAAAAACCTTCCTTTTAAATAACTCTGAGTTCTCCCTATAAAACTAATTAATTGAACTAAGAAAGAACTTAATTTATATCTTTACATCTATAGCACACCTACAACAATAAGCCACTGAAAGATTTTCTGAAAGAGATGTTGAAACTGATACCTTCCTCAATACGAAATGCTATGGAGATACAACCCCCAAAAGCCTCTCGGGTGTTGTTGCAATAATACTTTCTTGTGGTGAGTAGGTAATTTCACTTTAGGACTAATAGATGCTGATGTTCTACCAGAGGGAAAAGTATGCTGATACAGACTTAGGATTTTCTATTTATTCTCTCAGTTGTTAAAGACAGTTCTTCAATTTTTAAGGTAAAGACTAACAGGTCTATTGATTGTGTTCTTGACATCTTTTTTAGGGCACAGCTTTTTTCACTTAGCTCCTTACTAGTTTTTTACAATCAAGAATAGGTCAGGAAGAATTGGAAGAGAAACCCTGAAACTTTCAAGAGGTGGTTTTCCCTGCCCATTTTAATAAAAGGTGCCGGGGTGGAAGATAAAAGCAGTCTCTCCGTTGAGATTTGAGAGTGTCTATAGATTTGGTTTTCCGTTTCTCATTTTTTGAGAGGAACAGAACTGGTAAATGGCATAGAACCTTACTTTCTTTTTAAATTGTCAGCCTAAGATGGCTTCTGTATAGATCAGAGAGAAAGGTCTTGGAAATCCGAGAACCTGATACAATGTGCAGGCCATTGAAAGTTTTGACCAAGATAGATCAGTTTACTTTTCAGATGATCTTTTACTTTCTTATAAAAATTAGTTCTCCTTTCATGTCTCTGTTTCCTTTTTAAAATGGTTTCTTTATTCTCTTGTCTACTTAGAAGACTAAAATGATACTAATTACTGTATGGATTACATAAAAGTCTTAGTAGATTTTGAAAAAATATTTTGAGTATAATAACACCTATCTAAAGAAAACAACCAAAAAAAAAAAAAAAAAAAAAACCAACACTATAGTCTCATGTTCCCGAAACTAAAACAATGTGGAAGCAAAGCTAAGCTATGACTCATCCTGTCCAGGTAATTTCAAATGGGTTGTGCTTATCATATCCCCAAGCCACTCATTTTGCCTTTACCTACAAAAGATGACGTATTTATTTTGCTGTCTTCTCTACCAGAAAGGCAGTATTTTCATGATCCTGAGGTTCATTCTACTCATTTTGTCAAACAGCCTATACAGAATCAGGAAAGCAATTTGAAGACAATATAACAAACTCTAACAAATAATTTATTAAAATAAATCGATTCATTGTTTTCTTTATAATTTTTTTTTATTTTTCAAATACAGTTGACATACAGTATTGCACTAATTTCAGCTGTACAACATAGTGATTAGACATTTATATAACTTACAAACTGATCACCCTGATAAGTCTAGTACCCATCTGACACCATACACAGTTATTACAATATTATTAACTATATTTTTTATGCTGTATCATGTTTTCTTTGAATTTTATAAAACAACCAATTGCAGTAACTTTTTTTATTGTACAGTATAACTAGATGTTTTTGCTGAATTGATCAGTGATTTCGGCATATAAAAATATTCAGGTGTAGTAATTATTACATGACAATGTCAGACAACCAATCTGTCTTTTCAGGGTTCTCAGAGCTTCAGCAAAAATAGGCATATTTTATAAAATATCATGAACCTAGTGTTGTTGGGATTTGGTAGGTTCTAATATGTCAGCTTTATTGTTTACATGACAGCCTTTCCAACTGGTCTTTGATCTCCTTGAGAACCAACTGGTTTTTGATCTTCTTGAAAATCAACTGGTCTTTGATCTCTTTGAGGCACTATGTGTCTCCCTAATATTCTCCAATTCCCAAAACAGTGGCCACCACATTAAAAATGCTTCACAAATATCTATTTAGTCTAACCAAATTAAATTCCAAGTAAAATCACTTCCAAGCACAACATTCTAACCATTAGGTTCTAGCACATTTCTCGTTTAGTATTGAGTGAGAAGTCTTCTGCATTTAGAAGATTTAAAATTGGTCCACTTCAGCAATTTCCAAACGCTCTGATTAGTGCATTAAAGCTAAGTATCAACATTTCTATTTTTGTGTCTTTAAATATTGCTATGAATAATAATAATAATGCATGCTCAGCACTAGTCTTTCTCCCTGACACTATTAGGGTGAGAAAAGCAAAATAGTAAGACCCAACAACTCTGAGAAGAAAATAACATTTCTTTCACTACTTTTAAGTGAATATAATTCTTACAAAAATATGTCCACCAAAATAAGTTTTCATAGACACAAACGTCTGAAGGAAATCATGAAAATACCATGTAATTTCCATTCTGCCTTTATGAAAAATAAACTCCGAGAAACAGCATTCTATTATCTGAAAAGTCACCACAGAAGACTTTAGGTGATTAATTTTGTCACATGTTCTAGTGATTCACAGCATTTATATATAATCCAAATTGCAAATACAGCTAAAACATGAACTTACCTTTTCTGATTTAACCTTCAGTAAAGCTAGTAAGATTTGTTATGTAAGAAATAAATTAATTCTCAGGCCTTTTGTTGACAATGAGCCACAGAATGCAATTGCTCTTCCCATGCCAGAATTCACTACCCAAACAGCCAGTAGTTTAATGTTATCATTTCCAGTGAGCCATTCACCAAGGTCACTTGTGTGTAGGTTTTACCAAAATGAGTGGTATGTAAAGACAACCCTACTCCACTTCTTGTGTTTCTGTGGACTTACTAGTTGTTTATAGAGCCTACTGATAACTCTTTCAGCTCATATAGATACTGGTTGCCTATGGTGTAGTGGTAAGCAGATTTTTTGTGTGTTTTTTTTGTTTGTTTTTGTTTGTTTTTTGTTTTTTTTTCATTAAAGTTTATTGGGGTGACAATTGTTAGTAAAGTTACATAAATTTCTTGTGTAAAATTCTGTATTACATGATCTATAAATCCGATTGTGTGTTCACCACCCAGAGTCAGTTCTCCTTCCATCACCATATATTTGATCCCCCTTACCCTCATCTCCCTCCCCCCACCCCTCTTACCCTCTGGTAACCACTAAACTATTGTCTGGGTCTGTGAGTTTTTGTTTCTCATTTGTTTGTCTTGTTCTTTTGTTGTTTTTGGTTTATATATCACATATCAGTGAAATCATATGGTTCTCTGCTTTTTCTGTCTGACTTATTTCGCTTAGAATTATACTCTCAAGATCCATCCATGTTGTCACAAATGGTCCTATTTCATCTTTTCTTACCACCGAATAGTATTCCATTGTGTATATATACCACAACTTCTTTATCCATTCATCTATCAAAGGACATATTGGTTGTTTCTATGTCTTGGCCACCGTAAATAAAGCTGCAATGAACATTGGAGCACACATGTCTTTATGGAGAAATGTTTTCAGATTTTTTGGGTAGATACCCAGGAGAGCGATAGCTGGGTCATACATTAATTCTATTCGTAATTTTTTTAGTAACCTCCACACTGCCTTCCATAGCGGCTGCACCAGTCTGCATTCCCACCAACAGTGTATGAGGGTTCCTTTTTCTCCACAGCCTCTCCAACACTTGTTACTATTTGTCTTGATGATAGCCATTCTGACTGGAGCGAGGTGATATCTCATTGTGGTTTTTATTTGCATTTCTCTGATGATTAGTGATGTTGAGCATTTTTTCATATGTCTATTTGCCATTTATATGTCCTCTTTGGAGAAATGTCTCTTCAGATCCTCTGCCCATTTTTCAAGTGGGTTGTTTGTTTTTTTTTGTTGTTGAGTTGCATGAGTTCCTTGTACATTTTGGATATTAACCCCTTATCAGAGGCACTGTTTGCAAAAATCTTCTCCCATTCAGTTGGTTGCCTCTTTATTTTGTTGATGGTTTCTTTTGCTGTGCGTAAGCTTTTAAGTTTCATATAGTCCCATTCGTTTATTTTAGCTTTTACTTCCATTGCCTTTGGAGTCAAATTCATAAAACGCTCTTTGAACCCAAGTTTCATAAGTTTAGTACCTATGTTTTATTCTATGCAGTTTATTGTTTCAGGTCTTATGCTTAAGTCTTTGATCCATTTTGAATTAATTTTGGTACATGGTGACAGAGAGCAGTCCAGTTTCATTCTTTTGCATGTGGCTTTCCAATTCTCCCAGCACCATTTATTGAAGAAGCTGTCTTTCCTCCATTGTGTGTATTTTGCTTCTTTGTCAAAAATTACCTGTCCATATATATGTGGTTTTATTTCTGAGTTCTCAATTCTATTCCATTGGTCTACATATCTGTGTTTCTGCCAATAACATGGGTAAGCAGATTCTAAAAGTAAAGCCTCGATTTGGGAAGTTGCCAATTTTCATGGTGTAAATGTTTCCACTATGGCTGATTTCAAGCTACCAATGTGAGATCACTGAACAGAAAATTGGGAAGAGCTGCACGTAATTTACTCCCCTAAGCCAGTAAGAGCCAGTTCCAGCACACCAAAATTGGTTGCTGACTATGTTTTAGGGATTTTTTTTTCTGATTACAAAGGTAATTGGCATGCAAAATTGGAAATGACTAATAGTAAATGGAAGTGGAGAAAATAGCCAAGAATTCTGAAAACCAGAGATAGTCATTGTTCATTCGGTATGGTACTAGTACCTACCACAAGTAACTCTTACGTGGAATTCTAAAATATCTGGGTTTATTTCAGTATACGAGTACCTTTCTGGAAACCATAGAAATTTCAATATGTGGTCAAACTAGAGTCATTCCTAATGTGAATATTAGAAAAAGAAGGATTTGGAGCTCAAAAGAAAAATAAAGAAATTGGCTAAGACTTAGTAGAAGATTTAACAATTAATCTTAGATAGCTACAGCTGGAGGAAAATAAACTCAGAAATTAAAACTGTTCGTCTATCTGTTAGCTCAAGAGAACTGAGCATGAAGGAGGAGAAGAAAGCATGTGTTTGGCAAGATATCATTAAGCCAACATCAGGTACCTTGTATATTGAGGAGGAAGTTTGAAACATATGAGCCCAGCTAGGCTGTTAGTAGTTAAATAATGATCACCCAAGGATTTGTTCCATCTCAAACGTCCATATCACTATGTATCTCTGACACCAAAAACGTAACCCTAGAAGTGGGAGTTAACAGTTCTGAATCATATCACAAAGGCATTAAGCTCAGAAAAACATAATGCTTCTTATTATGCATATTATCTGCAACAGAGCAATACAAATTTACAAGTATTTTGTAAAACAATGTAGAAGAAAGGATAATTTGAAGAGCAAGAGTGATAATATTAATAAAAACATTATTACAAATCCAAGATACATAAAATGGCATTGATATTCTCCCTGTTTATGATACTTTTCTGGAATGAACTTCAAAAACATTTACAAAGGACTCTATAGTCACCCATAATTGAGATTCACTATCCATAACTCCAAACTGCAGAGATTTTCAGAAACTTAATTTTTATAGTTGAACATTGCTTTTATATATTCCCTTAAAATATACTCTTTCTTTGCATTGATATGCTTTTGTTAGAGAGATGATTCATTAATTGCGTATTATATTTCTAGATATACATAGCCTGATCCTAGCCCATTTTTGTAAATAAGCATTTTTATTGAAGTATAGAGAAGAGTACACAAATCATAACTGTCCAGTTCCATGAATTATCACAAAGTACACACATTCATATAAACAGCACCCAGATCAAGAAATAAGAATGTTATTCAGCATTTCAGAGGTTACCTTGTGCCCTCATCCAGCCCTTACTCCCACCCTCCTCCCTAAAGACAATCACCATGCTGACAGCAAACACTATAGATTAGTCTTGCCTTTTTGAACTTCATATAAATAAAACCATTCTTCAATGTGCATTGTTTTGTATGACTGGCTTTTCACCCAATATTTTTTCACCAAATATTTTTACCAATATTATTACACATAACAGTATTTTTTTTATTTTCATTGCTGTATAGTATTCCATTGAACACTATTTCTATCTCTATTTTTAATCCAGCACACATTTTATACTTATTCTTCTTCTGGAATATATTGTTCCGTCATTTCCTTTCCAATTTATTTCTGTATTTATTTTTTTACTTAAAAAAAGTGTATCTCTTGTAGACAGAATGTAAATGAGTCTTGCTTTTTTGAACCAGTCCAACAATCTCGGTTTTTTAATTGGAGTATTTAGCCCAATAATGACATTTAATGGTAGGCCTAAATCCAACAACATGTGGTATAATTCATATGCTTGGATTTAGCTCTACCATTTCGCTGTTTGTTTCCCAGCTGTAACTATTTCTAATGGTTTATCTAGGGATATCTTTAACCTGTCACATTCTACTTAGAGTCAGTATTGCACTATGTCACATATAATATGAGAATGTTGCAACAGTATAATAGTTCCATTTACCTCTTTCTTCGTGCTACGGTTGTTATAAAAGGCACCAAGATAGAAAGCAATGTTATAATTTTCACTTTTTAATAATGTCTTTATAAAAAAAATACCTATAGCCTCTTACATCTACTCAAATATTTATCATTTCTAATGCTTTTCATCTGTTCCTGTATATACAAGTCACAATTCTGTCATTTCCCTTCAACCTAAAGAACTTCCTTTACTATTTCTTGTGGTAGCAAATTCTCTTAGTTTTTATCTTTAAGTGTCTTTATTTTACCTCCATTTTTAATGGATAGTTTCTCTAGTTTTAGAATTCTTAGCTGAGATTTTTTTCTTCTTCTTCTTTGAGTGCTTTTGAGATGTTGTTCCAACTGACTTCAGCTGTTATATAGATCAGGAGGTAGTGGAATAAGAATGCTGACTGTTGTTTCCTTCTATATAATATATTATTTTTCTCTGGTTACTTTCAAGATTTTGTCTTTACTTTTGGGTTTTGTCAGTTTGACTATGATGTGCCTTGGTGTGGTTTTCTTTGTAATAATATTTTGGCAGGGGGGGCATTTGTTTTTGATCTGCAAGTATATTTTTTCTAAATTTTATAAGTTTTTAATCATTCTGTCATCAAAGTGTTTTTTGTTTTTTTTTCTGCCATATTTTCTCTCCTCACCATTGGAACTTCAGTTATACATATGAGGTCAGATAATTAAGTTCATGAACTCATCCTAGAAAAAGTGCTACGTACCTCATTGCTGAATATCACTATGGTCACCTTCAAAGTACTCCTCTTGGGAAGCTATGCACCCATGCCAGCGCCTTGTCCACCCTTCAAAGCAATTTTGGAACAATTTTTCTGGAATGGCCATCAGAGCTGTTGTCGTATTACCCTTGATGTCCTGATTGTCATCAAAATGTCTTCCTCCCAATATTTCCTTTATCTTCAGGTAAAGAAAGAAGTCATTGGGGGCCAGATCAGGTGAATAGGGCGCGTGTTCCAATACAGTTGTTCACTGACTTAAAATCCCCCTCACAGACAGTGCCATGTGAGCTGGTGCATTGTCGTGATGCAAGAGCCATACATTGTTGGCAAAAAGTTCAGGTCATCTAACTTTTTCACGCAGGCTTTCCAGCACTTCCAAACAGTAAACTTGGTTCACTGTTTGTCCAGTTGGTACAAATTTATCACGAATACCCCTATGATATCAGGAAAGATTAGCAATATCATCCCAACAAGTTTGTAAATTTAATTGTTATACCTTGTATATTAGACCTCTTGATATTGTCCCACTTGTTTCTGATACTCTGTTCTTTTTCCTTCAGTCTTTCTTTCCCTGCACTTCAAATTAATAATTTCTTTTGCTCTATTTTCAAGTTTACCAACTCTTTTTCTGCCACCTCTAATCTGCTTTTAATCTCATTCAATTTTTTATTTCAGTTCATGTATTTTTCAGTTCTATCATTTTTGTTTACTTTTTTAGTTTCTAGTTCACTGCTAATATTTTCTGTTAATTCATTGTATTTTCCATAAATGTGGGTGTATTTATAATAGCAGATATAAAATCTTTATTTTTTAATTGTAGCATCTGAAGCATTGTGAACTAGATTTTAATAACTGCTTTTTCTTATGACTGTTGATCACATTTCCATATATGTTTGCATATCTACTATTTTTTATCATATGCGAAACATTATGAAAGCAACATTGCAGAGACTCTACACTCAGCTATATTCCTCTTGAAGGGTATTGATTTTTGTTCTAGTAAGTAGTTAAATTGGCTAGGCTTAAAATCCAAACCATATCTCCTCTATAGTAGACAATAGTTAGAATCTCTGCCCAGTTCTTTCGTTTTCCAGCTGCTGCTTCTTCACCAGGCCCGTTGGAGTCTCTCTGGAGCACATACAATTTAGTGGTCATCAAGGGTCTTGGTGGAATTTATACACAGATTTTGAGGTTCACTCCCTCTGCAGCTTCCTTTCTTCCAGGATTTTCCCCCTGAATTTTCTAGATACTCTGCCAGCCTAGAATTCTGTCCTCTTTTACCTCAAGTAAATTTTACCAGTAAAATTGCAACTTTTTGTTACCTAGAACCTGGTGCAGATTGGGATATGTACCCTCAGGCAAAAAGGTGAAAACTCACAAATCTCACGGGTTGCTGTTCTGTCTTTCAAGGGTAGACTCCCTCCAGTATCTGAGTGCTTTCTTGTTCTCCAATAATTTCAAATAGTTGAGTTTTAAATATATTTTGTTCATTTATATTATAATTGTTATCTGCAAGAAAGTTATCCTGGCTAAGTTACTGTGCCATTTCTAAATGCCTGAATCTTATATATATTTTTCATATTCTGGGGTTTTCAGTTAATATTATATCATCTGGCTTTTTTGTCTGGATACTTAACTGTGTGATGTGCTTCCTGTGCTCTGATAGGTGTATTCACTACATTTATTGGTTATCTGAATTCTGAGCCTTTAATTTGACCTTCACATTCCATATGTGAAGGTCATATGTCCAGCCTGTCAAGTCCTAACATTATTCTGTGCAGTCGTCAGTCTGAAATACCTGGTAAAGCATTATTAGAAGGTAAAGCATTATTAGAAGGTAATGTATTATTAGAAGGTTAAAACATCATTTTGTGTTATGAAGCCAAATTAAGTCTTTTAATGAATTCAACTTTTAACAATATACTTTTATTTTAAATAATAGTATGTTTATAGTCATAGTCCACAACAAAACTGTTTCCTTGTTTTTCTCATTAAAAATTATTTTTCATTCCTCTAATAAAAAAAATGATTTTTGTTCTTCTACTAGAAAATTTATGGAGAAGTATTGTGTTTTTTAACTTTACAGTCCTCAGCAAATTTTGGCATAAGAGCATTCAGTAGTGTTTTATAGCCTTTGTGGCAAAAGTTCACTTTTCCACAGATCACACTAAAGTTTATTCAAGAATGGTTCGCCTAAAGTTTCTTTATTCATTTATTCAGCAAATGGGTCGTAAGTGTTTATTATAGATAGAAAGCACTGTGCTAGATAAAAGGGATACTAGAGTAAGTAAGACACCATTCAGATCCTCCGAAGTCTCATAATCTATTAGGAAAGACAGAGAGGTAATTAAAAATGACAATAAATCAAAATGAATGCTATTGGTGATAAGCACAAAATGAATGATCAAGTCACAGAAAAAATTTGATTCTGCTGGCAGAGTTCTAGAAGGTCTATTTAAGTCTATTTAAGGATCAGTAATTGTGCACTATCTTGAAAGACAACTATTTGCCAGAGCAAGAAATTGAAGAACATCGCACATCCAAGGCCCTGCAAGTATTTTATCATAACAGAATGCAGTCAGCAAGGGGAGAAATAGCAGAAGATGAAACTAGAAAAGTAGACAGGAACCAAAAAAAAAATGACCTTGTAAGTTATACTTGGTGTACGAGTATTTGAATTTTATTCTGTGGATTTGGGAAGTTGTTGCAAGATTTTAAGCAGGAGTAATGATCAGACTTGAGTTTTTAAAATTTCACTCCAGCTGCAGAGAGGATAATGGATTTATACCAGAGGTTGGCAAACTTTGTTTATGAAGGGTCAGATAGTAAATATTTTGAGTTTTGCGGGCCATGCATTCTTTGTCACAACTATGTAACTCTGCTGTTGCAACACGAAAACAGCCATAGACAATACGTAAATGAATAGGCATTCCTGTGTTTAATATAATTTTATTTTCAAAGAAAATAGACAACTGGCAGGATTTGGCCCCTGACCTATACAGCTTGCCAACCCCTGGATTAGATGATTTGTCCCAAAGAAACAGGATCAATTAGAAAGCGATTTCTATAGTCCAAGTGAGTAATGATGAGAGCTTCAATTGGAGCAGTCCACATGAAATCGCAGAGGAGATGCTTCCAGTAACATTAAGGAGATAGAAATGGCAGGACCTGGTGACCAGTTGGATCTGTGGCTGAAAGGGAAGAAATTTGAGAGGACTCCAGAGTTTATAGTTTAAATGACTGGGGAGATCATGTTGCCAGCAATTAAACATGGAAAGAAAAAAAAAAAAGATATCAGAAGGTCCATGATGGGAAATTTCACCAGGTCACGAATTATAATTTTTTTCAAGTATTGCAATACATTATTTTTAACCACAGAGTATGTAATAAACATTTTAATAGAAAATTGTATTTTCCCACTTAATCTATAAAATGTTATGGGAAATTAAATTTGCTCATGTAAGCTGTAAATAACTCACCAGTCCTGTATTACTTAGGTTCCCTTGATAGGTAGAAAACTTTAGTGTCTCTTGGTCTAGGTTTTTCTTAGCAGACTGCTTGAAATAAAGAATACTTCTAGCAGTTTCAAACCTACTAAACACTGTGTAAAAATACTCTCCCCCACCTTGTACACCGGGTTGAAACAAACTGCCGAGTTGATGGACCATAAATCTCACCCAATGTGGCAATTCCTAAGTTCCTAAATGACACACTTGATCTCTAAAACTTTAGCATGAGTGAGTATCAGAGCATGTGAGAGAGGAGTGTGCATAATGTGAAAACACAGAGGATGAAACTCAGAAAAAAATAAAGCCCCCCAACATTAATCA
Source organism: Rhinolophus hipposideros (assembly GCF_964194185.1). Lineage (NCBI taxonomy): Eukaryota > Metazoa > Chordata > Mammalia > Chiroptera > Rhinolophidae > Rhinolophus > Rhinolophus hipposideros. The sequence goes on along the minus strand of NC_138051.1, from coordinate 22,508,483 downwards.
TTATACTACGTGTTCTACTTACAGTGATTGTAATTTATGGAAGTCAGTTTTCAGTTAATTATTTATAAAGGCAGTTGGTACTTTATGCTTCCTCTCTTCTTCTATTTTTTCTGTTCTCTGCTAATTCCTTTCTTTTGTGATTTCTCTTCGGCCTTATCTCCTTTTCAAACTTCATTAATCCTCTTTTCATCTTTCCTTTATCTTCTTTATTTCTAACCTATTTTCAGCTTCCCTTCTTCAGCCAAACATGTCTTTTTTAAGACCTATCATAACTTTCTTTTTAATTTTTTATTGGGGAATATTGGGGAACAGTGTGTTTCTCCAGGGTCCACCAGCTCCAAGTCGTTTTGCTTCAATTTAGTTGTGGAGGGCCCAGCTCAGCTCCAAGTCCAGTTGCCGTTTTCAATCTTTAGTTGCAGGGGGCGCAGCCCACCATCCCATGTGGGAATCCAACTGACAACCCTGTTGTTCAGAGCTCATGCTCTAACCAGCTGAGCCATCCGGCCACCCCTCGTAACGTTTTTTTAAGTTAACTTTCATCAATTAAGAGTTTCTTTTTAAATTGGAGAGGGAAGGAAGAAATGAGGGGGAAGGGAGAGAAATAAAGAGAAAATTGTTTTCTAATTAAAAAAAAACATGCTAGATCAGTATAATGGGAACATATAAAAGATACTACTTTAATTCATTTTAGGTTTTGTGTTGCCTAAAGCTAAATAGTACAAAATTAAGTAGGAAAGCAAATATTTATTTTTAATGAGAGCAATTGAAACAAATAGAAAAAAAATGTAAAAGTTGACAAATGCCATATGTGTATATATATATATATATATATACATATATATATGTATATATATCAAACACCAGAAAAATAATACAATATGTTTGTAAATTAACTACCTGACATACTATGATACGTTTTCCCCCAACATTTTTTGGCTTCGTGTTCTTTGAATTTTTCTTCGTATGGCAATGATTTCACAATATTCTCTATAGAAAAAATACTGGTGCTGCTACTCACTTGTGCCTTACAAACAGAAACATGAAATAAGTCCTAGCTCATGCAATTCCTATTAATAAAGAAAAAAAAAAGAGTGTTACATTTCTAATTGTCTCTGCTCCATTATCAAGTATATTACTGACAAGAGAAAAAAAAAACTTTATTTTGATTGGAGTCAGTAGAAACCAAATACTACAATTTTCCACATATGATGACTTTTCATAGATTAGTTCTAGTTGATCCATTTCCAGGGTATTTCTCCTCCACATATGACTGGTGGTAGCCTGTCATGACGATCCCAAATAGAGGAGGAACACTGCAGGTTTAAAGAGAAAGGTCAGGGAAGGATTCTGAACAGCACTTACTCATCTAATTAACATTTCAAAGAAAATTGATAGCAAGAAATTGTAATGTCCCAATTATTTACTGAGAATAGTTTACCAGGAACAAACTGTTTTCATTCTGAGGAAGGTATTATTTTTTTGAATGGTTTTTCGATATCAGCAAAATTGTGAAAAAACAGTTCGTCTTCAGTAATTCCAGGTAAATGTTGCCTATTCTCCCCATCACCTTTGGGAATCATGCTATCAGATAGAAGTTAGTGCACACCAAACTGTAAATGACCGATAGGAACATTTCTCAATCTGTATTCCATGGAACACTAGTTTCTAGCAATGTTAACAGGTATTATATGAAATGCTATATACTCTCTCTTCTTTGAGAGTCAAGACATATTTGTATGTTAAAGTCTCTGTGAATTTTACTTAAATAAACTTATTTAACATTATTTAACTGTTTCCTAAATTTAGATGACTGTGGAATCACATACACACACCACTTATGTGTATATGTCTCTGTGTGTGTGTGTTTTGGGGGGATAGTGGGACATCTATAGAATTAGTAGTGTTTCCATGGTTTGGAAAAATGGTCTTTCCCAAAAAAATCAAAACCAAAGCTAAAAGAATGACATTGCAGGCCTGAAATTTTAGACATCTCAAGACAGTAGGCATTCTCATAGCTGCTAAAATCATGTCAGTAGGCAGTCAATTATCATTATTCAGTATAAAGACCCCGATCATCCTATTTTTATATCATTAATTTTAAAGTGAAATGTCCAGTAATTTAGTCCATCTGATTTCCCAGGCCTTGGGAATATTTACTTCAATGTGGCACACAGAAAAGTTCTAGCAGATTGGGCATATTTTGAGCCACAGGCAAAATATTCTAAGTTCAAGTACTTCCTGAATTATACTTGCCAGTTCTCATGGCATATGTGATATTTTTAGCTAACTAGTGATAGTCATTAAATCCAACAATACTACACATTTTATATGAGAAATTCACCAGTATATTGACAAAGATTCTTACCAAACCGTAGTCAGGCTCCTCTGAACTCTCTTCTCAACTAGGCCTCAACTTTTAGACTTCTCTATCTATCTTCATATCACCCAATTTTAACAAAAACCCTGTTAAGTCAGTTTAGCAAGACTCTCCACCCTCAATATCTAATCACCATCAATATCTGATCAAATTCCTTATGCCCCACACTCCCCTATGTGATAAAGGATCACCCTGGCCTGCCTTCAGCAGGAATCCTATCAAGTAGGTTTAGCCAGAATCCCCCCCTTACTCCTGTTTCCTCTTAGCAATTTTCTACCCACTGACCCCCACCCTGCTCCTCAGCTATAAATCTACACTTGTTCATGCTGTATTTAAAATTGAGCCAGTGTTTTATACTGAGGTCTATTTTCCCCTGTTTCAATAGTTCCTGAATAAAATCTATTTTTACTGCTTTAAAATACCTACTATCTGTCCAGCTCTGGTATTTCTTTAACAACATGCAATCTCGCAATAATTAATTTGCAACAGAAAGTAATAAACATTTGCATTAACTTGGGAAGGCCTTATGACAAGTACTTGAGTATATTAAAAAGTTAGACTGACAGCTTTGAAACACAAAGTCCTCTGTTTATCCATAAAATGCACACACACGCGTGCACACATACACGTATATATAATTGCCACCAGCAATTCTAAGCTTCCTTTATGAGTGAACCTCTGTTTGCCCCTCTAGAGAGTGAGAAGAGGGTTCAGATTGCAGGCTCATTCAATTCTTGGCTCCTCTGCTGAGACTGCCAATTAGAGCAGTTTGTGATATGGACATCTGTCCACTGGACTGAGACCAGCTCATTTCACAACGCAGTTGTCAAATGGTATCAACTTGCTGTGACAACCCATGTTAGATTCAAACCCATGCCCTTGGAGGTGACGTGGCTTCCTTGCCTGTCACTAAATCCTTTAAATGCTGAGAACGTAGGCACACAAATTTTCAAAGCGAACTGATTATAAAACCAGAAAGTCATCCTCATTTCCCTTGACTCATGGAAATTTTACTGATACTTGCTTTTATTGTAGGAAAATGATTCCCTAAGCACATTTTCATTCTTGGAAATCTGGATATTTTTCAAATCATTGTGAAAGAAATTTATGTATTTCACATTATTTCAATGAGTGCTTTCTGAGTACCTACTACCTGTTAGGCAGTGTGAAAATGCTACCAGTTTTCTTTTTCTTTTTTTTCCTGAATGTATTTGCTGAATAGCTAATAAATTCATTTTATCTCTTCACCATAACAAGTTCTTGTTTTTTTTTTTAATTCAGCATAGGGCAAGGTAAGAGAAGCAAAAAGTTTTATAAGGGAAAGGTAATGTTTGAAGTTACATTAGTTTGAATGTAGTTTAGTTTCTCAACTATATGTAATTACTTTGAAAGAGAAAAATCATAAGAATAGCTTTATTGTCATATTTTTACCAGTGGGTGTGTGAAGTGATTTAACTTACAGGTAATGATTATAATTGTATTGATACAGGACATGCAGCCTACCAAGCTTAGTGAATCATCCAGACTGACAAGAGAAGGTGTAAAAATTCTACCTGCCCCAACTAGACTGAGAAACAACAGCTTGAACCAGAGTGGGGGGTGGGCGGGAGAAGGGGGAAAAAAATCTACCTGCTTGTTTCATATCCCTGCCTTTAGGAAGGAGAGAAGTCTTTCTCACAAATTGGGGAGGGCAATGGTAAGTGAGGCATCCAAGCTCCAAGATCACAGATAAAAAAGCATCAAGACAGTGTGTCAATTCATGGTGGTACAATTTAAAAATGAATTGGGTGGTGGTGAAACTACCCTGCCCAAATGATGACTGTGCCATAAGAGATACAATGCAAATAGCTGTCAGAAGCTACGTGCCACTCAAACAGGAAGTTCTAAACTGTGTGAAGCTGAACTAGGATACAGATTAATTTCACTGAACTGTTCCATGTTGTTTGTCCCTATTTTACCTCTTTAGGATACATTTGTTGCATAAACCCAACCATTTATTGCACAGGAAGAAGCAACACAAAATACAAAGGTTTAAGTGGTAGCACTGTATCCTGAGGAAATTAAAATTTCTATTTTTGCAGCCAATGGCCCCTGCAGGCATAGCTGATTAAAAGTACAAAAATTGAGATCTGGAGAATAATTGTGCCCAGGACAATGCTTGACCAAAAGTAATTAGCTAAATTTAGATAAATTCTCAATCTGCTTTCTTTAACTTGAATAGAAAAATCACACACTTCATTGAACATGAATAGATTTGAAAATGAACATTTGAATTATATGTGAGGATATTTTACCAAAATAATAGGCCCAAGATATTTCAATGTGCTAAGTAAAACCTCTTCATTGACCCAAAGACTGTATCAGCATTCTGTTTTTACTCTCTAATTCTATTTGCTGATTTTTGTTAATATTTATAATAACAGAAATAGTAGGTAAGGGAAAGCAAGAGAATAACAGATCCATTTAAATCTTTACTCTTTGTTTTTTAGTGCTTCTTGTTCTTTTTCTTAGGGATAATTAGAGATAAATGGTATGGTATTATATTTGCTCAGATAGCAATACAAAAATGCCTATTTCCATCATTTTCCCTAATAGACTTTCAAGCTATATTTTCCTCAAACTTGATCCTCATTATTCTAGTAATATTTAAGCTATTAATTTCTCCAAGAGTGCTTTTTGAAAATGGTAAATTATAAGACAAATCCCAAAATTACATTTTCTTTAATTTACAGTATTGTTCGAGCTCTACTGTTAGCATAAATGAATAGTCTGAGCTGCAGTCTGAAATAAAGCCCTGAGCATTAAACAGTTGGCTTAGAAACAGAAACATTAAGAATATGATTGAAAATTTTTACAGAAGATGAAATAACAGCATGCGCAAAAGCTCATTTATGATAATTCTAACATTTCTGCTAGAGTTATAGAAAAGTAACAACATTTACGAAAAAAGGAAGAAAGAAAGAAAGGTGAAAGGTTTCACTTTCAAACCAATTACAATGATATCTGCAATGAAAGTGATTTTCACAGTTATATAGATTTCATTTTTTTATAAGTTGCAGGTTTACCCTTTTGAAGTAACACAAAAGGCTTTTCAAAACAGAAGTCAATTGAAGCAAAAGTTGTCATGTTAGATATTTAAAATGCCGTCATGTTATGAACATGCAATAATAGCAATAAATATAGTCAAACAGCGTGTTACCCTGAAACACAATGAAGTCTATGAAGGTCTGTAAACATTAGCACATTTGTCTTATCTTATTATAAAAGAACATTAATTATGCTAATGTGAGGTGAAAGTTCTCCCTGAGTCCAAAAATAAATTTTAAAGCACTTACTTAGCTGGTTTCATTTCACAGTAGTTGTATCTGTTTGCTTTGTTTATGTTTTGCCTTTGTTAGGAGTGGGGGCTTGAAAAAGGAAACTAGAAAATAGTTTTCATAAAATTATAAAGACCAGTCTTCTAAAATATATTGAGAATCTGATAAATTGTTAATGATAACCATCTGAGGCCTGAGCGAGCATTTGTAATTCTTCAAATGAAAACCTAGAGACTGAGAAAATCACTTCCTCCATCTAGTGGCAACTGATTGTAATTCTCCCAAATTCTAAAATAGCAATTCCATTTTCCAAATATGTCATTGTTTGTATTAATTGTATTTATGTAGAAAATGAAGCTAAATTTTGTTAGTTTTCTGAAAGATTTTGTTACAGTCTAAAGAAACATGGCATCATTATCTACAATATTTTACCCTTGAGCCAAAATAAACAAAATATAGTCCTTCTTTACAATCTAGTCAGGGATACTTGACATATATGTATATAAAAGGTGAATTAAGGAGAACATGTGTGTTTGTATGTATAAACTGCTCCATTACCTTTCGGAGAGTTTCGGCCAACACCATACCCTGCTCGCTGCGCCCTGTATCATGCAGGGTCTCAGCTGCCACTCCGCTCACAAGAATGGGGAGCAGGACAGGAGGCCCCGCAGGCCGCCCTGCACAACAAGTGGCACAGCGAGCAAGGTCTCCTGCATGACACATAGTGCAGCGAGCCAGCCAAAGCTCTCCGAAGGGTGGTGGAACAGTTTGTGAGTATGAACACTCAGTCTCAGGAAGACCAGGAGGAGCAGCTGCCGGAGAGCTGGACCCCTGTGGAGGGGTGGGAAGACGTGGACGGTTCCCCATCCAGCAGAGCCCAGAGAAAGCAAAGGTCGTTGCGGCCCTGTGGGCTGGGAAGTGCTTGCTGAGGCAGCCTGGATGCAGGACTTGTAGTCCCAGGAGGAAACGCTTGCTGAGTCCTCCGTGGGAGACGAGGGTAAGGTCAAGGTCATCCCTCACTCCCAGGACAGCCCTGGCAAATGACTATAGACTATGGGGAATTGCCTTCCATCCCTAATTTAATGGACCGCTTGACTGTTTGCTTGGGAATGTACACGATGTAGTGGAACTGGCAGATGTTTGCTTTTGTGTCTCGACCAGCCGCTGTGGAGAATATGTGAGGAAGTCTGGCTGTGCCCAGAACGTCTGGCAGTACCCTGAGAGGCCCTGGCTGTGCCCAGAGAGAGTGGCAGTGCCCTGAGGGCCCTGGCTGAGTCCAGGAAGTCTGGCTGTGCCCAGAGAGAGTGGCAGTGCCCTGAGGGCCCTGGCTGAGTCCAGGAAGTCTGGCTGTGCCCAGAGAGAGTGGCAGTGTCCTGAGAGGCCCTGGCTGAGTCCAGGAAGTCTGGCTGTGCCCAGAGAGAGTGGCAGTGCCCTGAGGGCCCTGGCTGAGTCCAGGAAGTCTGGCTGTGCCCAGAGAGAGTGGCAGTGCCCTGAGGGCCCTGGCTGAGTCCAGGAAGTCTGGCTGTGCCCAGAGAGAGTGGCAGTGCCCTGAGGGCCCTGGCTGAGTCCAGGAAGTCTGGCTGTGCCCAGAGAGAGTGGCAGTGCCCTGAGGGCCCTGGCTGAGTCCAGGAAGTCTGGCTGTGCCCAGAGAGAGTGGCAGTGCCCTGAGGGCCCTGGCTGAGTCCAGGAAGTCTGGCTGTGCCCAGAGAGAGTGGCAGTGCCCTGAGAGGCCCTGGCTGAGTCCAGGAAGTCTGGCTGTGCCCAGAGAGAGTGGCAGTGTCCTGAGAGGCCCTGGCTGAGTCCGGGAAGTCTGGCTGTGCCCAGAGAGAGTGGCAGTGCCCTGAGGGCCCTGGCTGAGTCCGGGAAGTCTGGCTGTGCCCAGAGAGAGTGGCAGTGCCCTGAGGGCCCTGGCTGAGTCCGGGAAGTCTGGCTGTGCCCAGAGAGAGTGGCAGCGCCCTGAGGGCCCTGGCTGAGTCCGGGAAGTCTGGCTGTGCCCAGAGAGAGTGGCAGCGCCCTGAGGGCCCTGGCTGAGTCCGGGAAGTCTGGCTGTGCCCAGAGAGAGTGGCAGCGCCCTGAGGGCCCTGGCTGAGTCCGGGAAGTCTGGCTGTGCCCAGAGAGAGTGGCAGCGCCCTGAGGGCCCTGGCTGAGTCCGGGAAGTCTGGCTGTGCCCAGAGAGAGTGGCAGCGCCCTGAGGGCCCTGGCTGAGTCCGGGAAGTCTGGCTGTGCCCAGAGAGAGTGGCAGCGCCCTGAGGGCCCTGGCTGAGTCCAGGAAGTCTGGCTGTGCCCAGAGAGAGTGGCAGCGCCCTGAGGGCCCTGGCTGAGTCCAGGAAGTCTGGCTGTGCCCAGAGAGAGTGGCAGCGCCCTGAGGGCCCTGGCTGAGTCCAGGAAGTCTGGCTGTGCCCAGAGAGAGTGGCAGTGCCCTGAGGGCCCTGGCTGAGTCCAGGAAGTCTGGCTGTGCCCTGAGAGAGTGGCAGTGCCCTGAGGGCCCTGGCTGAGTCCAGGAAGTCTGGCTGTACCCAGAGAGAGTGGCAGTGTCCTGAGAGGCCCTGGCTGAGTCCAGGAAGTCTGGCTGTGCCCAGAGAGAGTGGCAGTGCCCTGAGGGCCCTGGCTGAGTCCAGGAAGTCTGGCTGTGCCCAGAGAGAGTGGCAGTGCCCTGAGGGCCCTGGCTGAGTCCAGGAAGTCTGGCTGTGCCCAGAGAGAGTGGCAGTGCCCTGAGGGCCCTGGCTGAGTCCAGGAAGTCTGGCTGTGCCCAGAGAGAGTGGCAGTGCCCTGAGGGCCCTGGCTGAGTCCAGGAAGTCTGGCTGTGCCCAGAGAGAGTGGCAGTGCCCTGAGGGCCCTGGCTGAGTCCAGGAAGTCTGGCTGTGCCCTGAGAGAGTGGCAGTGCCCTGAGGGCCCTGGCTGAGTCCAGGAAGTCTGGCTGTACCCAGAGAGAGTGGCAGTGTCCTGAGAGGCCCTGGCTGAGTCCAGGAAGTCTGGCTGTGCCCAGAGAGACTGGTGGTGCCCTGAGAGGCCCTGGCTGTGCCCAGGGAGACTAGTGGTACCCTAAGAAGCCCAGGAAGTCTGGTTGTGACCAGAAGTACTGGTAGTGCCCTGAGAAACCCTGGCTATGCCCAGAGAGCCTGGCTGTGTCCAGAATATTGTATTCACCTCCAGGCTCCTCGCACAGGGCCCCTCGCGGAAGACACATGTCACGTAGATTGTGAGGCGAGACCCTGTAGGGGTGGAGTGTGGGGACAGAGCCAGGAGTGCAGTTTACAGGTTCTTGGCCTCACGTGGAAGGGTGCTCACTCCGGTGGTAAATGGCCATCAACTGTGATTGGATGGCCATCAGCTGTGACTAGCTGGCTGTCAGCTGTAACCAGTGAGCCATTGGCCACTAATATAACTGCCGTGGCTACGTTAGCAGAAAATGAGGGCTAGCAAGAGCGGATTGCAGAGAGGTGGATGCCGCCGGTGAGAATACAGTGGTATGACTTCCCTATCTATGGCTCCGTGGGTGTTTCTTTTTGGCCTCACCGTATCCTGCGTTCTAATGTGGGGAACAGGACAGGAGGCCCCGCAGGCCTCCCTGCATGACAATGTGTTAGTTATCAAATGAGTGATGAAAGCAGATACTGCAAGCGCACTGAGGAAAGCATAGTTTGTTTTTTTTTTAATTAATTTTATTGGGGTGACAATAATTTAGTGGTTACCAGAGGGTAAGGGGGTGGGGGGTGGGTGATGAGGGTAAGGGGGATCAAATATATGGTGATGGAAGGAGAACTGACTCTGGGTGGTGAACACACAATGGGATTTATAGACGATGTAATACAGAATTGTACACCTGAAATCTATGTAAATTTACTAACAATTGAAAGCATAGTTTTTGATGGTCATCATTAATGAAAACGGCTTTGAGGAATACATCGAATTGAAATTGTCTTTAAAGAGATGGTAGGAATTACATAATCAGAGAAGACTGGGAAAGGTATCCCAAGAGGAAGAGTTACAAACCAGATTGGGAGACAACAATGCATCTGGCTCTGGCATTTTTAGAAGACAATGAATGGGCAAAACTGAGTCTATGTCTGTGGTCAAGAGGGGTGAGAGTAGGGTAAAAGTAAAGTTATAGATTTGTCGTAGAGGGTCTTGATGTCAAGATTAAAATGCTGGACTACATTTTAGTAGTTTCAATCCCAGGAATTATGCTGTTGGCATCCACGGACCATACATGGTTCATAATGGACTTTGGTATGTCCAAGAATTGCTTGAAACAGGGAAATTTTTCTGTACATGAGCATATGTATGCATTTCTCTGGGGAGAATATCCATAATTATCATCAGATTTTCGATGGGGTTCACTGCTCTGCTCATAGGCAAATATTAATGATTTTGAACAGCAAACTGACATATTGAGCTTTGGGAAGATTCCTCTAGCATTGGTGTGTAGGACAGTTTGATGTAGGCAGATAACTTATTATTCCTACTTGGACTGATACTATATTCCCCCAACACAAGCAATACTGAGACATCTACTGCCCTGGTTACGTGGTACGTCGTCCCTCCCCTCTCTGGGCACTTAATGCTTCCTTATATAAGTCCAGAATTAGCTCTATGAAAATTTATAGACACATATGAGTGATCCCTTCAAAAAATATCCATAAGCATGCCTAAAATGTAGCTTTAATAAGTGTGTCTTTCTCAACTCTGACTGACGTCCACTCTGACTGCATTTATATTTGGGATTCAGACCTCATAATGATAGTAGTCATCATGAAAATTTCCATTTGTTAATCTAAAAAAAAAAATGAACAAACAAAAAACAGATTCATAGAAACAGAGAAACACTGACAGTTGCCAGAGGGGAGAATGGGTGGAAAAAGTGAAGGGGAATATGGTCAATAATTTTGTGATAAGTGTGCATGGTGACAAGTGTACTAGACTTGGTGAGATGGTCACATTGTAAGGTATTGAATCATTATATTGTATACCTGAAACTAATGTAATGTGGTACACCTACTATCCTTAAATTTAAAAATTTTTCCATTTGTTGAAGACTGTGTGCTGTGCACTAAACTAAGTACATTTGCTCAATGAATTGAGTGCTTATTGCCAGCTAGGTTTTTAGTAATTCTTAACCACAATCCAATGAGTTAGACATAGCCCCCCAGTTTGATGGATGAAGAAACTGAAGTTAAGAGGGGTTAAGTAATAGTCCCATAGTCACCTTGTTGATAGCTAGTACAGCTTTGATTTCAACTCAGATCGACCTGATTTAATAAGATGTGTCAAAGGTGGAACTGAAAAATTATTTGGCCAGCATGTAAGACTTCTGAATGCCTGTATCTTGCCTTGCCATAGCCATACTTTCCTTTCCTTTCCCTTCCCTCCCCTTCCAAAATGCACAAGGGATAAGCACAGAACACAAAGCCAGACAAATGTGCCTTCTTTGTTACTATGAAGTTTTTGTCCAAAGCCCCAGAGTATGAACTAAGTAGGAACCCGTACCCAAGTCCCTTTTCATAACTTGTGTCTCGAACTCTCTTCCTAAGAAACTGTTATTTGGTTTTTGGTTATCAAAGATGTTTTTTGGTAAGCCATATTCAAGTATCATACAACTATTGCATTGTATATTTCTCTGTTGGCATTGAAAAATACACATTAACAGATTAAAACTGAGAAGTCCTACAGGAAAAGAAAGATTAGGTAAGTCTGCTCAAGACAGTTTTTCTCCAACTTGTTTCACCAAGAACTTTCTTTCACAAAACTACTACCAATGCACTGCAGGACAGCATCCCATGTGTGGGAAACACTGGCTATCACGACAACAGGCATAAAACAAGCGGCAATGCTTGATAACGGACGCCTCCCTCCAGTCTTCCATTGGAATAATGTAGCTCCTTCAGCACCTACAAAATCGGGTTTCTCTGACCCCACACAGTTCATGTATTCACTTTTCCTAAATGCAGCACAGTGCATAGAGTATGCCTGCATGTCTCACACTCACAAAACAATACAAAACAATTAAATTCCAGAATAAATGTGACTACTACTTGAAATATTTACAATGTAATCATCAATTATTTGTCAAACATCACTTCCCAGACAAAAATCAATGCAGTCAAATCAGGAAATAATAAAATCTAGGCCCACATGCTACTTACCACCAATAAACTACAGCAAAAAAGAACTGGAGAGGAAAAGGAAAAAAGCCTCTCAGTTTCGACTTCCCTGGGATGCTAGTCAATCCATGCCTCGTCTGTGAACTTGAATTTCACTTGGGAGAAAGCATCCATGAGAAGGTAAACCATGACCCTGGAATCCCATAGCCTGAGGGATGGGAAGGGCAGAGCAGTTAGGCAATCTATCATTTCTGCACACAGCCTTACCTGAAACACTCCTGTAAAGTCTTTTCTGAAGCCCCATTCTCCACCTACCATCTATCCCATACACAGAGGGTGACAAAAAAAAAAAAAATGTATACACATTTTTGAGAAAGGAAAAAAACTGTATTAAAATTTTAATACTCAATATATACCGATAACAAAAGATGAATCCAAGTCATGTGTATACATTTTTTTGACACCCCCGTATTTAAAACCTCAAATTTCCTCTTTCCACCTCTCTTTGGTCCCTGCATTTTTGACACCCCAGTCTGAATTGACAGTGCTCTCCCTCTGGGAAACAGTTTCCACGCCTTCTGAGGAGCGAAGAACACCTACCTTTGTATCAGGCCATTCCTCAAGTCCTAATCTCCTGCACTTCTCCCTGTGTTCTCATCCCCAACAAGACCCCAGGATGTCTGTGGCCTAAGGGCTGCCACGTGGCTGCTTTCTCGTCTGAACTTCTCAGGTCACTCCTTCCATTTTCCTAACTGAGGAAGCCCCTTGTTCCCACAAGTGCCACAGCTGAAAAGAATGACTCAGTAGTTTTCTGAACTGGACCCACTGGTGAGGACGTAAGTTAAGGCGCTAATGTTGTATAATATCCATGTGCTCATGATACAGTCTAGACCTGCATTGCTGGTTTCAGCTGAAGTTTATAACAGAAGTCACCTGGGGGAAGCAAATACAGCCTAAAACATGGAAGAGAGAAACATAAAAGCTTTCACGCTTATTTGTTAACTTGGCCTGCAGAACCAAACATCTTTGTAGTGGGGAAGCTAGAAGGAATTTATCATGAGAGTATTTTTATTTACCATTATTTGGTAACTTAATGGACAGTGTTTTGATGCTTGTTTTGTAGAGAATACAAAAAAGAACCAATGATGTTTGTAGCTTCAAAAGACAGTCTCCCACATTTCATAATTTATTTGTATACTTAGATGGGTCCCACAGTATTTGCTGCTAACGCTACATGATGAGTGGCAAGCTCAAAGTTACCATACATTATGCATCATTTGTCATCTCTTGCAAGGTCTATAAATACAGTGTGAAGTATTTAGCTTGTTATTTGATGCAACATCTGAAATTAGATTGCTTTGGTGCAAATGTTTATTTCAATGTTATCATTGTGGCCTACATTCTTCTGGATTTATTTTGTTTGCTAAAAGCATTTTATTAACTAGTTACACCAGTCTCAAGGGTATTAGATTTTTTGAGAGACATCAGCATTGAAACTTCTGTAAATATCTTATTTTTAAAAGAAGTTTTTAAAAATTTTATTAAATTTGAGGTGACATTTATTAGAAGAGGTGTTTTATTAAGTGATTTGAAAAATACCATTTGGGAAGCATAAGTACTTCCAGGGGGTATATTTTCCAAACGTTTCTAAGCATTGAAGAATTGCTCATTTTATTATTTATTGCTTCTCATTATCATCCCATGTTCTTTCTTTTAACAAAATCATTTCTACTTGAAAAAGAAGAATCGTATCTTTGTGTTTGGTTGTTATGAACTAAACTAAGAAATTTTATCATATTTTATGATAAAATTGTAATTTTTGCTGTTATCCATTTGTATATGTTGTCAAACTATCAGTTGTGATGAATCTTTGTATAGGACTATTACCTCCATTTGTTTCCATTTAGAGGTATTCTTGAAAGGCGTATGGTTCGTGTGTTTATGATTTTTTTTTATTGAGAACTCAGGCTTACTGAAATTTTGTATATTAAATTTATCTGAGGGCTGAATTTAAGGTGAGTTTCTTCAGAAAACTGTGGATTTGTATCTGAAAATGGGAATTACCAATCCGGAATCACTTTTAAAAAAATTTTCTCACCTTAGATTTTAGGTAAGTGGGGACATAGACAATAGCCCCAACCGACATAAGAGCTAATGTGTGGTTGGTTAGTCATACTCAGGTGAGTTTTTTTTTTTTTAAATCCCTTCACCTACAGCCAAGACTGAAACAAGTTAATGTTATTGTTTTATTCTGCTGGGGGGCGGGGTACCTAATTTACTGTTTTCTTGAAGGTATCATCTTTAAGGGTCCCAGCGTTTTGCAGAAGTTCGTATGCAACATCTTACCTTGCTCAGGTCCTAGACTTTGTCTTCCATTCTCTACATATGTTGCCCACTAAAATAAACCCTTTAGACCACCAAGGATTGGCATATGGCCCCAGAGGTTTAACAGCTAGGGTTAATTTTTGGATTTATACTTTCTTGTCATTTTTGGCCTTGGAAAATGCACTCATTTCTATATACGCTCAACCATGCACCTACAGATATGTAATTTTATATTGGGTGATTTTGTCTTTGTATTTTTATACACCTTTTTTAGTTGTTTAGGTAGAAGGATTCCTTTGATTCCAGTTACCCCTCCAAATCTCCAAACAGATACGTTCCTCATTTAATTTTAAATTAACACAGGTCACACTGTAAAAAAATTGTCTGGAAAGAAAGTAGAAAGTCTGCACCAATAAGACCTCAAGAAATAAGCTAGGTAAAATGTTGAGGGGCAAAACCTCTCTTGAAAACACAAGCATTGTTAACCAAAGGTTTGAAATTGGTAAAACAAATTTTGCTGAGCACTGCAAAGACACAGGCGAATAATATTCTCAATTACGAGCCCTGCAATTGTCACAACAAAGTGTATCTACCTATCTCCAAAAGACCAGTTGCTATTTTCATGGAAGTTCCTTTAAATATACACTATGTCTCATACTAAGCAATACCCATGTATATTTCACAAAGTTTAATTTGGAAGGCCCTTGCAGGAAAATGATGGGTACTTGGACTTATACAGGAATACATCTTAGGGACACACCTAGCTTATTCTTTAAAATCTCATAGACTCCAAAATAAAATTTTTTGATTACCACTATTCTTACATCTGAAGAGAAAATAAAATGAAAAGTATGGAACTGCCTTTAGTTTTAAAAGCATCTGGCTCTGCTATGGTTGCTGATGTTTCAAATCCTGCTAATAGTAGATTACTTAGACAGGACTCAGATTTACATGAACATTTTAAAATAATCAAAGATCAGAGCCAGCTCAAATATCAAACTCAGGCAAATGTCAATTTCCCTCTTCTTTGCTTCAACTGAAAACCAAAAGGGCCAATTTTACTAGTATTAAAACTATTTCCCCCAAATATATGGTGATGGAAGGAGAACTGACTCTGCGTGGTGAACACACAATGGGATTTATAGACGATGTAATACAGAATTGTACACCTGAAATCTATGTAAATTTACTAACAATTGTAACC
Organism: Rhinolophus hipposideros; assembly: GCF_964194185.1. NCBI lineage: Eukaryota > Metazoa > Chordata > Mammalia > Chiroptera > Rhinolophidae > Rhinolophus > Rhinolophus hipposideros. The sequence goes on along the minus strand of NC_138051.1, from coordinate 22,493,159 downwards.
CCAATAAATTTAATAAAAAAAATATTTCCCCTCCTTAATAACCCTATGTGACCAAGGTCAAATCAAATAATTATTAAAGCACTTTTTATTTCATACTATTTTGTGTTCTGTACCGTGAGCATTCCTCATGAGCCATGTTAGAAACCCAAAAGGCCATGGCTTATATTTTTTAAAACCTTAGTTTTAGTCAAATATCTGCCCACATTTTCAACTTTCTAGTGTTCCTTGCATTGGCTCAATATTTCTTTTTCATTTGTTCCTTTGATCTTAACTCTACTTCAAGTTATACCAAGTTCCTGTATTACATCTTTCCTTTCCTTTACTACCAAACTTCTTAACTTTTCATTTCTTCTTTAATACATAGGATTCTGCTCTCCCATACTACTGACATTTCTAATAGAAAAATGGGCTCATGACTGTAAAACCTCTAGTTTATTGTGTAGTAACAAATACTCCCGATAATTTTTGTGGCTTAGAACAAGGCTTGTTTCTTTTTCAAGGTATGCATTTATCAGAGTAGGCTTCATTTCATCCTTACTAAGGGACTAAGACTGATGGAGCCTCTAGTATCTGGAATAACAAGGGCACAGATAGGTAGAATCACCCACCAACTCTTAGAGGCTTCTACCAGAAGTGACATGCATCACTTCCTCTCACATTTTTTTGGCCAAAGCAAGTCATATGTCCATGACTAACTTCAAGAAGGTAGGCAAGGACATATCTCCTTTTCCCCTGGAGGAAGAGAACAGGCATATTGGGAACAAACACTAACAGTAACCAAAGGTTCTTTTTAGTAGTTATCTTTCTTGCCATCTTGTGGCTTTTGCACTTGAAATCGTCAAATCCTGACAGATGAAATTGGTAATACCATGCTCCCTCATATAGTGGTTTCTACCTCTCAGGGCCCCTTTTTCTTAGTTTCTTTCTTAGTTTCAGAATCATCCATCTGCTAAACTGTTATGTAAAGATGTCCCCAGGGTTCCATCATTGACCTTGTTTTCATGGACCTTGTATGACTTTAAAATATTCTCATACCCAATAACAGATTTGACTTCTTTATCGCTAATCTAATCTAGTTTCCTGAGTACCAGAATCTTATATCCACTACCTCCTGGATAGGTGCATTTGGATATAGATATTAACTAAACTTTAACAAAGCTGAACTTGTATTTTTTCATCACACCTCCTTCTCTTCCTAAAACGGCACTATAGGCTTCCTAGTTACCTATGCAAAAACGAACAAACAAACAAAACCTGGAAATCATCCCAAATTTTGAGATTTCCTTCACATATCTTCACTGCCAATTTTTTGAAAGAGTAGACTAGACTCTGTGGTTCTACTTCCACACTCTAGCTATTGCAGTTCAGCTTCTGTCCTCACCGCTGTACTGATAGCAGTTAAGACTACCCAGGTTGGAACTACAGAGCAGCCCGCCTATGCCTGCAGTGTCTTGCACACTGTTCTTAACCTCCATGGGCTCAATCTCCTTATCTGTGAAATGGGATCATTATTATACATGCTTGCTGGAATTATTGTGAGGATTAAGTGAGTCAGTATTTGTAAAGTACTTGGAACTTGCCTGGTAAATAACAGATGTCGAAAAAAGCAGGAGAGTATTATTTCTAAAATATTTAGTGTCTGATTTATTTAACTTTCTTGAGACATTTGCAATGTGTAATCAGTCTTTCCCTTGGTATTTGGAACTTACTCTCCCTTTTCATTTTGTGATACCTCTTGTTCCTGATCTTCCCTTCCACTTCTCTTATCACTCCTTCTCAGTCTTCTTAGATGTTTCCTTAATTTCTAATGTCAGTGTTTCCATGGGTACTTTAGTCAGACCTCTTCTCTTCTTATACTTTTTTTCTGGATGATAAGCTTCCATTTTCACAGCTACTACATATATACCAATGACTTTTAAACTTATTTTTTTAGCCCTAAATTCTCTTGAGCTCTGGACCCATGTATTTTTAGTTCTAATGTCTTAGCAATTTGGGCTCTAAATAGAGCAATTGCCCAAAAGGATACCTCCCATTTAAATACAAAGTTAAATTACGAGGTTGAGGAGGAGATCCAGACTGTTTATAAAAGACCTAATCTGTTGTGGAGGAACAATTTCCTCTATACTCTTATGTTCAGTACTTGGGGTCTTGCAAATTAAATTGACAAAAGACAAATTAACAAGAAAAAATATATTTTTATTCACATACATATGTGGGAGTTCACAGAAATATGTGATTCAAGGAGGCAGTTAAAATTTGGGGCTTATGTACTAAATTAGTAGGAGATGGGGAGGGGCAAAGAGGCACTTCTGAGAGAACAAATGACTTCTTAGAAGTGGGGGAGAAAGGGTGCTTATGAAAAAACAAATGACATTTTGGGAAGATAAATAGGACCTTAGGAGAATAGGTAGGAAATATGATAGTGTGAGAACATCGGTTTGGGTGTGGTGCCAACTTTTCATCTCTGAGAAGAGAATATTAGAGCTGCTCCCAGGTAGGGGATTTATGACAACTAAGTTTTTCTTTTTTGGAGGGTCTGCTTTTAGGCAGATAAGGAATTTCAGGAACTCACATACCTTCAGCTTGAAATAATTATTTTGCCACAGTACCTTATCCTAGAGCCCTTTACTATATAATTAACCCTTCTCTGTCCACTTCCTCCCATATCTACCCTTGCAAAACCAGGCAACTAGAATTTGCAAGTAGAAAAGAAAAGCTGAGGAATAGGAGACTCTAACTTGGTGCTTCTTTTGCTGCTCAGCTATGCTGGCTGAATTTGGATAGTTATGGATGAAAATGACAATCAAAGGTGGTTTTTGGGTGGACCACATGTCAGGATGTGGGAGATGTTCTAGGGAGCTGCAAGGTAGCTAAGGAAAAAACTTCTGCGCTACATAGGGATAAATCCAGAGATATGGTGTGCGTGAGACAATGGGAGAATTACAAAAAGGGTGAAGTGATTGCTACAAGATCGGTCATACCAATCACGTGACTGTGAAAGGACAGAAACAACCCTGGTGTTTGGGGAAGAAACATCTTAGACCTCAGAAGGTCAGCAGTCAGGGGAAACACCATTTACCTCTCTTAGCTCTTATCCACATGACATGTGGCTAATTTAGCCCACACTTGCAATAGGAAATCTTAATCTAGGAGGCATCAGAAACCTCCCGGCAGCTGCTACTTCAGGAATGAATATCCTCCACTTGAGACGACAAGGCAAGATTAACTTTCCAGACACTGGTAAACTCCCTTTAGCTTCATCCTGTTCACAGATTATAGCAGTTGCTCTAAATTTAAGTGGTTGTTGGACCTGTTGTGTCCCACCTAACCCTGTTGACAACATTTTAATAGAATTAGAGCCTGGCCCCCATATCAGTGAAATGCTGCTGAGGTCGTTGTGTGGGACTTCTTGCCTGTAGATCAGTCCCATACTTGCCTGACATGTACGAAATCGTCTAAACTTTCCAGCCCAAGTGGTAATCAAAAAAAAATCACAGCACCCTGGTTTTTCTGCTGGCCAATCAAGGTGGGGTATGTATGACTGCCAACACCTCTTGCTGCCCCTGCCATCACAGTGATTGGAAAGTTACCTGCAGCCCATCCTCCAAGAGTGCCAAATAATATCACCAGGTCACTTTCATCTAACACAAATGAAAGGTCAGAAATAAAAACACCAACAAAGGGGATAATTGCCCAAGAAACATCCATTGTTAAACACAAATGGCATATCCAGGAAAGAAGTAAACCAGACATTCATGGTGTCTCATAGCTACATGAAAAAGTAGCCCATTGTTCTCCTGATGTGGGTATCTCAGATGCAGGGTCCGTGCCATCAACAGCAAAATCTTCAGCAATTGGGTCACCACCGCCTTGTGCCAAGGACTATTTATGTTCAACCTTCTACTCAGGACGGGATCTTCCTTGCTATCCAGGTAATGAGTAAACCAATCCCATAATTCCACTCTCAGTATCATTTGTATCATTCACATCTTTCAAAACTCAAATGCTTGAACACAATCAGCTGTAGAAGAAATCTATTGTACAAATAAACAAACAAACCTATGAACAATAAAGGGAGAGAAAACGGGAGTAAATGGGGAGAGGATTCAAAACACCTTGCAGGAAGATTTTCAGACTATAGTGTTATTCTAAGAAAACGTTGGCCAAGCCAATGGGGTGTCTCTGAGCAAAGGTTGCCATTAGAGGAGTCCCATGCTGGACAGAAATAGCTCTGCTCCACTATCCCTGCCATGCTCAGTCGTTGACTGGGAGAAGCCCTTAGGAAGCATGATCTCAGTATAAATGTCACAATGGATCCAAAGGTGCTGCAGTTGGAGGCTGTCAATCAACTAAGCACCCAACAATAGATTCTCCTGAAGGGAGATCTCAGAGCTTCACGTCCACACCCACCACACAAGTGCTGGGGAGAGTATTTTTCTTATTTCATCATGATGGTATCTCCTGAATTAGAATGGAAGAACAGCCATACCACCTTCAAACATTTCAGAATTATTATCTCAGCATTGTCTGAGAGCCTGAGATCCCCACGATGGATGTGAAAAATCAAGAAATGAAACAGAAACAGGTGCTGCCTTCAAGAGTCAGTGCTCAACCAGGGGGCCAGTTCACGATATTGGTAGGTAGTAGCTGAGAAAGACAGAGAAAATTCTATAGGGAAGAAGTAGGTGATTAGCACCATTCGCTAGGACACATAAAACAGCTCAGAAATATCCTTGAACCAGAAAGAAGTAATATGAGGCTAGATTTCCAGCTAGTTATATGAGATTCCACTTGAAGTCTCTTGTTTGAATATTATTTTATGACCCAGGCTGTGGGACCTAGGAAAACTGAGAAAGCTCTAAATGTCAACCAGTCATCTCCCTTTCAATGTCCCACTTGAGGACCTTGGGTACAATACATACCGTGTTTCCCCGAAAATAAGACTTAGCTGGACAATCAGCTCTAACACGTCTTTTGGAGCAAAAACTAATATAAGACCCGGTCTTATAGTAAAATAAGACCGGGTCAATATAATATAATATAATATAATATAATATAATATAATATAATATAATATAACATAACATAACATAATACCAGATCTTATATAAGACCGGGTATAATACATCTCCAAAAGACGCATTAGAGCTGATTGTCCAGCTAGGTCTTATTTTTGGGGAAACACAGTAGAACTGAACACATGATACCTACACCCACATAAAACATATGAAAGGTACCCTGAACCCGATATTTTCTATCTTCTTTGATGACACAGTCATCATCTAGTCACCCAGCTAGAAAACTAAAAAGTATCCTTCTCTCCTTCACTTTTACTCCTCATAATTGAATCAAGGTATCAACTCATATCAATTCCACCATCAAAACTATCTGCTCTCTCTTCCCTATCTCTCCTGTATTGTTCCACTCTTTCAGCAGTTTCCAAGCTGATCTGGCCTACCAGGGTTCAACCTTTCCCGATCTCAATCAGGTTTTCTTGTTATTGCAAGAGTTCTCTCTCTTAAACGGACCTCTCATGACAAGATTTTCCTGTGGAAACACCCCACATAGATCCATCTGCACAGAGGATACATTCCCACATTCTTTACATGGCATAAAGATCCACAGCCCAACATAAACCTTTGTTTTCTAGGCTGACCATCCAGTCTTTGTTCATCATTTATTCAGCAAAGATATTTTGAGTGCCAACTCTGTGTCAAGGATATATTTAGCCACATAGTCATCTGAACTTGTCATTCTCTTAATCAATTATGGCTTTTCATGCTTCTGTGTCTTTGCACATAGTATTTCTGATACCTCTGTTCACACTCAGTCATTCAGGACCTAATTTAAATGCCACATCTTCTGTGAGGCCTTCCATGACCCCCTTATGGTATGTCACTCCCTCCTATGTGCTTTCTTAATACTTGTATATAACTTAATGTAACACTTGTCACAATAAAATATTCAATTTAGCCAACATTCATTGAGTGTCTACTATGTCACATGAACAATATTAGATACTGAGGATACATGAGTGAGACATGGGCCCTTCTACTGAAGACCTCAGTATTTGTTTGTGTGGTTTTTTTCCCTCATTTGACTATGAGCTCCTCAAAGACTTGCATTTTGGGGGTCCTAAAATATAACAAGTATTCAGCTGTTTTTTGGGTAAAAATTTTCAGGTTTGTTTCTGATACTTTTTTTTTTCTTCTTTTTTATTATTAGTACCAGCTGTAAAAAAAAAATTGTGATTAGACATTTACACACCTCAGAAGGTGATAACCCACGGAACTCTACTACCCATCTGACACCATACACAGCTATTACAATAACATTGACTACATTCCCTGTGCTATACTTTATATCCCGTAACTATATTTTTTTAATTATAGTTGACATTCAATATTATCTTATATTAGTTTGAGGTGTACAGCATAGTGGTTAGGCATTTATATAATTTATAAAGTGATTCCCCCCGATAAGTCTAGTACCCATCTGACTCTACACATAGTTTTTACAATATTATTGACTATTGACCATATATTTTGCATACTTTATTTCACATCCCCATGACTACTTTGTGACTCCAATTTATATTTCCTAATCACCTTTCTCATCCTTCTCTCACAACTCCCCTCCCATCTAGTATCATCAGTTCGTTCTCTATTTCTATGAGTCTGTTTGTTTTGTTTGTTTGTTTATTCTGTTCTTTAGATTCCACATATCAGTGAAATCATATGGTATTTTTCTTTCTCAGTCTGATGTCACTTAGCATAATACCGTCTAGGTCCATCCATGTTGTTGCAAATGGTAAGATGTCATTATTTTTTATGGCACAGTAATACTCTATTGCATAGATGTACCATAGTTTCTTTATCCAATCATTTATTGATGGTCTTTTGGTTGTTTCCATATCCTGGCTTTGTGCGCAGCACTGCAGTAAACATAGGACTGCATATATCTTTTCCAATTAATGTTTTGGATTTTTTTGGATAAATATCCAGATGTGGAATTGCTGGGTCATAAAGTAGTTCTATTTTTAATTTTTTGAGGAACCTCCATACTGTTTCCCATAGTGGCTGCACCAACTTGCAATTCTACTAATAGTGCACAGGAGTTCCCTTTTCTCCACATCCTCACCAACACTTGTTTGTTGATTTATTGATAGCCATTCTGACAGGTGTGAGGTGATATCTTATTGTGGTTTTTATTTGCATTTCTCTGAAGACTAGTGACATGGAGCATCTCTTAATATGTCTATTGGCCATCAGTGTATCCTCTTTGGAGAAATGTCTAGTCAGGTCCTCTGCCCATTTTTTAATTGGACTGTTTGTGGTTTTTTTGGTGTTGAGTGGTATGAGTTTTTATAAATTTTGGATACTAACCCCTTATCAGATGTACATTGGTAAATATCTTCTCCCATCCAGTACAATTTCTTTTTGTTTTGTTGATGATTTACTTTATTGTGCAAAAACTTTTTTGTTTACTTTTTGTTTTGTGACCCTTGCCCAAGGAGATATATCAGTAAAAATGTTACTAAGGGTAATGTCTTAGACTTTACTGCCTATGTTTCCTTCTAGGAGTTTTATGGTTTTGGGTCTGACATTTAAGTTTTAATCCATTTTGAGTTTCATATTTTTTTGCATGTATCTGTCCAATTTTCCCAGCACTATTTATTGAATAGACTGTCTTCACCCCAATGTAAATGCTTTCTTCCTTTGTCATAGATTAAATGACTATGTAGGCATGGATTTATTACTGGGCTCTCTATTCTGTTTCATTCATCTATCTGTCTGTTTTTATTCCAATACCATGCTGTTTTGATTACTATGGCCTTGTAGTATACTTTGATATCAGGTAGTGTGATACCTCCAGCTTTGTTCTTTCTCAAGATTGCTGTGGCTATTTGGGGTCTTTTATGTTTCCATGTGAATTTTAGGATTTGTTGTAGTTCTTTGAAAAATGCCATTGGTATTCTGACAGGGATTGCATTGAATCTATAGGTTGCTTTGGGTAATATGAACATTTTAACTGTATTAATTTTTCCATCCATGAGCTTGGTATATGCTTCCATTTATTTGTATCTTCTTTCATTTCTCTCTTCAATGTCTTATAATTTTCTGAGTACAGGTCTTTTACTTCCTTGGTTAAATTTGTATCTAGGTATTTTATTTTATTTTATTTTGATGCAATTATGATTGGGATTGTTTTCTTAATTTCTCTTTCTGATAGTTCATTATTGGTGTATTCAAATGCAACTGATTTCTGAATATTAATTTGTATCCTGCTACTTTACTAAATTCATTTATCAGTTCTAATAGCTTTTTGGTGGAATCTTTGGGATTCTCTATATATAATATGTGATCTGCAAATAATGACATTTTACTCCTACCTTTCCAATCTGGATGCCTTTTCTTTCGTCCTTCCTTCGTTCCTTCTTTCTTTTCTTTTCTTTTTTTCTTTTCTTTTCTGTTTTCTTCTTCCCCTTCCCCTTCCCTTTCTTCTTCTTCTTCTTCTTCTTCTTCATCGTCTTCTTCTTCCCCTCCTCCTCCTCCTCCTTCTCTTTTTTCTTCATCTTCTGTCTTATTGCTGTGTTTTGTACTTCCAGTACTGTGTTTAATAAAAGTGGTGAAAATGGACATCCTTCAGACAGAAAAAGTCAAGAATCATCTGACTTCATTAATATGTTGGATATAAAACTGAAAGCAACAAACACAAAAAACAAATAAAGAAACAAAAGCTTATAGACACAGACAATAGTTTAGTGGTTACCAGAGAGTGAGGAGGGAGAGTGACAGTAGAAGATGGTAAAGGGGGTCAAATATATGGTGATGGAAGGAGAACTGACTCTGGGTGGTGAACACACAATGTGATATACAGATGATGTATTACAGAATTGTATACTTGAAACCTATGTAATTTTATTAGCGATTGTCATCCCAATAAATTTAATTTTAAAAAAAGAAAGAGTAAGAAAAGATGATATAGGGACATTTGTGACAACATGGATGGATCTTGAGAGTATAATGCAAAGTGAAATAAGTCAGACAGAAAAAGCAGAGAACCATATGATTTCACTGATATGTGGTATATAAACCAAAAACAACAAAAGAACAAGACAAACAAATGAGAAACAAAAACTCAGACACAGACAATAGTTTAGTGGTTTCCAGAGGGTAAAGGGGGAAAGGGGTGGTTGATGAGGGTAAGGGGGATCAAATATATGGTGATGGAAGGAGAACTGACTCTGGGTGGTGAACACACAATGGAATTTATAGATGATGTAATACAGAATTGTACACCTGAAATGTATGTAATTTTACTAATAATTGTCACCCCAATAAATTAAAAATTAAAAAAATGAAACAAAGAGAGAGAGAGAGAGAGAGAGAGAGAGAGAAGAGAGAAAGAGAGAAAGAGAGAAAGAGAGAAAGAGAGAAAGAGAGAAAGAGAGAAAGAGAGAAAGAGAGAAAGAACATCCTTGTCTTGGTCCTGATCTTAAGAAGGATGCTTTTAGCTTTTCCCCGTTTAGTATGATGTTAGCTGCGGGTTTGTTATATATGGCCTCTATTATGTTTAGATATGGTCCCTCTGTTCCCACTTCACTGAGAGTTTTTATCACAAATGGATGTGGATTTTGTCAAACCCTTTTCTGCATATATTGATATGACCATATGATTTTTATTTTTCATTTTGTTTATGTGGTGTATCACATTAATTGATTTATAGATATTGAACCAACCTTGCATAGCAGGAGTGAAGTCCACTTCATTGTGGTGTATGATCTTTTCAATGTATTGCTGAATTTGTTTTGCTAATATTTTGTTGAGGATGTTTGCGTCTCTGTTCATTAGGGATTTGGGCCTATAGTTTTCCTTTTTTTTGTAATGTCTTTGTCTGTTTTAGAATCAGGATAGTAGTGGTGGCCTCATAATATTAGCTTGGAAGCCTTCCCTCTTCTTGGACTTTTTGGAATAGTTTAAGGAGAATAGGTTTACATTCTTTTTTTATTGTTCAATAAAATTCACCTGTGATGTCATCTGATCCAAGACTTTCATTTGTTGGAAGTTTTTTTGATTACTGATTCAATTTCATTGATAGTAATTAGCCTGCTCAGATTTTCTGTTTCTTCTTGATTACACTTTGGAAGAATATATGTTTCTAATAATTTATCCATTTGTTCCCAATTTTCCAATTTGTTGGTGTAGTATTTTCCAACAAAAATAGTATTTTCTTAAGAGTTTCTTAATAGTATTTTCTTAAGAGATTTTTATATTCCTGTGGTATCTCTTGTCACTTCTCCTCTTTCACTTCTGATTTTATTTATTTGGGCCCTCTCTCTTTTTTTCTTGATGAATCTGGTTAAAGATTTATCAATTTTGTTTATTAAAAAAATCAGCTCTTGATTTCATTGATCTTTTGTGGGGTTTTGGGTTTGTTTTTTTTTTGACCTTTTGTATTTTTTTAACCTCTATTTTGTTTATTTTCACTCTGATCTTTATTATTTCCTTCCTTGTACTCACTTCGAACTTTTTTTACTGTTCTTTTTCCAGTTCCTGTAGGTGTAAAGTTAGACTATTTATTTGGAATTTTCTTGTCTCTTGAGGTAGACCTGCATTGCTATACATTTCCCTCTTAGGTCTGCTTTTGCTGTGTCCCATAGATTTTTGGATTGTTGTGTTTTCTTTCTCATTTATCTCAAGTTATCTTTTGTTTTCTTCCTTTATCTCATTGTTGACCCATTTTTCATTTAGTAGCATGTTATTTAGCCTCAATGTGTTTGTGTGTTTCCAGTTTTTTTTCTTGTAACTGATTTCTAGTTTCATATTACTGTGGTCAGAGAAGACAATTGATATGATTTCAGTCTTCTTAAATCTATTGAGACTTGTTTTGTGGCATAACATGTGGTCTATCTTGGAAAATATTCCATGTGCCATTGAAAAGAATGTATATTCTGCTGCTTTGTAGTGCAGTGCTCTAAAGAATCAATTAAATCCATCTGGTCTCATGTGTCATTTAATGCTGCTGCTTCCTTGTTGATTTTCTATCTGGAAAATCTATCCATTGGTGTCAATGGGGTGTTAAAGTCCCTACTATGATTGTGTTACTGTCAATTTCTCCCTTTATGTTGGGCAATATTTGTTTTATATATTCAGGTGCTCCGATTTTGGGTGCATAGATGTTTACTAGGGTTATGTCCTCTTGTTGGATTGATCCCTTTATCATTAGGTACTGTCTTTCTTTGTCTCTTATTATAGTCTTTGTTTTAAAGTCTATTCTGTCTGATATAAGTATTGCTACCCCTAATTTTTTTCTCATTTCTATTTGTGTGAAATATCTTTTTCCATCCCTTTACTTTCAATCTGTGTGTGTCTTTTGATCTGAGGTGGGTCTCTTGTAGACAGTATATGTATGGGTCTTCTGTTCTTATCCATTCAGCTACCCTGTATCTTTTCATTGGAGAATTTATATTTAAAGTGATTATAGATTCATAGTTATTGCCATTTTATTCATATTTTTTTATCTTCTTTTCTTTGTTTGTTTGTTTTTTTCCCCCTTCTTCTTTAAGAAGTCCATTTAACATTTTTTATAATACTGGCTTGGTGGTAATGAATTCCTTTAGCTTTTCTTATCTGGGAAGCTCTTTATCTCTCCTTCAATTTTAAATAGGCTTGCTGGGTAGAGTAGTCTTAGTTCTAGACTCTTGTTTTTCATCATTTTAAATGTTTCCTGCCACTCCCTTCTGGCGTGCAAAGTTTCTGTTGAGAAATCAGCTGATAGTCTTATGGAACCAATTATCATCACTGGTGAATTCTATCAAACATTTATAGAAGGGTTAATACCAATTTTTCGAAAACCCTTCCATAATTTAAAAAGAAGGGACTGTTCCAAAATCATTGTATAAGAGGCCAACATTACCCTCACACCAAACTCTAAGAACCATAACAAGAAAACAACAACAATAACAACAAACTATAGACCAATATCCCTCATTAATATAGTTGTACAAATTCTAAACAAAATTTTAGCAAATCAAATTGAACAATATACAAAAATAATTATACATCATTACCAAGTAAGGTTTTCCTTAGGAATTCAGGTTTGGTTTAACATTCAAAAATTAATCTAATTCAGTATATTAATAAATTTAAAAAGAAAACCATTCCATCATCTAAAGAGATCTTGAAAAGGCATTTGACAAAATCAAATATCTATTCCTGATCTAAACTCTCAGTTAATTAGGAACAAAGGAGAACTTCCATAACCTGATAAAAAGCATCTACCAGAAAAATGTCATCTAACATATTTAATAGTGAAAGAATAAGTGCTTCTCCCCCTATATTCAAGAATAGAATTGTCACCACTTCTGTTCAGTATAGTACTGGAAGTTTGAGCTGGTACGTTAGGCAATAAAAAGAAATAAAGGCATCCCCACTGGAAAGGAGAAATAAGAACTGTCTTTATTTACATAAAATATGATCATCTATACAGGGAACCTAACGCAATACATACAAAAAGCTACTAGAACTAATAAGAGTTAAATAAAGTTGCAGGATACAAAATTGATATACCAAAAAAAATGATTATACATCCATACACTAGAATTAAACAATTGGAAATTAAAATGAAAACAATAGCATTTATTGTAATACCAAAAATATGACATACTTAGGTGAAAATCTGACAAAAGATGCGCAAAACTTGTACACTGAAAACTATAAAACATTACAAGATATAGTAATGAAAACCTAAATAGGTGGAGATACACCATACTTTGTTCTGTGTTCATAGTCAGAAGACCCAATATTGTTAATATGTCTCCTCTCCTGGTTTTGATCTATAGATTCAATGCAATCTCAACCAAAATTCCAACAGGCTTTTTTTGTAGCTATTAACAAGCTTAATCTAAAATACATCTAGAAATGAAAAGATCAAGAATAGACAAAACAACTTTGTGAAAGAAGAACAAATTTGGAGGACCAAAACTACTTGATTTCAAGACTTGTTATAAAGCTACAGTAATCAAGAAAGTATGATATTAACATCAAGATATGCAAACAGATCAGTGGAACAGGCTAGCAAGTCCAGAATTAGACCCACAAATGTACTGAAAACTGATTTTTGACAAAGGTACAAAGGCAATTCTGTGGAGAAAGGATAGTCTTTTCAACAAATAGTACTGAACAATTGGATATCCATATGCAAGAAAAATGAATTTCAGTCCACATTTTCAACTATGTATAAAAACTAAGTATAGATTTTTTTGGGGAAATATAAGACCTAAAGCTAGACATAAAATTTCTATAAAAAAAATTAGAAAAAATGTCAGTGACCATGGGTTAGACAAAGATTACTTTGATACAACACCAAATCACAATCTATTTTAAAAATTGATGAAGTGGACATCATCAAAATTTAAAATTCTGCTTTTCAAAAGACTCTGCTAAGAGAATTGAAAGGCAAACTCTAGACTTGGAGAAAATTTTTTTAATGGTACATCTGATAAATATCTTAAGTCCAGGATATATAAATAACTCCCAAAACTCAGTAATAAGAAACAACTCAATGAACATGTGAAAGATTTGCGCATACACTTCATCAAAGAAAGTACATACATGGAAAGATGCTCAACATCGTTAGTTATTAGAGATGCCACTACATACCTATTAGAATAACTAAAATTTTAAAAGACTGAAGTAACTGGAACTTTTTTTACTATACACTGATTATAATAGCTGCTACTAAAAAGCCTGATATACCAAGTGTTGGCAAGGATATGGAAGAACTAGAACTCTCATACACTGCTGATGGAATGTAAAAGGATACAACCATTCTGGAAAACTTGATAAACCTATAATACAGGTATTTATCCTAGAGAAATGAAATCTTATGTCCATGCTTGTGACTTGCACATAAATGTTATTGCAGTTGTATTTGTAATAGCCCCAAACTGGAAACAATGCAAATGACTATCAGTAGGATAAACAAATTGTATATCCATACAGTTGAATATGTGAAAAAAAAAACAAACAAAAAACTATGGCTGCATCTCCATTCTTATAAAATTCTTGAAAATGTAAACAAATCTGTAGTGACAGGAGCAGATTAGTAGTTGCCTTGAGATAGGGGAGGGCAGTGGAACGGAGAAACACAAGGGAGGAATTACAAAACAGTATGAGAAAACTTTTGGGGACGTTAATTTCTTGATTGTAGTGATGGTTTCACAAGTATATATAATATGTACAATTTATTGTATGTCAATTATACCTCAATAAAGCTGTTAAATAGTAATTTAGATAATTTTAAAAACTTTTTACCAACTTTATTGAACTATAATTGACATGTAATGCTTGGATATTATTTTTTTAATATTCTTTTAAAGGATTTCAAATGATTGACAATAGAATTTCTGAAATTCAGTAATAAAATTCATTTTATAAAATAAAAAGAAATATTTATTATTTACTATTTTTTGTTATGTATTTTTTATAAAACTTACTATTCATGTGGTTATATATATATGTATATATATATATATATATACATATATATGTTTAATTATAGTTGACAATTAACGTGTTTTTATTACAATGCCTGCCCATAACAGAAAGCCCAGTCATGAACATTAATAATTAAATTTCTATCTTTGATAATTTCATTTCAGTCATACCAAAATCATAGCTTTACAACATTTAAACATTTTTATTGTAAAATGAAGATACGTTTTTCAAGGCAGGAGGTTATAATATATTTTATTTAGCGGTTATCCCACAATCATGAAACATTTCAGTTGACCATATGCCAGAAACACTTCCACTGTGTGAGGTCAAGGGCCTTATTTCAGCCACACCTATAAGGTAGAATGAGATTGAGAGATGGCGAATCCAGGCCCTCAAACACCCCGCTCCCATGATGCCATAGCTGCACCTCCTTGCCAGAATCCCCAGGAATGTACATGCAAAGAAGATGATGCCAGATGAATGTGCACACTTTGCTGCCATGAAATTTTCCCTCCTAACTCAAAAGTCCTCAGTTGAGATGGGCATGACCCGCTAAGGTCTTCTTCAGCCTAGGCTAGAATGAGATTAAATGATATTGTATAATAAGAAATATATATTTGGTGTTCATCCCATTTCAGGCACAGAGCTCCTAAAACTCTTGGCATTTCATTGGTGCTAAGAGTTATAAATGTGTTCTTTGCTAAGTTAAGTAGGTGACTTTTGGACCTCACCTAAGAATGAGGGCTGGTTACCAGGAGAACCAACCTTGCAATTAGAGGGTTGAAACTGTCAGTCCCTTGCCCTGACCTCTGGAGAGGGGACAGAGCTGGAGGTTGAATGGATTGATCAGACCTACATAATGAAGCCTCCATAAAAACCCAAAAGGATGGGGTTCAGAGAGTTCTGTGAGGTGCTCTATAAAATTAATCAAACCCAAGGAGGGGGTCATGAGAACCTCTGATTTATAGCCAGTCAGTCAGAATTACATACAGGTAACAACGTGGACTGGCGACTGGTATCTGAAGTCCAAGGAGGAGATTGTTGGACTCCTCCATCTATAACTGGTAGGTCAGACGCACAGGTGATAATGGACTTTGGACTGGCATCTGGAGCTGGGGAAAGGGAGCCTTTAACCTGTGGAATCTGATGCTTACTTTGGGTGATAGTGTCAAATGGAGTTGAATTGTAGGACACCCAGCTGGGTGCCTGAGAGTTGCTTGGTGGTGTGAGAAGCTGTATTCCCACCACCCCAACACGTACACATTGGAATTGGATCTAGAACCTTTAGGCCATGTTGGACATCGTTTAAATCTCCTCTTACATCCTCTTGGCTCACTTTTTGGTTCCAGAGTTGTTGCCACAACAAACTATAGGACAGTATAGCCTTCAGCACCCTGTCTGAGCTATAGCAAGGCTTTCTTTGCCAGACTTCTCTTCTGTTGCCATGTGGGATGTGTTTGGGAGCCCACTCAGCCATGCTGGCACATCTAAAAGAACCCTTGATGAGTGGGAGGACGGGTGTTTGAGAATAAATAACCTCCTCTTCTATCTCTCTAACAGGTAATGCTAAGGCACATTCTGCACAGTTTTTATCTCACCTGCCCCATGATGGAGAGAGAGAAAAGTCTCATAGAAACTAAAGCTCAAGAAAAACCGAGGTGGAGTAAGGAATGAAGATGAGGGAGAGAAAAGGAGTCTGGCATTCCCTCTAGGCTATGCTCACATTTCATACATCTCCATATCCCTTTGGCTGAGTGTAGCTGTTTGATAAGTATATGTTGAAAAAAAATGAACATATGGAATACAATAGGCTAAAAATAAATATTTTTGTGGCATATATTTGACTATAAATTCTTGTGGAAGATCTAATGTATTAGCTGTCTAGAAAAATTGCTTTTAAAAATTCATTTAAAACTTCATGGAAAAACACCATGTGTAGTATTTGGCTTGTAATCAGAATTTTTATTAGAATAAACCTATTATTCCATCTACAATGAAAATTCTTATTTACATCTTCTCTCAGCAAACAAAATGTTAGCAAGAGTTCACAAAGGTTGATTGGAGGCAAGAGGGATAGCAGGAGGGACTCTGAATAATCGCTGGCAAGAACTCCCCTCCCGCTGACTTTACTATTTTCAAAAGGTAAATGAGGAAGTATGGAATTTATTTAGTGGAATGTTTGTTTTTAAAGAGCTTAGTTTCAGTGTAAAAACATTGACAAGGGCTATTGACATTAATTCACTTGAAAAGACGGGAGCATAGTGAAACTTTTATTCCAGAATGTTGTAAACAATACATTTCATGAGTATTTATTGTAAAACCTACCAAATTCTAATTCTTTACAGTGCATTGTTCACCTAAAATTTCACTGTCATATAGTCGTAGCACAGTCAGAGTCTGGAATGTCTGGTATAAATATTTGCTAAATGAATTAGAATCAGCAGAGGTTTCCCCACTATTCTGACTCCCTCTACAATCACCAGGGCTTTTCCTGCCATCCTGTCACACCCAGAGACAGTCTGGAGATTAGAATAGAAGAGGGAGCTTACTTGTGTTCAAGCTTATTCGTGAACAAGGGGAAAGTGTTCATACAGTGAGTTAAAATGGATCTCTGATCAAGTCTTAGGACAGAAGTAGGTGTCCTGAGAAAGTGGCAAGGGGCCTGGGAAGGGATCAGGTGTACATCTGCAACTATTTTAGTCTCTTAGCTTTGTTTTTGGCACTAATTATGTGCTTTCAATCCTTTCTGGACCCTAATATTTAATTCCTAAGAGACTTATCTAAAGTCTTTAAAATTGTAAAATTTTCATTGATTTTTGCTATAACAATTTTAATTTCTCCCAAGATAATAAAGATAATGCTGTGAACTAGATAATAAGTTAGGACATTCAGAAAAGAAAGAAAGAATAAAGAAAGAATGGATACGTCAGAGAACCATAAAATCTTAATTCTGGAAGATGCTGTAAAATAGTGGTTCCCAACTACTGGCGGTGGGCCAAGGCCGAAGAGTGAAAAAATTTTCAGCAACTTTTGGTTGATGAGAGAGAGGGACAGAAATAAGGATGGGACTATAAAGAGGAGTCGCATTATTTACAAGTTTTCTTTTTGAGGTAATCAAAATATCTAAAATTGAGTTGTGGTGACTTTTAAACAAATCTGTAAAATATATTAACTATCACTACATTGCATACCTCACATGGATGAATTTTACCATACCTGAATTATAGATGTTTTTAAAGTTAAAATAAAAAAAGAAACAAAGAAAAACTGATAAATTCAAGAATTCGCTGAGCACTGACAAAGTAGAGAAATGCATAGTTCTGATGTCTCACAACAGAGATCGCTGGATGTTGAAAAGTTAATTTAAGGACTTAGAGAAATACTAACAAAGACACACCCCGCACACTTGCACTGGATGTTTCCTTTGCTGGAATGCTTTTCCCGTCCCTCCATTCATCCCTACCTTCATATTTACAAGACTGGCCCATCTTCATATCTTTAGTTTAGTATCACCTTTTCATAAAAGTCTTCTCCGAATGCTTAATTTAGAATAGCCAGCCATTTACTCTCTATTGTATATTATATTTTAATTATTTCGTTGCAGTTTTAACTATCTGATGTGCTTCTGATTTTGAAAGATACCTACTGGTTTTAAAAATTGAAACCATATACAGCATAAATAACTGTCTACATAAATATGACTGACTATTCTGCTGTTTTCACTAACAAAACATTGTTATTCCTCCATCTTCATTGACATGATTTGTTTTTCCAGGAAACTCTTATCCAAGAAGATAAAAGTCACACACAATTTTTAAGATGTAGCTTTATTGAAATATAATTTACATACAATAAAATTCACCCATACTCGATGTACAATGCAATGGCAGTTGTTATATTTATAGACTTGTACAAAAATCGCCACAATCTAATTTTAAGATATTTCAATCACTCCAAAAAAGAGGGCCTGTGTCCATTAACAGTCAATCCTCATCTCCTCCTGACAGCCTTAGATGACCACTAATCACTTTCTGTCTCTATAGGTTAGCCTATTCTGGACATTTCAAGAATGGAATCATACAATATGTGATCTTTTTTATCTTATTTCTTTCATGGAATATAATGTTCCTGAGACTCATCCATGTTGTAGCATGTATCAGCACTTCATTCCTTTTTATTGCTTACTAGTATCTTGGTGTGGATATACTACATTTTGTTTAACCTCTCACCAGTTGATAGACATTTGGTGGTACTTTTTGGCTATTATGAATAATACTGCTATAAACATGTGTGTGCAAGTCTCAAAGTGAGCATATAATCTCATTCCTTTTACAGAGTTTCCCAGGAGTAGAATTGTTGGGTCATATGCTAAGTCTGTGTTTAACACTGTAAGAAACTGACAAACTTTTCCATGAGGCTGTACCATTTTTATATCCCCACCAGCAATGCATGAGTTTTCTGTTTTTTCCATATCTTTGCCAACACTTGCTATTTTTCATTTATTTTATTGTCACTATTCTAATGGTTATATTTCTTGTGATTCCTTTTGTGTTTTTGGTTGTCATTTCCCTACTACTTAAGGATATAGAGCATTCTTTCATGTGTTTACTGAGCATTTGTGTATCTCCTTTGGAGAACTGTCCATTCAAATCTTTTGTCCATCTTTTAATTGGGTTATTTTTCTTCTTATTGTTGTGTTATAAGCTCTTAATATATTCTGGATATAAGTCCCTTATCAAATTATATGATTTCCAAATATTTTCTTCCAGCCTGTGGGTTTGTCTTTTACATTTCTTGGTTGTGTTCTTTGAAGTACAAATATTTTTTTCCAAATATATGGTGATGAAAGGAGAACTGACTCTGGGTGGTGAACACACAATGGGATTTATAGATGATGTAATACAGAATTGTACACCTGAAATTATGTAATTTCATTAACAATTGTCACCCCAATAAATAAATTAAAAAATATATATGTTTTTTCACAGTGATGAAGTTCAGTTTATCAAATTTTTCTTTTATCACTGTGCTGTAGGTTGAATCTAAGAAATCATTATCTAATCCAGGTAATTTTATAAATTTCATTTTCTAATTGTTCATTGCTAGTATATAAAAATACAACTCATTTTTTTATGTTGATCTTATATGCAAAAACCTTGTTAAACGTACAGTACATATTGCTTCTAGTTGCTTGTTTACAGATTCCTTCAGAATTTTACATAGATAATTTTGTCATCTGCAAATAAAGTTTCATTTCTTCCTTTTCTATCTAAATGCCTTTTATGTGTTTTTCTTTAAAACTATGTTCTTAATATTAGTTTTTGTGCTTTTGGTCTCTTGGTATGAATCCAACACCCGACCAATTTACTCATGAATTGACTAAAACATACAATCTTACCGACTTTTGGGTTAGTATACATTTTCTTTTGGGAGACACTCAGCTTTCCTTGGCATCAGTGTCTTGTAATGAATCAGTTGGTTTTCCTGGGTAACTGGATTCAATCATTAGGTGAATATTTAGATGGTAAACAACATAACAGGCCAGACAGCCATAAATCTAAAATCCCCTATCGTATTACCCCATGATAGAAATGAATTATTTCTATCTTTGCTGAAACAATAATTGAGGTGCTTTCATAATAGCCAGCTTTCGTAACCAATTATTTACAGAAATAGGACTTCAAAGAGCTCTGAGGAGCAGATAGTATATATTAGGAGGCTGTCTCACTGCCAGATTTTACAAATAAGACACACTACCTCTCTTTTGCTTTAGATCTATCTCAGCATCTCAATACTTCAAACAACATTGCCTGGTGCCAGACCACGTGTGATACCAAAATGTTACCAAACTATTTGACAACTCCTGAGGGTATTTTAGCAGAAAGCAAGTAGTAGCCTTCAATGACTGGTACTGGATTTGTAGCACAAAAGCCTACTGGCTACTACCTAAAATTTGGGCAGGGATCGTACCTTAGTAAAATGATGCCAGACCTCAGTGACAGTTTGTTTTAGATATCAGTGCCCCTCTTGGAAAAAGACATTTATAGATAACTTAATAAAATGAGCAAAAACACTTGGAGCTTGATTTGAAATCCAAACTTTTATCTACTCAAGGAGGATTATGGACTTCTTGCTTTTCTCCTCAATTCTCTTGAACATATATGCTTTAGAAAGGGCCCAGAAAGTTAGGAGGATTTTACATACTGTGGTTTAGTGAATAGGGGAAGTGTTAGTTAGACAATGCCATCTGGACTACTCAACTCCCACCTGGGAGGCTCATAAAATCGGACAGGCGGTGCTTCAAAATAGAGCCACATTCATATGATTCTGGCCTCTCAAAGGGAAACACATGCTGTTTTCAGGGAGGACTGTTAACCTCACTGCAGATACCTCTGGAATCTTTAATATTACTTAAATGATCAAGGAAGCAAGTGAACAGATCTGTGGTATCTACATATTGGGGGTGAGATCTGCTCGTGGATTAATTTTGGCACTCTTGATTCCTTACAAAAAGTGGGCTTCAAACTCCACCATGATCCTTCTCTTAGCATTTATCTGTGATGTAGTTCATAAGTGTTGTCCCCAGTATGTTAAATGTTACTGCGTAGCCAGTGTGCCATCAAACGATTCAATACATCTTAGTACTAAAACAGAGAGAAAAAGAACATCAAGAATAATAGGGAACCTGAATATTTAACTTATGAAGACAAAAAAAACAAAACCACACCTGCAAACCTGATTCATAAATATGACACCTCAAATAAAGTGGAAGGTGTGGACCAATATATCCCCACATGTGAATGGCCTATCCTTCGACTTAGACTGAAAATTACCTCAGGACGAGGGGTAATATTGAGAACAGGAATCATCTGCACACACCCAGCTCACTGCCTATATTTTTTTTTATTAAAATTTGTTGGGGTGACAATGGTTAGTAAAATCACATGGGTTTCAGGTGTACAATTCTGTAACACATCATCTATATATCACATTGTGTGTTCACCACCCAGAGTCAGTTCTCCTTCCATCACCATATATTTGATCTCCTTTACCCGCATCTACCACCCCCCACCCCCCTTACCCTCTGTTAACCACTAAGCTATTGTCTGTGTCTATGAGTTTTTGTTTCTTTATTTGTTCATCTTGTTCCTTTATTGCCTACATTAATATGAGTTTATTATTCTGCCATATTCACTAATATAATTTAAAATTTCCACTGTCTTCAACTTGATTTTACAATTTCAGGAATATCTAGTCCAGGAAGATAAATATTGCAAATGACTTTATTTTTGTTTCAGGAACTTATCAGAAAAAAACAATTTAAATGAAATCACACGCTTCAAATTTTCAATAGCTAGGATATACGGCGACCTTAGGTACCAGGCAGAATATTGATAGGAACTGATAAGGAATGCTTAAGGACAAAAGCTAGAAATGTATGCTCAAGGTGGCTGGACATTCTGGGAGTTATCTGGGTATAAGAAAGGGAGACCAAGATCAGCCAAAAGAATGGGTATGGATATGTAGGTTGCTTCCCGTATCTTGGCTATCACAGTAATGCTGCAATGAACACAGGCAGGGGGGCATATATCTTTTCAAATTAACGTTCTCACTGTCTTTGGATAAATACCCAGTAGTGGAATTGCTGTGTTGTATGGCAGCTCTATTTTTAAAGGAATATTTATACTGTTTTCCATAGTGGCTACACCAATTTATAATCCCACCAACAGTGTAGGATGCTTCCTTTTTCTGCCCTTCCTCGCCAATACTTGTTGATTTTTTGATAATAGCCACTCTGGTAAGAGGCGATACCTCATTGTGGTTTTGATTTGCATTTCCCTGATGATTTGTGATGTTGAACATCTTTTTAAATGTCTGTTGGCCATCTGTATTTCCTCTTTGGAGAATTATCTATTCAGTATCATTCCCCATTTTTTTCAATAAGATTTCGTTTTTGGTATTAAGTTGTATGAGTTCCTTACATATTTTGTGTATTAACTCCTTATGCGATATATCCTTGGCGAATATCTTATCCCATTCAGTAGGTTGTTTTTTCATTTTGTTGATGGTTTCCTTCACTGTGCAAAAACATTTTAGTTTGATGTAGTCCCATTTGTTTGTTTATTCTTTTCTTGCCCTTGCCTGAGGAGACATCCAAAAAAGATATTGCTAAGACCAATGTCAAAGAGTTTATTGCCTATGCTTTCTTCTAGGAGTTTCATGGTTTCAGGTCTTACATTTTAGTCTTTAATATATTTTGAGTTTATTTTTATATATGGTATAAGAATGTGGTTCAAATTTGTTTTTTTGCGTGTATCTGTCCAGTTTTCCTAATGCCAGTTATTGAAGAGACTGTCTTTATCCCATTGCATATCCTTGTCTCCTTTCTCCTAGATTAATTGACCTTATGAGTGAGGGTTTATTTCTGGGCTCTCTATTCTATTCCATTGATCTACCTGTCTGTTTTTATGCCAGTACCATACTGCTTTTAAAGTCCAGACCCTTAACGTTGTGCTATTTAGTCTCCTTGAAGAATTTTCCCTTAAGAACAGCCATAAAGGTCTCAACTAAGCTTTAAGCAACTGCCTGCTTCCTAAATGGTAATTCTGTGCCATGGACATTTGTGAGAATTTGGAGTTTTCTTTTACCCCGTTCAAGACATGCAGGTGAGAATTGGCTTATTATAACTGAATTGCTTTATCAACTCACTTGAGTAGTCATTTTCCTAGAGTATTCTGGGAGGGATTTAAAAAAATCAAAGTACACAAAATAAACTGAAACTGTTTTGATTGCCAACAATTCTATCCAAGAATTTTAAAGATTCAGTTTAAACACGTTGTTCATTACCTGATTTATTCTGGGTGGCATTACCAATGTGTGTTCCTGCATTTGGAGTTACTCAGAACTGGAAAAAGGCTATGATTTCTATGTAAACACTTGAGGCCAAAAGATAGCAGTTAAGAAAAGCAAACAAGACAACCGTTTGTTTGAAACACCAGCCTGGTATGTAAATACATCATACCTTTGACCCGTATTAGCACATCAAGTCTCATATTGGCTCCAAGCAAACTTTGAGCCCTTCTTGCTAAAATCACACAGTTACCCAGCAGGAACGGTATCTTTCCAAATCACTTCAGTTAATAAACCTACTTATTTTCCAAACAACCCTGAAACGAGAGACCTGAAATTACTGTTTTGGGTGGTGCTTCCTGCTGCCAGGAGGTGGTGTGTTTGACTTAAAAAACACTGAACCACAGTTAGATTAAAAATTTAGATCTAAATATTCATGTGACTGAGATGTTGAGAAAAGAATTCAGTTTGGTAGCAAACAACAATTACCTTTCCTAAAATGTATTTTGATTCAAGTTCAAAAATTGATGTAAGAAGACTGGTCAGGCAAACCAATACAAGGAGCATTTTAGTGTATACATTGAAAACTCCATTCAGAAATGTATTAGCACTGCCGATAGCATAGTATTTGTTTAACAAATACTTATTGATCACAAGGTCACACACTAATAATAGTAATATATTTGTTTTGTACAGTAACTTGTACACAAGAGGTGATCAATCAAATGGGCTATTTGTCTGGCAACCATGGGATGAAAATTCTGTAGCATTAATGCCATAATTAGATATATTAACTATCTTCCAAAATAGTTGAATATTGCTGAGAACCACAGCAGAAAGCCTAAGGAACAGACAAGAAGAGTGAGCACAGAGAGGGTAAGAAAAAAAAATGTCCATTAAAGGAGGAAGTGAAAAAAACAAATCTGAGGTAAATAAGGAAGCAATGACAAGATCACAGGTAGAGTAAGAATAGTTAAGATATAAAGTTAGTTGTGGAAAAGATAATTCTATTTCATGCTTTTAAATGTTTGTTAGAAGTTAGTGAAATAGAATTTGGGCAATAGAGTACCATGGTAGCCTACATTCTCATTGTGACATATTTTAAACTGCACTGGCCAATCTTGTAGCTACTAGCCATCTGTAGCTAACGAACATTTGAAATGTGGCTAGTACAAATTGAGATGTGCTGTCAGTACAAAATATATACAAATTTCAAAGACAGTACCAAAAAAAGTGAAATATCTAATTAATAATGTGTTTGGTTATGTTATTATAATAAAATGTTTTAGATAAATTAAATTAAATATACTATTTTAATTAATTTCACCTTTTTCCTTTGATTTTTAAAAATGTGGCTACTAGAAAATTTAAAACTGTATATGTGGCTAACATTTGTATTGGCAGTGCTGGTGTAAGGAATTGCTGAGGAGAAGCAGACACCTTGCCTACTTGTTTTTCTCTCCTGTCTTTTAGTTGCTTTGGCACCACTGCACATAATAGACTAGTGAGTAGAATAGAAGAAAAATGGCATACAAGAGATAGGAATGGGGGAGCAGGGAAGAAATTTGTTGCTCCTCTAGAATGATTTCCAAAAAAAGTACCTGCTTTGTAAGGCAGTAGGTTGACATTAGAGTTAAGTCGATAATGATAATAATAAAAGATGTTAAAGAAAGAAGTGCGAAAGCAAGACCAGGAAACATAAGTGACACTTCCCATCTACCAACAGTCCTGGCACCCTCTATTCCCCCCCACACACCCATGCTTTGTTTCTAGACTAAGTATCCTATTATAAGAATCTGAATTGACCTCTGATTAGACTTTTTAAATGGTTCCTTCCAGAAGTACACTTCAAGTTTTGTGTCAAGATCTCAGGGATGGTGACTCATCATGGAAGCATATAGGTTAGGTGACCTTAGGTACCAGGCAGAATATTGATAGGAACTGATAAGTAATGCTTTAAGGGCAAAAGCTAGAAATTTATGCTCAAGGTGGCCAGACATTCTGGGAACTATGTGGGTATAAGAAAGGGAGACCAGGATCTACCAAAAGTATGGGTTAAATATGTTCTTCAAGTGTAGATAGGAGATGAGGATCAAGATAATCTGGCTCATATGAAAGGCAGAAAGGGTTACCAGAAATTCACTATGGCTAACCACATTGGAAGAATGAGTTACTGTAAAGGACAATTCAGTCCAACAGTGTGTACCGATTCTAGGCAAGTGCTAATGGAAGAATGAGTGCCATGCTACAGGGCCAGATTTTTCAGCATTACTGTATAGCTGAATATTGTTACTTTTCTACTTAAATACGAAGTCTGACAATTCAGTTCACAAACTCATCCTAGAAAAAGTGCTACATACCTCATTGCTGAATATCACTACGGTCACCTTAGAAGTACTCCCCTTGGGCAGCTATGCACAGGACACCAGTGCCTAGTCTATCCTTCAAAGCAATTCTGGAACTCTTTTTCTGGAATGGCCTTCCGAGCTGTCGTTGGATTACCCTTGATGTCCTGAATTTCATCAAAATGTTTTCCTTTCAATATTTCTTTTATCTTCAGGTAAAGAAAGAAGTCATTGGGGCCAGATCAGGTGAGTAGGGAGGGTGTTCCAATACAGTCATTTGTTTACTGGCTAAAACCTCCCTCACAGACAGTACCATGTGAGCTGGTGCATTGTCGTGATGCAAGAACCATGAATTGTTGATGAAAAGTTCAGGTCGTCTAACTTTTTCATGCAGCCTTTTCAGCACTTCCAAATAGTAAACTTGGTTAACTGTTTGTCCAGTTGGTACAAATTCATAATGAGTAGTCCCTCTGATGTCAAAAAAGATTAGCAACATCATTGCAACAAGTTGGCGAACTTAATTGTCAGAGCTTGTAATATCACTCTTCATTTTCATTTGTATGTTTTAGGGGGTTCAATAGCCCTAACATTGGAGGCAACAGCTAACAGGAACAAAGCAGCACAGCTCTGTGAAGTCTCCTAATAGTACTCCTAAATGTACTCCCAACTTATTTAGTCACTTTCTCCTGATAGACAGTTATTTCTAATTAGGAGTGCTTCATAATGTAGTAGCATGTTTATTTCTGTAGGAGTATTCCAAACTTGAGAAGATTTGATCAAATAATTACTTTGCAAAAGAATTGTAGCAGTGCATGTCCCCAGTAGATGAGAACGTGTATTTTACAACCAAACCCTCCCAGTATTGGATGTTATGAATTGTTTTAATTTTTACCAATCCAAGAAAGGAAATTTAGTTTTTGATAGTGTGAAAGTGAGATTGAGTATTTTTAAATAGTCCTTTCTCGTTTCCTCTTCAATGAATTTTTCTTTTGTCCATTTTTATTATTTTTCAAAAAATAAAATTATACAAACTGTTTACATTAGCATTGTTACCCTTGTATTATATGTATTACAAATATTTTTTCACTGTCTCTCATTTATATGTTGATGTTTTATGGTGAACCTTGCCAGATAAATACTTTGGACTTTAACATAGTCATATGTATTTGTAGGGAAGCAAAATTTTTTCCTCTATCCTCTTATTTTCAGTACTTGGAGTTCTGCAAATTAAACTGACAAAAGATAGATTAATAAAGAAAAGTTGTAAAAATTTTCTTTTTAATTTTACATGCATGGGTCCACAGTAAAGAAGTGAAAACCCAAAGAAGTAGTTGGGCTTAAGAGCTTACATACCACTTTAACAAATTGCAAAAAATTGAGAAGTGACTAGACAAAGGAAGAAAGGTTTGGGCTTTGAGGAGCAATAAATTGTGGAAAAGTAAGTATATGGGGGAAACTAATAGTAGATAAGGGTTATTTAGTAAGACTTTTTAATGTAGACTCATGGTTCCATCTTCAGCTCCATCTTCATGGTTCCATCTTCATATCACACCAGTTATAAAGGGTGTTCTCCATGTCTTGGTACAGGATAGAGAAGGGGGCACACCTTTAGAAAGAGAAATTTTTGCCCTGCTTTTAGTTAGATAGGGGAAGGGAAGAGAGTTCTTCCTGTGTATGCTTTTTTCTCAATTGTCTTCAACTCCAAATAATTTTTATGGCAAAGTGTCATACTTCGGGGTGGCATAGTCATCTATTATTTTATGGCTTCTAAGGTTCCTCCCTTCTGTAAGAAGTCTTTTCTAACCTAAAGTCACAGTTATCCTTCTAATTTGTCTCCCAATACATTTTTATTATATTTTTATATTTCAATTTATAATCCTTCTAGAATTTATTTTGGCATATGGTGCAAGATAGAGGCCTAACTTTGTATCTTCCATATAGATAGTCAGTGACCGTCTTTTCTTGTTAATTTATAAATGAAACATCTTTTTCCTATTAAACTGAAATGCTACCTTTATATTAACATATGACTGAATATGACTGAATTTTCCTGGATTCTCTATGTATTTGTCTTTTTTATGCTAAAAGAATTCTCTACTACTCTTTGATCATAGTAGCTTTGTGGTAAGTGTTGTGATCTAGTAAGACAAATGATCTCCTCCCAGACTCTGGTAATATTTTTCTAAAATATCTTAATTCTTATATCTACCATTTAAAAATATTGAAATCACTTATGTTCTCCAATTACACTTTTTAAAAATATTAAGGCCTATGTTTTTCTTTAAATTTATTTCTAGGCATTTTGTTGTTATCGCCACTCATGTAGGTTGTGGCAAAAATCTTTCCGAGTGGATTCTAGTAGCCCTTCTGCCAAAACACTTTGTATTGACTCTTGTATGTAAGCTGATGACCATTGATCTCAAAAGTGATTTTGATTTGTTTTCTGCTGTATATGGGTGAATAGGAGGAGGAAAGCAGGGAAGAGAGGTTACTTTAGCTATGGTTAAAATTTTCAACAGATTTAGTTCTCAACTATTTCAAAATACTAAATAACATCCTTTTGTCCTTTTTTTCTTCAGTTTTTGCAGCTTTTATTAAGTGTAATACTCATCAATGTATTTCCTTAATCGAAAAAAAAATGTATTCGCTATCAGAATGCATAATCTGATGGCCAGATTCTTTAGATTTACATATGCTCTGTTGTGCATATTTTCTTTAAAAACCTCTTAAGTCTGTGTTTACTCAGTCTCCTTGATTTAGTCAGTGGGTCCCGGTATTCATTGCACATCTTCTTTGTTTATGAAATGCTGTAGCATTACTTGAATACTGATTGTATGGAAATTTACCTATAGTCACTCTGGGGGGAAAAAGGAGTAACCCTTTAAATTGTACGAATAACTTGACAGTCCGCTCAATAAACACCAGCCTTAGGCAATCTATACAATTAAGCCCAGCTAATCCTATGGGGTGGGGGGGAAGTCAATGACTTTAAGGGGTTTTCCACTGCATTGAAAAATTAATCTCATTGGTCTAACTGATGGCAGGGCTGCTGGGTGATTAACTTTGTCAATATTTTGGAGGAAGAAACTGAAGAACTGAACAAGTATTTGTCGCTTTCTAACACTGAGCCTCAAATATTTTATTTGGAACCAGGACTGGTCCTGCCACGTGTGGTTGGAATAAGGTTGAGTAGCACACTTGGCTTTCCGTCTTCCTCAAACACGGGAGGAAAACGAGGTTAAAAGCCGGGATTAGAACTCAGCAGACCCAGGGAAACCCCACTAGGGGGTTGTTGTTGTTCTTGTTGTTGCTGTTGTTTACGCGAGGGTAAGGGACGGGGTGCAAACGTCCACATTTGAAGGAATGAATGAAACTTCAGCACGTCTCTGTCCATTTCAAAAACAAGAGGATCCGTTCCAAAGACACCAGGCAGAAACACCGACGCCCTCCTCGCCGGGACTTCCTTTTTTTTCTGTGGATCTACGTAGGGAGCGGGACAAAAGAAACTGAAGCGCCACGGTAGAGCCACCACAGCTCCCTCGGCGAGACGAGCCGCCGCGCACCGGGCTCTTCCCACCTCCCGCGTCGCCGCGGGCTCCGCCTCCCTAGGGGCGGGGCCACGCGCTTCTTCCGGGTCGCGGACGGAAGTGGACGAATTTGAATCGAGCCGGCGGTTTTATGAGGATGCTCGCGGTTGGCCTCGCGCAAGAACCGGGTAGTGATTCGGCCGTTCTGGAGCTTCTGCGCCGCCTGCCTTAGTGAGTGGACGGGAACGCGAAACGACGGAATATTCCGAGGTGAGAAGCGGGACTCCGGTCGCTTGGGAAAGGGGGCCGGGGGGCGGGGCAGTGTCGCCGGGGCCTTGGACTGCCTTGGGGGCTTGGGGAGCGGGGACAGTGTGGGGTCGTGGAGAAGTCGGGGCGCTGGGCAGCGTTTCCCCGGCCTGCGCTCCCCACGGCTTGGATACCTAAGGCAATTCAGTGTCCTGCGGAATCGGAGGCCCCGCACGCCCGAGATGGAGCTGGTGTAAACGCTTGACTTTCTGGTAATAGCAGGTTAGTATTTTTGCCGGTTCGCCTGGAATACTGAAGCTTCAACAGTAGTTACCTAGTTGCGAAGGCGTTGCCACAGGTGAAAGAATCTTGCTTTATTAAAGATGGAAGGTTGGGGACAGGTTTAGAAGGAGGAGATGCTCTGTGGCCCCGAGTTCCTCCTGAGAGGGAGACCCGTGGAAGTCTGTTACTTGGGCCCGCAGGGAAATGACAGTCTTTGAAATGCCTGCTGGGGATTTAAACTGAAATCCGAGGAGCCTTTGTATTTAAAACCCGGATGTTTTTCAAAGTTCACGGTTGACATTTTTCACGTACCCGAGACTCGTGCTCATTCCAACTGGCCACAGCGGTGATTCTCAAGGTTTGTTCACAATGAGAATAACGTTTAGTTCCACAGATCTACCTTTTCACCGCCTTCCTTCATTGGCCAGTTGGGTTATTGTGGAGTCGTTTTGGAAGTACTCTAGTAGTTACAGCATGGGGTTTTCTTTGTGTTAGCTCTTTGGTGTTTTTGGTTTTTGTTTTGTTTCTTTTTAATGATGAACTACCTAAAATGTCAAACGCCAGCGCCGTAGCAAAGCCATGCCTTCTGGAACAGTTAATGGTGTACCCTAAATGTAAACTATAAACGAGTACCTTAAATGTGTAGAAATTTAATATCTTGCCCTGTTGAAAACTGTCAGGTTAATTTTGTGTTGCTTTATAGGAACAGATATTTTGTTTCTTTTAAGATTTTAACACCAGGGTAGCCTACCATATAAATGTATACATATTTTTTTTTTAAAGTAGGACATAGTAATATTCAGAATAGACGTTCCTTCATCCAATGCTGGCTACTCCCACTCTCCTCCTATCTCTGCTAATGAACGTTTGTTTCATTATTAGCCAGGAACAATACAGTTTTTATCTTGCATCACTTATGATTGTTGAAATTTAAAATTTTGTGTAAGACTCCATTAAAGAAATTAGATATACTCCTAAGAGTTGCAGACAACTGCTGCTCATTTTATATAAGCTACCGGTACGTGGTAATTAAAAATAAATAGTCTCTGCATTTTAACCTGTTTCTTTTCCTTACCTGGACTCTTTTCTTTGAGTTTTTGTTCTGTCTACCTAAATCAGCGAGTTGCAAATTTTATTTCATACACATTACCTTGAAGGATTTATTAAGCTCTGATTCCTGCACTTCAAATCTCAGTAGGTCTGGAAGATGGGGTTAAGGAGTCTGTAAATTTAACTGGGAAGTTAGAAAATTTGGCCAGTTTTCTGACTTGATCTCTCCTAGAGAGGCTTTATAATATATAGGTTAAGGGCATGGAACTGGTGCCAAATTGCCTGGGTTTGAATTCCATCACTTCTATCTTGGTGAATGTTCTATGTAAGCTTGAGAAGAATGTATTCTGCTATTGTTGGATGAAGTAGTCCATTACATCCAATTGGTTGATGATGTTGAGTTCAACTCTGTCCTTACTGATTTTTTTGCCTGCTGAATCTCTCCATTTTTGGTGGAGGGGTGTTGAAGTCTACAACTGTGATAGTGGATTTATCTGTTTCTCTTTTCAATTGTATTAGTTTTTGCCTCGCAGAGTTACGTAACACTCTGTTGTTCGGCACATACATGTTAAGTATTGTTATATCTTCTTGGAGAGTTGACCCCTCTGTCATTATTTATTTCTAAGTTTCCCTACTTTGAATTCTGCTCTGTCTGAAATTGATATAGATACTCTTGTTTTCTTTTGGTTAGTGTTAGCATGGAATATTTTTCTCCATCCATTTACTTGTAATTTGTGTTTAAAGTGGGTTGCTTGTAGACAGCATATGATTGGGTCTTATTTTTTGATCCACTCTAACAAATCAGTCTTTTAATTGGTATATTTAGACCATTGACATCGAAGTGATTATTGGTATAGTCGGTTTAATATCTAGCATATTTGTTACACTTTTCTATTTGTTGCTCTTGTTCTTTGTTTCTGTTTTTGCCTCCACTCTTTCTGCCTTTAGTGATTTTTAATTGAGCAATTTGTATGATTATGTTTTCTCTCTGTTTTTAGGATATCAATTATACTTTTATTTTACTTTTTTTTAGTGGTTGCTCTATGATGCAATATACATGTACAACTAATATAATAAAATACATTGTTGCTGTTGTTAGTTTGAACAAACCATTATCCATTAGCTCAGTTAAGAATAAGAAGAATAAAAGTTCTTATTTTACCTACACTTATTCCTTATTTGGTGTTCTTCCTTTATGTGTGTAGATTTGAATTTTTGAGCATTGTTATTTTCCTTGTCTCTCAAGAACTTTTAACATTTCTTGCAAGGTAGATCTACCGGCAACAAATTTCCTCAATTTTCGCCTGAAAAAGTTTTTCTCCTTCACCTTTTTTTTTTTTCTTTTTAAGTAAATTTTATTGGGGAACAGTGTGTTTCTCTAGGGCCCATCAGCTCCAAGTCGTCGTCTTTCAATCCAGTTGTGGAGGGTGCAGCTCAGCTCCAAGTCCAGTTGCCGTTTTCATTCTTAGTTGCAGGGGGCGCAGCCCACCATCCCATGTGGGAATTGAACTGGCAACCTTGTTAAGAGCTCTTGCTCTAACCAACTGAGCTATCTGGCTGTCCCTCTCCTTCACTTTTGAAGGATAATTTCAAAAGATACAGAAAAATAGGTTGGTATTTATTTCTTTAAGTACTATAAATGTTTCACACCACTGTCTTTTTGCTGCTTGGTTACTGAAGAGAAGTTGGATGTAATTTCTACCTTTGTTTTTCTGTAGATAAGGAGTCCCCCTCCCCCCCACCTCTCCTACCCTGGCTTCTTTCAGTATTTTAAAATTTATCTTTGTTTTTCTGAAGTTTAAAACAAACCTAGGTATAATTTTGGGGCATTTATACTGCTTGATGTTCTCTGAACTTCCTGAATCTGCGGTTTGGTGTTTGGCATTAATTAGTCCTTAAGTTTTTATTGTTTCAGGTGTTTCTTCTGTTCCTTTCTCTTTTTTTCCTTCTGGTATTCCCAAAATGTGTATGTTACACCTTTTGTAATTACCCCACAGTATTTGAATATTCTGTTCTGGTTTTTGTTTGTTTGTTTTTTATCTTTTTTCTCTTTGCTTTTCAGTTTTAAAAGTTTCTATTAAGATATCTTCAAGCTCCAATTCTTTGTCCAGTGTACTAATAATCCCATCAGACACAGTTCTTTATTTCTATTACAGTGTTTATCATCTCTCTAGCATTTACTTTTGGTGCATTCTTAGGATTTCTATCTATTAGGTTGGTGCAAAGGTAATTGCGGTTTTTGCAATTATTTTTAACCTTTTAAACCGCGATTACTTTTGCAGCGAACTAATACATTGCCCATCTGTCCTTGTATGCTGTCTACTTTATCCATTAGAGCCTTTAGTATATTAATCATAGTTGTTTGAAATTCCTGGTTTGATAATTCCAATGTTCCTGCCATGTCTGGTTCTGATGCTTGCTCTGTCTTATCACATTGTGCTTTTTGCCATTTTGTATGCCTTGTAAATTTTTCTTGATAGCCAGACATGATGTACTCAGTAAAAGAAATTGCTATAAATAGGCCATTAATAAAAATCATATGTTCATATCAATAGATGCAAAAAAAGAATATGACAAGATACAACATTCATTTGTGCTTAAAACACTCAATAAAGTAGGTATAGAAGGAAAGTACATCAACATAATAACAGCCTTGTATGCATGACAAGCCCACAGCTAACATCATACTTAA
The DNA here is from genome assembly GCF_964194185.1 of Rhinolophus hipposideros. Classification (NCBI taxonomy): domain Eukaryota; kingdom Metazoa; phylum Chordata; class Mammalia; order Chiroptera; family Rhinolophidae; genus Rhinolophus; species Rhinolophus hipposideros. The sequence goes on along the minus strand of NC_138051.1, from coordinate 22,459,666 downwards.
TAGTGAAATGTTGAAAACTTTTCCTATAAGATCAGGAAGAAGACAAATGTGCCTAATCTTATTCAGCATAGTACTGGAAGTCCTAGCCGGAGCATTCGGGCAAGAAAAAGAAATAAAAGGCATCCAAATTGGAAAGGAAGAAGTAAAGTTGTTTGTAGATGATACAGTCTTATATATTGAAAATCCTAGGGCCAGTCTGGTGGCTCAGGTGGTTGGAGCTCCATGTTCCTAACACCGAAGGCTGCTGGTTCGATTCCCACATGGGCCAGTGGGCTCTCAATCCACAAGGTGCTAGTTCGATTCCTCGAGTCCCGCAAGGGATGGTGAGCAGAGCCCCCTGCAACTAAGATTGAACACCACACTTTGAGCTGAGCTGCCACTGAGCTCCTGGATGACTCAGTTGGTTGGAAAGCATCCTCCCTTGCCGGTTCGACTCCCGCAAGGGATGGTGGGCTGCGCTCCCTGCAACTGGCAACTGGACCTGGAGCTGAGCTGCACCCTCCACAACTAAGATTGAAAGGACAACAACTTGACTTAGAAAGAAAAAAAGTCCTAGATGTACACACTGTTCCCCAATAAAGTCCTGTTCCCCCTTCCCCAATAAAATCTTTTTAAAAAAAATGAAAATCCTAAAGAGCCTACCCAAAAACTGTTAGAATAGCCACCCAGCTACAATGAGAGGGAATTTGCCTTACTTTTTTTTATATTAGTTATCATTGCTGTGTAGCAAATTACCCCCAAAACTTGGTGACTTAAAACAACAAACATTTTTTATCTAACGATTTCTGTGGGTCAGAAATTTGGGAGCAGCTTAGCTGTCTGTTCCTGGCTTAAGGTCTCCCAGGAAGTTACTCTCATACTGTCAGCCAGGCTGCAGTTGTCTGAAGAGTGAGCCTGAAGGATTCACTTCTGAATTGGCTCACTCACAAGGCTTTGGGCAAATGGCCTGAGTTCTTTGCTAAGTGGGCCTCTTTAAGGAGTATCTTGAAAGTCCTTATGACATGGTAACTAGCTTCCTCCAGGGCAGGTGACTCATGATAGAGAACAAAAACTAAGTCACAATGCCTTTTATGACACAGTCATACGTTGTCATGTCCACAGGGCTTTTTGATGGAAGCAAGTTACTAAGCAACACAGCCACAGTCAAGGGAAGGGAAATGAAGCCCCACCTTTTGAAGTAGGAGGAGAGTCAAACTGAATATTACTAACTAACCAAGTGGAGGTAGGCAGTGGAAAAGACTCAGAATACCTCTTGACAGTGGCTTTCTGGAACATTTCATTAAATTGTTAGTGATTTCTCAAGGAAGGGGGAATAATTTGATGTTATTTCTAAGATTAAGTCTGGTGTTAAGACTTGGGCTATTATTGAGATATATACTTAAATAATATTGTTTTTCTCATTCTACTTAGGACATTTTAAAAATTAATGTATTGGAAGGAAAACAAATGATAAACCCAATAAAAAAATATGTAAGTAGTCCTTTTTATTTTCTGCTGAAGTTTTGTTTTGGAGACAGTTTTTTGAAATGAAGCAGTCATCAATCAGGATTTAGAAACAAAAGTTTTATTTCAGGTGCTGGGGATTAGGAAGAAGGCTAATGTGAATTGGTCAAAAGTATGAATTATAAAATATCTTTTTTTTTTTTTTTTTTAAGATTTTACTGGGGCAGGGGAACAGGATTTTATTGGGGAACAGTGTGTATTTCCAAGACTTTTTTATTGGAGAACAATAATGTGTTTTTCCCAGGACTCACCAGCTTCATCAAGTTGTCCTTTCAGTCTTAGTTGTGGAGGGCACAGCTCAGCTCCAGGTCCAGTTGCCGTTGCTAGTTGCAGGGGGCACAGCCCACCATCCCTTGCGGGAGTCGAACCGGAAACCTTGTGGTTGAGAGGACACGCTCCAACCAACTGGGCCATCTGGCCACCCGGAAGCTAAGAGACAGTCCATTGACTTCATTCTAGTTGCGGAGGGTGCAGCTCACTGGCTCTTGTGGGAATCTCACTGGCCCTTGTGGGAATCTAACTGGCAACCCCATTGCCCAGAGCTCGGGCTCTAACCAGTTGAGCCACCTGTTCGCCCGTAATACCTTTAGAACATCCAATTTGGGAGTAACTTTTAATTTTGATATAATTTTAAACTTAGAGAAGAGTTAAAATACTAGTATGAGGGACTTTTATATCCCCTTTACCCAGATTCATGAATTCATGTTTTTTGACATTTATCATTCTTTCTCCTGTGTAAAACCGGCAGAAATAATCCTGTAGTGTGATAATTCAGTTTTTTTGACTCATTGCAATGAGATTGCAGACCAGAGGAACCACAACGTTTCTTACAAAAGGGTAAAAGAGATTTCTTACAGGATTTTGGAGAAGAGTGACATCCGGATGAAATTTAAATAAAGTAGTGTTTTATAGGGACAAAGCAAAGCCAGGGCTATGTGTAAAGGAGTCAACGTCAGGTCTCGACTATGAAATGGACCAAGGGCGTTGTTTCCTTGAAAACTACAAAATTCAGAGAAGGAATGTTGTGTTAAAACTCTTATCTGTAACTCTGGTATCTCTGTTGGTAATCAGGATTTCATCTCTGTGTCAAAGTTATTACTTAGATCCTTTTAGCAAAAGTAGGATATTTCAGAAAGTTTCCTCTTGTCCCTTTCCAGTCATTTCCCTGCCTGAGAAACAAGTACTGTTCATTTTTTTCATGATGGATTAGTTTTGCCTGTCCTAGAACTTCATGGGAATGGAATAATGTGGATATGAATAGTAGTGTGTCGTTTCACACAGCATAATATCTGTGAGAATCATCTGTTTTGTTTGAATCTTGCAGCACTTTTTACTTTTTCTTTGCTAAGTAGTATTGCATTTTATCATTATACTGCAGTTTTTTTATCCATTTTCTTGTTGATGGACTTGTGGGTTTCCAGTTTTGGAGTATCATGAAGAAGGCTGCTAATGAAGATTTTTATATAAAGTTTCCTGTCTGTGTATGTTTTTATTTCTCTTGGGTAAATACCTAGGTGTGAAATTCCTGCATCAAAGGCTAGGTGCAGGAATATATGTTTAATATTAAGAAACTGTCAAAACTTTTCAAAATAACTGTTCCATTTTACATTCCCATCAGCAATTTGTGAGAGGTCCCAGTTGCTTCAGCTCCTTTGTAGTGTTTGGTGTTGGTCTTTTTAATCTTAGCCATTATTTAGGAGTATGAAGTGGTCTTTCAGAGTAGTTTCAATTTTATTATCCTAATTACCATGATGTTGAGCATCTTTTCATGTGTTTATTGGCCATTCATATCTTCCTTCATGAAGTGTCTATTCATGTCATTTGCCCATTTCCTTATTGGATTGTTTGCTTTATATTGTTGAGTTGTAGGAGTTCTTTACGCATATGTATTTAGAGTACAAGTCTGTCAGACACATTTAACAAATACGTTCTCCCAGTCTGAGGCATGCGTATTCACTTTCTTGATATCTTTCGATGAGTGGAAGCTTTAATTTTGACGAAGTATAATTTATTACTTTTTCTTTTAAAACTTTTGTAGTTTTAGCTTTTACAGTTAGGTCTATGACCCACTTGAAATTAATTTTTATTTATGGTGTGAAGTATGGATCAGATTCATTTGTTTTCCATGTGGATATCCACTCTTTCCAGCACCATTTGTTGATAAGACACCCCCTCCCACACACACACACACACACACACACACACTGAATTGCTTTGGTACCTTTATTGAAAATGAAAGGACTAGAAAAGTGTGGATCTATTTCTGGGCTTGTTCTGTTGGTCCATGTGCAATAGTATTAATACACTTTGAAAAACGATATAAAATGCTTAGTATTAGATATTGGCATACATAGCAAAAACCTTTCCCATTCATGTTTTGATAGCATTGGAGATCTTTCTTATGATTAACTTATGGCCAATGATATTTGGAGGCTTTTCAAGCATAGTTCTCTACATACTCCTGTGCTACATTTTTGTGTATCTTGTGAGATTGATGTTCACTTTTATTCTTCTATATTTGTTTGTAAATATGAGAAAGCGCTTGTTCAGTACACAGTTCTAAAATTAACAAGACGCTTCAGGTGCCTTCTTTAAAGTAAAATAGTTTTCTATACATTTATTATAAAAATCTAGACAGGACTTCATCTCACTGTCCACTAAGAGAGATACTTTGGGTCCTTGCAGTGGGAAGGGGAAGAATAGCAGATGTTATGGTTTCTTTACAAAGAAAACTTAGTCTAGAACCTTGCCCATTCGTACCAATACTGTAACATAATTATCAGTCACATTCAGCAAATATTTATTAGCACTGTGCTGAATGATATGGGGATTTTACCCTCATGGAATTTAGCAGTGTAGCTGAGGAATTAACAAAATTGAAAAAAACATAAAGTAATGTATGCTTAATGTTTGCATCAATGACATTGAGAGAGTTTTACATATCTTTATTAAAAATGCCTGTGTTGTGGGCCTCAATATTATTCTGAGTTACAATAAATCTAAAAGTAAACAATGGATAGTTGCAATTCACTCACAGGGGAGAGGATACAGAATTATAAAATGGAGAGATTGGATCTCATATAAATCTTGTGTTGTTGGAAACTGACTGAACATCATTTATAAGTTAACATTTTTTTGTTTACTCTAGGTGACGTAGTGTTATATGTATTTTGAATTTTCTGCATAAATTCTTTGGTATGAATGGATTTATGAAAAGCTGAATTTATTATTAGAAGTTGAATTATAAAGAAGTTCTAATACAAAAAGGCATTTATTCTTTTTATTTACTGTATTACATCAATTTTAGATGGACACCCCACTTAGCCCCATATACCTCTTAGGATGTTTAAAATCAGGCTGTGATCCTCAATCAGTTGTGGCCAAGTGAGGCAGTCTGCAGTCAGGTTATGAATAAACATCAAAGGTGTTGTTATATGCCTGTAGAGAATAAGCAATGCCTCTAAAAAAGAAAAAAAAAAACAACAGGAAACACTAAAGGACTGTTCCTTTAACCCTACATTAATGGTTGTGGGGAAGGGATGGGGAAAGATAGGTAGACTGGACCTACTTAATTGCAAAGCCTGCTTAAAGTGGAACTCTTTAGTTGTTTTATGGATTCTTTGAAGAAATACCAATCTTGATGGCACAGATGATTTTGTAAGGAAGAGCCAGAAAATATTGAAGATGTGGAATCAAAGTGATTCAAAAGACTTGGACTATGACTTTTTCTGAAAGTACAAAAGTGATATATGAGAAAAATCAATGTTTAAACCCAAAACAGTTCTTATAATCAGTATGAAATGTGAATTCTATATTGTAAGAACGCATTGATAAAACGATAGTAATCTTTGTGTGTTTTTTGTCGTTCCTTTGATATCAATATTCTGTATTATTTATAGTGCTCTTTCATTATTTTCATGTAAGCTCGCATCGTCACTCAATTACAGGTTAGTTTATTCCCAGTTACGAGCCCTGTGACCTTGGACAAGTGTTTAACCTCTCTGAGCATTGATTTTGTAGCTATAAAATGAGATTACATTTACCTAACAGCACTATTATGTTGTATTTTTCTGTTTCCACTTAAATTCCAAGAGTTAACACATGTTATACTTAAATCTCATAATGTTTCAAGTAGGCTATTCATATACCCTGTGTAAAGTGAAACTTTGTTGCCAAGATGTTATTCATTCTCCATTTGATCTTTTGGCACTACTTAGAAAAATTATATTTCAGTAATGAATAAAAGTAATTTTATTTGTTAACTAGTGGGGAGTGAGGAGACAGAAGCAGGCAGATGATTGTCTTTCAGTATGGAAGTGGTTGAACACTGTACTAGAACGTGCTGTGGTAGTCAAAAGCTTGCAGCTAGCTCTATGTGGAATCTGCAAATGTAACAGCCACAAATACAGCCTGATAAAGGATTGTCTTGTAGGCTACTCAAATACCAACAGCATTGCTGTTGATGTGATTTATTTTTTTCCTAACCAGTGAACAAATGTTGGTTAACTTATGAACAAAACTAAAATACAAATTTCCTTGCCTTTACACACAAGTTGTATTTTGGAAATACTCGTTTAGTTCTAAAATAACAGGGAGAAAAAAGATGATATTTATGTATAAAATGGGTGTAGGTTCTAGGTTAATGTAATTATAACTAGGTTTTTGTTTTGTTTCGTTTACCTACTTGAATGTCCAGCTGGAAATTCGAAGTGTGGACTGTTTGTTGTGTAGGTCAGTTTGGTGCATTGCAGGATGTCTTGCAATCCTGGGCCCTTTCCACTAAATGCAAGTAGTCATCTTAATCATTTGAGAACTAAAAAATATTCCCTCCAATTTTAACAATCTTCCCAGGCTTTACCCCTTGTTGAGAACTGTTGGTCTTAGATGTGTGACAGGTGAGGAAATTATGTACTAGAGTAAGAAATGATATGCAGTTTATTTGTAATCATTCATTGACCGAATTTAATTAAAATAGATAATTTGAGACTTTAAAAATTATGATGGCTGTATTGTATCTTCTTATTTTTCCTAGTAAAATGAATGAAAATAAACCTGATGGCTCACAGACTCTCGGTAAGTAACTGTATTGAAAATAGTATCAAATGTTATTTAAAATACTAAGATATTTTACTCTTGCTTTTTTAATTTTAATACATCTTTTTAAATGCTACTCAAACCATAGGAATGAATTTCCTTATCCATGGTTACTTCATATATCCATTTACTAAAGTACAATATTATGTGTGTTCATTTCAACAAAAAACTGCTATAAGAGGATAATTTGCCAAATTTTATTTGTATTCTCTATATGTATGCATCAGGTATCGTTTATATCTGAATAAAACAGTATTACTTTTTTAATCAATAAAATTTTTTTCACATTTTCCTTACAAAAGGAAAAATGCAGGTGAGAACAATTTAAACAATACACAACTTTAACGGGAAAAGGAAGTTACCTGTAAGTGCTTACAACAGCCTCCTCAAAGAGATGCAGACCTTTGTTTTTAGTTGTTTTCTTCTACCACTTCTCCCCTCATTTACTCCTTTTAAGATTTCTTTTTTGATTCCCTCTCACATTAAAGTGTGACACTGAAAACTATACCTTGGCTATCACGTACAGAGAGCATCTGTTGACTACATCATGTTGGATAAGGAAATGTGTGTTCTTAAAGCTCCCCCTGCTCTTGATTTTATCTACAGACTTCTATCGGCGATGCTAATAATTCTGAAACAGAAATTCATGGACCAGCTTCAAGTGTTTGCCAAAGGCAAATACTACCTATACCGTTATTTAGTTAATATTTTTGCTAATATTGACTCAATTATATATATATATAATATATACATGAATGTTTTTATTTCATTATTGTCATACAATCAGTATCATTTGCTACAGTACAAAGTAATCTTAATAAGTATAATAAAGTCAAAACAATTTACTGAATTTTAAACATTAAAATTAAAAAACAACAAAGTACAAATAAAAGCAAAAGTAATCTACTTAAAATGCATGCCTGAAACCTAGTCTGTTTTGCGTTTAGGGTGAGGGGAGGAGGGGAACAAATGAAAAGTCATAGCCTCAGAGTATATAGCAGATGCAGCTCCATCCAAGCATATCTCATGAGGACCCTTCTGTAGTGTCCGCTAATTCCTTGTGTTCCTCTTTCTCTTGACAGCTGCACACACTCTTATAGCTTAAAGTATAGGCACTAGGGATGAAGGAGTTCAGGTGGGAGCTACTGGTGTGTGATGCCCAATAAACAAATAGCAATTTGCTGGAGTTAATGTGATCAGTTACTTTGGATGGAGAAGGAAGGGGAGCTGAAATCTTTCAAAAGATTGTGGGGAGGGTCTTTCAGTTATATGGCTTATTGAACTGGAGTAAGAAAGGCAAATGGAGGGGTGATATTTCACAATATTAAATATTAGTTCATGCTGTTTGTTTCCACTTCTGGAATCTGTTTTGTGACTTGCCTGTTAACATATATATAGTACCTTTTTAATGAATAATATCCATTCTTGATAACATGTATTATTAAATAAGACTAGCCACTATAATAGGTAAACCCTGAAGTCTTAATGGTTTGACACGATAAAAGTTTATTACTTACCCATGTTACAGTCCAGTGTGGATTGGTTAGGGGACATGGGACAGAAAGGGAGGTTCTGCTCCATGCAGTCATTTGGAGATTGAGGCTCCTTCCATCTGATATTGGTCAGCCATCTTGGGATCCTCAGAGTATTTTCTCTTCAGCTAGGGATTTTCTCATTGTTTTATTAGTATATTATTAGAAATTTTCTGTGCTAGTAGACATAAGATAGAAAAGATTGATAATTATACTAACACTTATTCAGTTCTATGCGCCACACCCTTTTAATTATTTTACTACATAAATGGATTCCTATATTGTGACCTTTTGTGCTTTGCTTCTTTCACTTAGCATATTTCCAGGCTCATCTATGTTGTTGCATATACCGTGTTTCCCCGAAAATAAGACCTAGCCCGACAATCAGCTCTAATGTGTCTTTTGGAGCAAAACTTAATATAAGACCTGGTATGATATGACATGATATGATATATGATAAGATATAATATGACCAGGTCTTACATTAATTTTTGCTCAAAAATTTTTTTATTTTTTATTTTATTTTATTTATTTTTTGCTCCAAAAGACACATTAGATCTGATGTCTGGCTAGGTCTTATTTTTGGGGAAACATGGTATCATTACTTCATTACTTTTTATTGCTGAATAATATTCTATTGTATGGATGTACTATATTTTGTTTATCCATTAATCCATCTACTGATGGACATTTAGTTTGTTTTTTTTTAAGGCTATTGTGAACAGTGCTACTATGAACATTAGTTTATAAGATCTGTTTGTATATCTGTTTTAATTTCTTTGGCACGCATACCCAGGAGTGGACTTGTTGTGTCACATGGTAACTATGTTTAACTTTTTGAAGAACTGCCAGACTATTTTCCAAAGTAGCTTTCCATTTTTCATTTCCACTAGCAGTGTACGACGGTTCCTGTTTCTCCACAGCCTTACAAACATTTTTTATTATCTGTTATTTGTTGCTATGAATGTTAATGCTTTTTGATTATAGCCCTGCTAGTGGCTATGGAATGGTGTCTTATTGTAGTTTTGATTTGCATTTCTCTGATTAATAGTATTAAGTGTCTTTTAATGTGTTTGTTTACTATATATCTTTGCAGAAATGTCTATTCAGATCTTTTGCCACATTTTAAAATTGGGTTGAATTTTCGCTATTGACTTGTAAGACTATACATTCTAGACCCTAGACGCTTAACAGGTATATGATTTCCAAACATATTCCCCCATTCTGTAGATTGTCTTTTCATTCCCTTGATTGTGTTCTATAATGCACAAAAGTTTTAAAGTTTGATAAAGTTCAATGTCTATTTTTTTAATTACATTTACTTTTAGTGTTATGTGATAGCTAAATACTATTGCAAATTCAAGGTTATAGAGATTTACCCCTATATTTTCTTCTAACAGTTTTATAGTTTTAACTCTTACAGTTAGGTCTTCGATTTGTTTTTAGTTAACTTTTGTATATGGTATGACGTAGGGGTTGATTTTATTTTCTTGCATGTGTCTATCCAGTTGTCCCAGTATCATTTGTTGAAGAGACTATTATTTCCCCATTGAATGGTCTTGACATCCTTGTTTAAAATTAATTGACCTTAGATGTGTGGGTTTATTTCTGGGCTCTTCTTTTTCCATTGATCTATGTATTTATCCTTATGCCAGTACCACACTTTTTATTTCTATAACTTTGTCATAAGTTTTGAGACTTCTCTCTTTTTTTCTAGGTCAGTCTGAAGTTCTTTTCAAAGAACCAGCTTTGTTTTTTATTGATTCTTTCTGTTGTTTTCTATTCTCTTTCATTTATCTCTGCTCTAATCTTTATTATTCCCTTCTGCTAGCTTTGGGTTTAGATTGTTCTTTTTTTTCTTCTAGTTCCTTAAGGCTAACATGTATTGATTTGGGATCTTTCTTTTTTTTTTTATACAGATTTTCATGAGTCTAAAGATCAGGCAGAGGTGAAAGCTTAGGGTTTCTGGGGTCTTTCCTGAGCATATGTCCAGTCCTGAGCATGTGCGTGTTCTTCCAGAATCCCCCAGTGTAGATGAGAACTTTTCAAAACCATTATTTCACCATGTAAATCCCTTATTCTCTCCTAGACTTTTTAGTCTATCACCTGCTTGCCTGTTATTCTTTGCTTCAAGCTGCTGCAGCGAGTATACGAGTATTTGTCCTAAACGTTTTGACAAGTGGTCAGGCTCTAGCCCTAAGAAAGTTCTGAGGCAGGCAAAACAAGGGCAAGTTCACAGGGATCTAAAAAACAGCATAGGGAATATAATCAATAATATTGTAATAACTGTAGTGTCAGGTGGGTACTAGACTTATCAGGGGGATCACTTTGTAAGTTATATAAATGTAACCACTATGCTGTACACCTGAAACTAATATAACATTGAATATCAACTGTAACTGAAAAATAAAAGAAAGAAAAAAGGGCAAGCATCTGAGCCTATTCCTCAGGGAGCCACCACACAGGTCAAAATATACAGTCACATTTCTTTGAGAACAAGGTCCATATTACCTCCTCTTGGACAATCCACACCAGGAGCATGGGCCATGGTAGCTAAGGCCATGCATGGCCCAGCTGGAGAGTGGGGGGGTGGTAGGTAGGTAAGTTAAAATGCCATAAAGCTCTCATCAAAATTTAGTAACTTGTTTCTTTATTGAGCATTTTACCGATTGTAACTTTTTAAACTAGATTTCAAAGTTTCTGAAAAATAGATTCTAATAGTTTTTGGCAGCATAATCATTGCTGTAGAGGAGTTTGGAGTTTCCTAATTCATTATTTTTATTTGTTTGTTTTGGCATTCAGTGTTACTTTATATTAATTTCAGGTATACTGCATAGTGGTTAGACATTTATATAATTTAAGAAGTAATCCCCCTGACTAGTCTAGTACCCACCTGGCACTGTACATAGGTATTACCATATTGACTATATTCCCTGTATTTGACATCCCCATGACTATTTTGTAACTACCAATTTGTACTTCTTAAGCCCTTCAACTTTTTCACCCTGCCCCCCAACCCCTCTCCCATCTATCGCCTAGATAATTCTAGTACCCATCTGACACCATACATAGATATTACAATATTATTGACTATTTTCCTTAATGCTATATACCAAATTGGTTCATGGTAACCAATTTGTACTTCTTAATTCCTTCCCCTTTCTTACTCACCCCCCAACCCCGACCCTATCTGGCAACCATCAAAATGTTCTGTATATATGAGTATTTTCTGTTTTATTTGTTTGCTTACTTTATTTTTTAGATTCCAGTTATAAGTGAAATTGCATTACATCTGTCTTTCTCTGTCTGACATACTCTGCTTTGCACGATACCCTCCAGGTCCATTCATGCTGCTTCAGATGGCAAGAACTGTTCTGTTCCATGGCTGAGCAATATTCCATTGTATATATGTACCATCTACTCTTTATCCATTCATCCATCAGTGGACACCCAGGCTGCCTCCATATCTTGGTCATTGTAAAAAAAGGCTGCAAAAAATATATGGATGCACATGTCCCCTCAAAGTAGCGTTTTGGGTTTCTTCAGATAAGTACCCAGAAGTGGGATTGTTGGATCCTTTGTCTCTTGTTATAGCCTTGTTTAAAGTCTCTTTTTGTTTGGTATAAGTATTGCTAACTCAGCTTTTCTTGTTTCTATTTTCGTGAAATACCTTTTTCCCATCCCTTTATTTTCAATCTGTGTGTGCCTTTCTATCTGAAATGAGTCTCTTGTAAGCAGCATATGTAAGGGTCTTGTTTCCTTATCCATTCAGCCGCCCCAGGTTTTGATTGCAGCGTTTAATCCACTTACACTTAAAGTAATTGTTGATAGATATGTAGTTATTGCCATTTTATTTATATTTTTTATTTTTTTCTTCTTCTTAAGTCCCTCAAACATTTCTTGTAATACTGGTTTGTTGTTGATGAACTCCTTTAGCTTCTTCTTGTCTGGGAAGCTCTTTATCTGTCCTTTGATTCTAAGTGATAGTTATGCTGGATAGAATAATCTTGGTCACAGGTCCTTGGTTCTCGTCACTTTTGAGTATTTCCTGCCAGTCCCTTGTGGCCTGCAAAGTTTCTGTTGAGAAATCAGCTGATAGTCTTATGGGAGCTCCCTTGTAGGTAAGTAACTGCTTTTATCTTGCTACCTTTAAGATTCTCTCTTTGTCTTTAACCTTTGGCTTTTTACTTATGGTGTGTCTTGGTGTGGGCCTCTTTGGGTTCATCTTGTTTGGGACTCTGTGCTTCCTGGACTTCTATAGCTATTTCTTTCAGGTTAGGTAAGTTTTCTGTCATTACTTCTTCAAATAGGTTTTCAGTTCCTTGTTCTCTTTCTCTCTCCTTCTGGTGTCCCTATAATGCTAATGTTGGTACACATGATTTTGTTCCAGAGGCCCCTTAAACTCTCCTCATTTTTTTGAATTCTTTTTTTCTTTTTGTTGTTCTGATTGTGTGTTTTTCTGCTACTTTATCTTCTGACTCACTGATTAGATTCTCTGCTTCCTCTAATCTGTTGATTTCCTCTAATACACTCTTCATTTTTGTTATTCTTTATTTCTGACTGGTTCTTTGTTTTCTATCTCCATTTTTGTTTCCTACCTCTTTGTTGAAGTTCTCCTTTGGATCATTGAGCATTCTTATGACCAGTATTTGGAACTCTGCATCTGGTAGATTGCTTGTCTCCATTTTGTTTAGTTCTTTTCTGGGCTTTGTTCTGTTTTTTGTTTTGGTTTGTTTTTTATTTGGGACATGTTTCTTTGTCTCCCCATTTGGCTGCCTCCTTGTGTTTGTTTCTGTGTATTAGGTAGGGTTCCTATGCCTCCTGGTCTTAGTAGAGTGGCCTTATGTAGTAGGTGTCCTGTGGGACCCAGTGGTGCAATTTCTGGTCACTGGAGTGCTCCAGGTGTATCCCTTGTGTGGGTTGTGTGTGCCCTCCAGTTGTAGTTGAGCCTTGGTTGCTGTTTGCATGACAACGGACGGGATTGACCCTGAGGCTGATTGGTTGTGAGGACTTGTGACAACAGTGGAGGAGTTGTGCAGGGGCTGACCATACAAAGCAGGGTTTATTTTAGCAGGGCTCTGGTGCCTGCCCAACCTGTCCTTTGTGTGTCATCCTTGGAGGTGGCTGGGTGATGCTCCGGCCTGGTCTAAACCTGGCCACCAGATATGCCAGCCCTGGAGCCTCTTGGGAAGGGACCCGCTGTAGGCCAAGTTTAGCTGCAGCTGTGCTCTGCTTGGGGCCACCCACAGATGGCTGCTGCCCTCACTGGGCTTAGAGGTACCGCAAGAAGACAGTCTGTGAACCAAGCCTGACTGTCACTATTGCCTGGGTTAGGGCTGCCCAGCCAGAGGTAGGGGACACAAATTAAGCCATGTGATGCTTGTTTGGGTTTTGTGAACCTTTGAGAGATTTTATGAAAGTCTGTGGCATGAGCTAAGACAGGCTGTTTTCAATGGAACAGCCACTGGAAAGCGGCTTGTATCTGCGTGAAAGTTGGGTGGGGCAGGGTCTCGGAATCACTAGGGCGAAGCAGATGAAAGGTGATAGCCAGTTTGATAGAGACTCAGGTATGGTTTCTGCCTGTGTTTGCCCACTAGGAATGGGAAGGGCTCAACAAAGAAACAATGGCTCCTACCAGCTCCTCTATTCAGGAGAAAGCTGCCCTCCACCCCTTGACCTGAAGCAGACAATTCATTTTTTCCTGTATATCCCTGGTACCTTTCAAGCCACTGTTCCAGGGCTGGAGCTCAGAGTGAGCAAGTCCCTCGCTGGTAATTCCATGCATTGGCTCTTGAAAAGGTTCGCCTCCGACTCCAGCTGCCCTCCATTTCACTCAGCCACAATCTCCGCTGGTTTTCACAGCCAGAAGTTGTGGAAACTTCTCTCCCTGGCACTGGAACCCTGGGCCGGGCAGGCTGGTATGGGAATCTCTGCAGCCGAGATATCCCTCCAGATTTTTAATGGTCACACGCTGGTGTGGGACCAGTCCATTCTGTTTCTTTGCCCCGCCTACTAATTTCAAGGTAGCTTCTTCTATATGTCTGTAGTTGTAGGGCTTTGGTTCAGTTAGCCTTCAGGCAATTCTCAGTGATGGTTGTTCTGTAGTTGATGTGGTCCTGAGAGGAGCTGAGCACATCGTTTATCTCCTCTGCCACCTTGACCAGAAATCTAATCCATTATTTTCTGTGATATTACCCTTCAAGTTGCCATTTTAACACACTGGAATTCATCAAAGATTAATGGAAAAATAGAAAGTCACATTGTGTTTTAAAAGTAGTGTTGGACATTTTAAGTTACTGATAACTATAATGTGGTTTGCTCGATCAGAACGAATTGAACACATCAATTGAGAGAAGCACCAATTCCATGTGGTTTTTTTTGAAAAATTTAAAAATATTTTTATATCTACTTCCTTTTTCACTATTAGCTTGTGTTTTCTGTCGAAAGAATGATGACTGTCCTAATAAATATGGAGAAAAGAAAACTAAGGAGAAATGGAATCTCACCGTACATTACTATTGTTTGGTGAGTATAATTTATATTTAAATCCTAGTAATTTGATATTCTTCTAATGAGGAAAACTAGATCCTGATGACTGGTTTCTAAGAATTGGGTGAGTCACTTAACTTCTCTGGATTTCATTTCGCCTATATGTAAAAATAAGATTTTTCATTTATCAAATTCTGAGATTATGAAATTAACTTGGTATGTATAAAGACCTGTCATTATTACCTGTTTATTTTGTCTAACTCTTTGGGGCCTAAGTGACAAAAGGAGAAAATGGTTTGGTTTCTAAGGGAGTTGTTCTTTTTACCACTTTCTTGTTTTCTTTGTTGCTAGAGATAAGTCTTAGAAAAAACTTGTTTGAAAGTTCAGAGAGTAGAAGGAAAGCATTTTATTTCACAGAGAATCTGGAAAGAGAAGTTCTGGCTAAAGGTATTAAATATTTGTAGAAAAGGAAATAGGTTAATTTATGATTTACTCAGAAGAAACAAAAACTGATTACACTCTGAGAATTAGTCTATCATTTGTTCTCATTTCCCTATAACAACTTCTCACCTCATTGAATCCGTGTCTGAAGTTCTTCCTGGGTGCCTCTATAGGACTGTTTACAGCATGGCATCTGGCTTCTCCCAGAGCAAGTGATGAAAAAGACAGGGATAGATAGGTACACCAAGATGGAATCATATAACCTATGATGCTATTTGTAAGCAAGTCATTAAGTGTAGCTGACACTGAAGGGGAAGGGAATTAGACCCCACCTCTTAAGGAGTAACAACAAATTTGTGGACATATTTTTATACCCACCACAGGATCCACGTTAAAACTCTTTACATGCTTCCTTGAGAAACCATCTATTTCTTGGTGGTTTTGTAAGACTAGTTTTGTGTCTCAAATACCCTATGGGTTAAATAGACTTGTATACTAGTCTAGGAACCTAATTTCTCTGTACCAAGACTTAAGGGAACCTGAAGCTGGAATTCCTAATCTGTTTCTAAGTTAGGATCTATTTTATTTTGCATCACACAAGAAAACCTTTTCATTTTCCTGTTTCACTTTTTATGTAGTAGAATTAAGAGAGCTATTTTATTAGTTGGTGAGTTCTTTTTTCGTGACTGATTTTTAGATAAAGTATATCACTTTTGATTTTCTTTAGGATATATTGTACTGATTAAAATAAGCCCCTCCAATCACAAATTTGAAGTATTCTTTATTAATATATTTAAGTGGATCATATAAAAATTTTCCTTACATGCTGTCTTATTTTATAATATTAATGAGTATAATAATTCAAAAACATACTGACCCTAGACTCAACACTTATAAGATTCTATTTCATCATGAACAGGAAAGTTTGGTAATGTTAAAAATGGCAATGGAATGTTAGAGCTGAAAGAGATTTACAGACAAGCTAATCTTGTCCAGGGGTTTTATTTTTGTGTTTAAGATCAGAGACATCAAATTACTTACTAGGGAGAACTGATTCTGGGTGGTGAACACACAATGGGATTTATAAATGATGTAATACAGAATTGTACACCTGAAATCTATGTAATTTTACTAACAAATGTCACCCCAATAAATTAAAAAAATAAAATAAAATAGAACATTAAAAAACATTAAAAAAAAATTCACTTACTAGGGTTCCAGAAAGTTGGACACAGAGCTTGGTTTGCAAGTCAGGATTTCTTATTCATAGTCCCATGCTTTTTCTTAATTCATGATTCCTTAACATTTTTAAACTGAAGTTAAAAATCATATTTTTAAAAACTCAAACATTTTTGTTAATATTTCAAACCTATGTTTCTGTAAGTTTCCCTGTAAATATGCCCTTTTGATTCAGAATCCAGCTAGGGCTAAAGTTAGCCTGAAACATCACTGATAATCTGAATTATTTTCATAATGTTTATGTTATTATATTTACATCTTTCAGTATTTACCACATTTTCCCCCTTCGGATTAATCACGGGATTTCTTTTGTTTGTTTGTTTTCCTTCCTTCCCTTTTCTGTTATTTCCTGGAATATTTTAGAAACTAGTTTGGTTATATGAACTGTTAATATACAGTGTCTTCCAAATAAAAGAATATCAGTAGCCTCTTAATTTGACCATGAAAAGTGAAGAAGTGCTTGAAATTTGAGTTATTTCTATTTTTTATTGGGATATTGTAGATACATATTTTTTTATTCCAAGCCGGTTTCTTAGAGTTTGTTTTCTAATTAAGAATATATTCACAGTTGATGTCAAGTGGAATTTGGCAGAGAGGTAAAGAAGAAGAAGGTGTTTATGGTTTTCTAATTGAAGATATCAGGAAAGAAGTGAATAGAGCTTCTAAACTGGTAAGTAAATGATTTTACTCATTACAGTAAATACCATAAATATTATCAATGCTACCCATCAGTTACTCTACTAAAAATTTATAAGACTTTGATTTTATGTTCCAGTGCTTATTTTTTTAAATATGATGAATTTTTGAAGAACATTTTGTATTTTTGGAAATGGAAGAGCGCTTAACTACTCCTGAATAGTGACAATGCTGTTTTCACTTCCTTATCTTACTCCAACCTACTCATCATTTCACCCACTCTTACTATCAGAATTATGAACATACTTCCACTCTGATGTTCTTTCAACTTCAATCCTGAGTCAACCCAGTCTTTCACTTTTCATTCTTATACCTCAGTTGCTTGGGTTGAAATGATGGGTTTAGGTAAAAATTATACAACTATGCAGACCAGTGATTTATCATCTCCATACCTCTTGTGCCCTTCTGTGACATTGTGTGCTTGTGTTCAGTTCCTTCTCCTGTTCTCCAAGATAAGTATGTTAAACTTTAACCTTTTGTTCATTCAATTATAATTTGTGAGTGTTCTTTGTGACAGCTATTAGATTACCTGCAAGGAAAGGACCGTAGGTCTCCATGTGGTCTGAGTATAAATAATGAAAATGAAAGAATGAGAAGGTTAGGTATGAAGATAGAGTAGTGGCCTACAATCTGCAACAGAGAATTAAAATAATGTTCTCTTTGTCCCTCTTCATGCCCCTGTCCATAATCCCGTTCCACCCGTTGGCAAGTCTGGTAATTAAGGAGGATAGGGAAACAAACACTTTCATTCAGGAAATTCTATAAGGGAAGCATGTAGAGACCTTTATTTTAGTTGAGGCAAAGAAATGGAGGCAATTACTTTTTAAGATGTTGAGGATACAAGGGAATTGATGGTAAAGTAGAGGCTTTAGAGCAGAAGGGAAAACCTTGGGAGAAAGGTTACCAGTGGCATTTATCTAAAGGCCACATGAGAGTATTAGTATCAAAATTCCTCAACCTCCTGATGTTAGTGAATTTGTGGTGAAAGATGGCCTCTGAAGATCCCCTTATGGTTTGGAAATACCTGTTTTCTTAAAACATCTGAATTCTCTCTTTGAGTATACTGTATTGTGAATCTTTGAGAATATCTTAATCCTAAAGAGGGGTCTCCATTGGTGAACTTAAACTAGAATTCTCTATGTCAGTTTCCTGGGAGAGCCTCAGATTGGCAAGGTATTCTCCTATGACCTGGTGGTGCTTGAGGGGTAAACAGTAAGACTATAATCTCGTCAGTGACCATTATAATGGCCATTTCAAAGGTTCCAAGATGTTTTAGGTACTGCTCTGTATTTTAGTAATGATGGATCCATTTGATCCATCTAATAGTTTTTCTGTTTATATACCACTGTTGTAATTCAGTTAGTACCGTGTTTTCCCCAAAATAAGATCTAACCGGAAAATAAGGCCTAGAATGATATTTCAGGATGACATCCTCTGAACATAAGCCCTAATGTGTCTTTTGGAGCAAAAATTAATATAAGACCCAGTTTTATTTTAGAGGAAACACGGAAGCAATGGTATTGTTTCTCTCTTAGGCCTGTCATAGTAAATTACCACACATTGGGTCATTTGAAACAGAATTTATTCTCTCAGAATTCTGGAGACCAAAAATTGCAAATCAAGCTATCAGAAGAATTGATTCCTTCTAGATCTGAGGAAGAATCCATTCCATGCTTATCTCAGAATTTCTAGTGGCTGCTGACAACCTTTGCATTCCTTGGTTTGTGACAGCATAACTTCAGTCTCTGCTTTCATCTTCACATGGCCTTTCCCTTTGTGTGCCATTTGATTTAGAGACTACTCTAAATCCAGGATAATCTCACCTTGAGATTACTTACGTCTACAAAGACCCTATTTCCAAATAAGGTCAAATTCATATAGATATCAGGAATTAGGACTTGAACATATCTTTTTAACCTACTACCTATGGGTATCTAAAACATTTTCATTTGGTTAGGTCATAGTGATCCTACCCAATTTTTTCACAAATTGGTTTTCAGTATTGTTTTGCTGTTCTCCTTGGTAAATATTTCCTAATGTGTTTTCTATTATGATTTGAATGAGACTTTCATGTATAGCCATTATGTTTATAAACCCTTCAGTTTGAAATATTTTAGCAAGTAGGAAGGAAAAGAAGCTTCTCTTTCTCATTTACATGTTAGGTTACAGATGTTTCCTAGATCACAAATTGTTAAAGAGTGAATTTTTAGTGTCTTTTAGATTGTTTCTGGGTTGAACAATTTTTTTCAGGAATTTTTTTAATATTCCATTATCACAGCTGTTGTATGATGAAAACAATTTTCAGACTCCCCACAAGGAATATTTGTTTATATCTTCATCATGTTACAGTACTCAAATTTTGTGTGTTGTAGCCCTTATTTTCCTATTTTCTTCCAGAAATGCTGTGTTTGTAAGAAAAATGGTGCTTCAATTGGATGTGTTGCACCTCGATGTAAACGAAGTTATCATTTCCCATGCGGACTTCAGAGAGAATGTATTTTCCAATTCACTGGCAATTTTGCGTGAGTTAATTGTTGAATGAGAAAGACGAATGTTAAAGAAAAGTGGATAATGGATATGGGTATTCCAGTAATATAATTCTTTTGTAAAATTTCTTTTCAAGGCTGAACTGACTTTATACATTATATACTTTCTCCCCTCCTCCTTTATGGAGTCATTTCTATCTGCAAAGTCTTGAGAATTGCTGTATCTGAAATGGGATTATTCAACTTCACTTTTCAGCTCTAGAGTATAATATAGAACTGCTGATTTATTCATACTCAGTGAAAATTTCCACCTTATATAATTCTAGGTTTTTGTATCACTCTTTAGATTTAATAGTCCAATTTCCTTTCACAGGAACATGTGTATTTCTTTTTGAGTAAAAGGAAGGCATGTAAATTTGGTGGAGTGCAAACAATAAAGATGCCCTGGGATGCCCCTGAAAAATAATACTTCCTGAGTCTAGCTTTAAATATCAAAATTTTATGAATTTTGGTGTTTGCTATCATGGTGCTCTATTTCTTTTAGTATTTGTGTTCTTTACCAATTTAATGGATTTTTACTGTGTACAAAAACTGCAGTTTAGATAACACAAATAGAAATTAATTTAGTGGGTTAGGAATAAGTTATTATTTGCATTTTATTTGTTATATGATTAAATATGTAAAGTTTAATTTCCTTTAATTTTGTACAGTGCTGAATACAATATGTATATTCTGTTGCTAACAATAGCACATAGAATTCTCCACATAATATTAGTTACTGAAATTCTATGAGGTAAGCCTTACCAACAAAAGGTTTCCATTTGGAAAGTTCAATTTGCCTTAGTCATAGGTTGTGAAACTGACTTATAGTGTCAAGTTTCCAGTCTATTGTAGGTTAGTTATGAATAAATTTTCTCTTATCAATGTGAATTATAATGCTTATCTAGTTGTACTTTGTAATTTATTAGATGTTGGTTTTAAATAATTTACATTTTTAGGTCATTTTGTTGGGACCATCGACCTGTTCAAATGATTACACCTAATAATTATAGTGACTCCTTACCATGTACCATTTGCTTGGAATTTATTGAGCCTATTCCAACTTATAACATATTACGAAGTCCTTGTTGTAAGAATTCTTGGTTTCATAGAGACTGCTTGCAGGTAAGATGTTTTATAAGCCTTTTCTTATATAAAATTTGTTGATTGCTGATTTTAATTTAAAAGTTGGAAAGAATTAACATGTATTTTAGCTCTTATTGTAACTTTTTAAAACAGCTTTAGTGAAGCATATTTTACATATAAAATTCACCCTATTGAAGTGTACAATTAATATTGTAATAAATATTTTAGATACTACTTTTTAATGTATATTTATACTTGAAAACTTTTGTTGTTTTTACTGAAGAATTTTGTATGTATTTCACAATGAATAAAAAACAGATTTTCATTTCAAAGTTCGTTTACATATTTAAGCTTAGAAAACATGTGAAATGATTATTTAATTGTAAGCTAAGATATTTATATATTAAGAGACCTTTTTTTTTAAATCTGCAGTAAATACTTTATCATAACTTTTTGACAGGGAACTGATTACTATCTAATGAATTAAAGTATTCTTTGCTGGCTAGGTTGTATATCAAATCTGATGACAAGTTTTCAAGTAAATGAAATATAAAACGACATTAAACAATTTAATATTTTTTTATTCAGAACGTACTTGAAAATTAAAAAGATCCCAGTTATTAGTAGCATCAAATATGTATTATACATATGTGCAAGTAATAATTTATAGACAGGTATAGTTAATAGAATGCCAAATAACAAATGATTTACTTAAGTTTAATGCTGTCTTTTAAAGCTTGGTGTTTTTTATTGTTTAGTAAAATGAAATGTTATTACTGATTACAGATTAACCACAAAAGTATTTTTAAAGTCAGGAGATGTTATAAATCGTCATATTTCATTAGTCTTAAAAGTACTAACAGTAGTAAAAGTAGTAAAGCTTGATTGATTACTTTCTGTTTTTTTGTATGAGCCTTGAACGTTTATATTTAGGATTATTCAGTTAAAAGTGGCAGATGGAGCCTGCTTTGTTGGGTAAATATTAGAAATTCTGCTAATTCTTACAAAAAAGTGTTTGTAAAAGGATCCAGAGTGCAGTTCATAAACATCATGAAGTGTTATCTTTACCTATTGAGGAAGAAGTTCACGTTATAGGAGAATCTTTAAAAAGTAATTTGTCTTAATTAAGGGTTTGTATTTCAGTAAGTTTAATTGCTGTCAACTGTATCATCTTGTTAATTTTGTAACAGTACTTTATTTTTCAAGACGGATAAGATTTGCCTCATTTATGTGTTAATCAATCACAGAGAGGTTCTCAAACTTGACCTAGTATTCATAGGGCTTTTTGTGAACACTGAAAATACCAAGTTTCTAATTGTCATTAAAAAGTAGAAATAATTTTACTAACAAAAATGTAGTCTACTTTGTGCAAATATAAAATAAAAATACAGCAATATAGATACCTGTCTATGACGTAAATATTAGTAAGCAATTGTTACTTGGTTAGAACTAATTTTTTTTAAATTAATATTTATTGGGTTGCCAATGGTTAGTAAAGTTACATAGGTTTCAAGTGTACAATTCTATAATATATCATCCATATATCACATTGTATGCTTACCACCCAGAGTCACTTCTCCTTCCATCACCATATATTAGACCCCCCTTTACTCTCTTCTATATCCCCCCTCCCCTCTTACCCACTGGTGACCAATGAACTATTTTCTGTGGATTAGAACTAATTCTTGAGTCATGTTCTCTAAAGGAGCTCCAGTGGCTTTCCCTCTCTGATACTAGAGTCTTAACTGAAATAATAAATGGAGTCTACCCTGTCTAGATATATACAACAATACCCGCATAATTTTTTTTAATCTCTGAACATCATTAATATAAAAGTCATAGGAAGAACAAACCTATGCAATAGAATGAGAATTGTATGTGGTTAAGCAAATTTCATTATTTTTGGCCACATTTTATGAGGAAAGATTAAGTTGATGGAAACTTTTCACTCCAGTTATGTAGAGAATTGGTCACTGTTCTTGTTCAGTTTGGATTTTTCAAGCATTGCTCTGGTCTTGGTATCTTTCATATGTCCTATGGTGTTTTTTCCCTCCATTCTTAAAATACTTTCTTCCTTGTATTATATCCTACAATTTACTAAGGTACTGGTTTCAGTGTACAGTTGCTTGAAGATCCTTTAGGTTCAGAGATTTCAGTAACGTATTGCTTCCCCACCATACGGTATGCGTGAGTGTCACTTGCTAGTTGTTTGAACCTAGATTCCTCTTTTTTCACTTCTTTGCCATCCACAAGTCATTCCCTAAGTCTGTCAGGTCAAATAGTTATTTTTGTGTGTGCTTTTTTATTGTTATTCTCTGCCTTCATTGTGATTTAACTTCAGGCCCGTTTTTTTTGTTTGTTTGTTTGTTTTTAACTAGACTTTTGCTGGAGCCTGCTAATGGGTCTTTCTCCTGCATGTCTTATTTCCTATCATTTCTTCACACTACGGGCTTTGATTTACCTGGTTAGCCTCATTACTTACTTCAGTATGGTCAGCATGTAATCCCCAAGTATATTACGAAAGCTTCCCTAATCACATGTGCTGTCTGTTACCACTGAGACTTGATATATGCTATTTTCTATTTTTGTAATGTGTTTTGTTCTATTTTCCTGGCAGACCCCTCTGCTTCCAAACTTACCTTTGACCTCACCATCCCTGTGACATTTTTGTCAGGCTTTCATATAGACTTAGGAACTTCTTCCTCTCTCTTCCATGCGTATTCTTTAAAAAAAACAAAAAACACTTTTACACTGTATTTTAATTACATACATGTATGCCTAATCAGCAAGAATTCCTTGAACTAAAATCCAAGTCATTTTATATTTCTGTTTTTTTGGTACATAGCATAGTGTTTGGTACCTATATAGTAAAGATTAATATTTGTTAAATGAATGTGTACTACTAGTTTTTTGGTTTTATGTTTTACTGGGGATTGGTTACTCTTTCTAGTAGGCTTATGGTTTTCTGTCTCCTTCTGCATACATACCCTCTGCCTGCTGCTTCTGTATTTGTATTTGCTAAAGAGTGAGAATAGGTTTTATACTTCTCTCTTCTTGGGAAGAAAACTAACGGAGATTGAGTTAAAAACAGAAATAAGGATGCTTTTTATGTTACACTTAAACATCTTTCCAATATGAAGTAACTCAAGATTTTTGTTGTTTTATTCAGAGAGTGATGGACAATACAACATTTGGGAGCTGAAATGATATTAGATACCAAAGGTTGAGTGAGAAGAATATATGGGTGAATATATAGATGTAAAGCTAAGAACAGTCAGTTCATTGGCTTTATTTTTTTTTTGACTATTGGGAAAAAGATCTCCAAATTTTAGCAGTGGGATAATTTAGTTTATCAAGTTTGAGAACCACTGGCATAGAAAATAAGTTTTCATAATATATTAAGTGAAAAGTAGCACATGTTCTGTTAGCTATAAAGTTCATAAATAATAACCTATTAAATTGTTAATAACAGATTTTCTATTTTCCACTACAGGTTCAAGCAATAAGTGCAGGAGTTTTTTTCTTTAGGTGCACAGTATGCAATAATAGTGACATATTTCAGAAAGAGATGTTGAGAATGGGAATTCATATTCCTGAAAAGTGAGTTAACATAGACAAAAAGATACTTTCAATGGAGGATTCAATAACAGTGAAAATAATCGTTTATGTCTGATTAAGTGATGATGGACACACAGCCTTTTCAAATGGGGAAATGTAAAGCCACCTCTGCTGCTGCCTCTTTCTCCCCCAAATTGCTAATTCTTGAGAGCAGGGACTGTGCTAAATGTCTCATTAGTTAACTTACAGTCTGTTAGTAAACACCCCAGTTGTATACGATATTGATTTGTACACAGGTATAATAGGCTTCAAAAGGGTATGTATGACTTATCTAAGGGAATCAAGATGTGATTCAAAAATGTATGAGAAGACTATTCTTAATACTTAAAGATGCGGAATCCAATAATAATGGTACTAAACTTGAAATAAAAATAAATTGGGTGTGAAATGTTAATAAAAACATAAGTTTTATAAAATTTCTGCTGAATTTTTCATTTAGCATTTGAAAATTCACTATGAGACTAATTAAGTGTAGGATAAAATGCCACTAATGGATTTATATGTTGAAGAGAATGATTAATCCTAAAAAGAACAAGTTTTATCCTCCTTCCTATGTGGAAAGTTTTTATTTCTAGGTTCATTACCGATCCTTTTATGTAACATTTAGGTCAAAATATATTTTATATCTTGCTTCATTTACAGGGATGCATCTTGGGAATTAGAGGAAAATGCTTATCAAGAGCTTCTGCAGCACTATGAGCGTTGTGACATGCAAAGATGTCGTTGCAAGGAAGGGCGAGACTACAATGTGCCTGATAGGTATATGAGGAAGTCCACTAGTGCTTTATTAGTTCTTACTGAAAGCTTCAGCTTAGAAAAGCAGGTTTCTAGTTAGTAAAATGTAGTTTGTTCTTGGATGTTTGAAGTTTTAACTTGAGATGAGGTGCATTTATTAAATGTATGTTTACATCTGTTTATAGATAAATTATTGCACTCAGCATAATTGCAACTTATTTCTGTGGTGTATTTCCATGAGGCTCTATTTTTCTAGAGCTGCACTGTCCTGTATAGTAGCTACTAGCCACATGTGGCTATTGAGCACTTGAAGTGTGACTGTTTCCAATTGAGAGGTGTTTTAAGTATAAAATATGCACTGAAAACTTAGTATGTTCATTAGTTTTCTAGGGCTGCTGTAACAAAATAACAAAAACTGGGTTGCTTAAACAATAGAGATTTGTTTTCTCACAATCCTAGACACTAGAGGTCCAAGATAAATGTATCGTCAGGTTTGAGTTCTTCTGACTCTTCTCCTTGGCTTGCACGTGACTGCCTTTCAGCTATGTCCTCACATGATTGTCTCTCTGTCTGTGTCCTCATCTCTTTTCCTTATAAATCATACTGGATTAGTGTCCACACATGTGACTTCATTTTACCTTAATTATCTCTTTAAAGGCCTTATCTCCAAATACAGTTAGTTACCTTGTGAGGTACTAGGTATTTAGAACTTCAACAGATGAATTTTGGGGAGACACAGTTCAGACCATAACAGTAAGATAAAAAGAACTTAAAATATCTTAATAAGTTTAATATTGATTATGTATTGAATAAAGTGATAATATTTTGGAAATATTCAAAGTCATTTCACCTGTTTTACCTTTTAAATATGGTTACTAGAAAAGTTTAAATTACATGCATGGTTTGCATTATATTTCTGTTGGCTGGCACTGTTCCGGAGATTAATTTAACTAGCTGCATCTAACTGTTTCTTTCAGATCAGTGTAAGAAGGATTTGGCATTTGAAGTTTGTTGATGATTGCTTTGTAATGTCAAGATATTGGCTCTAATCTTAACAATCATTTTGTGCCTTGTGTGTGCACTATACTATGTTAGATAACCTGAAATCAAGGGTATCTGCATTTTTTAAGATGCAGAATAAAAAGCAACAAAGCCAGTTTTGTCAAATTTTATGTAAGATATTGCATTAAATTTTTATCCCTGCTATATAATCTTACTTGAACCTGGCAAGATGACACTTAAAGTGTAGAGCAGAATACTGGGGAGCCTTGTTTCTTCTGGAAAGTTGTTAGGCTGGGTAAGCTGCTGCTTGTTTGTGAAGACTCAGCTGAGGTCTTGCCAGCTTTGAAATGTTTCCCCCTAAGCAGCTCTTACCACTCCTGATTTCCCCATTCTGGGCTATGTGGTGGGCTAGGTCTTCCCACCACTGTGCTTGTTAGAATATAATTGACACTATTTAAATTTGTCTTTGTCATTAGACTAGAAATTCTTTAAGGGCCAAGATCTCATTGAAGATGTCAAGTAACATGCCTTTATATTACTTGATCTGGCGACACTGAGTATTCATTTGTAAACAGTAATCTCAAGAGTTGTGCTGAGACACAGATGAGATGAGAGTTTTAAGAAGTAATACATTCATTAATACTAATATTTTCTGAATTCATTTTAAGCTGTTGTAATTCATATATATATATGTATATATATACATATACATATACATATACATATACATATAGTGTATCACTGGTTGTCCAATCATTAGCTACCAAACTCCCGTTTTTTTTGGCAGCTACTTGAGATTGCTGTCTCTTGTCTTTTCTCCTGGGACATGGATACCTGCTATCTAAATGTTTTCATTGTGGTCTCACTCCCTCTCATCCTAATGATAGGAGGGGGCAATTTTGCTGAAAGGCGTCATGGTGTAATGGTTAGGAGCTTGGGTCCTGAGGCTGGTAAAGTGTGTTGGAAACCTCACTCTGAGACTTAGTATTCTTTCTCTTCATGATCAGTTGACAGAACTGTCTGGGGACATGGAGGAAGGAACACACAGGACACACACCTACACATCCATATCCACACAGGGAGATTCACGCGCACCTACAAAAGGGGAGGAAATCCAGTTACCTCTCGTATCACCCACACATCTACATACTCAGGGAGTATATCCATTTTTATACAGAGAGGGTGTACTATAACCAAACGGGAGGCCCCAAACGACAACCCCACCCACACCCAGAGAGAAAATGTGAATAGAGACCGGCATACATGACCCAAGACAGTGGTGTGGGGGGTGGGGTAACAGATGAGAGAGAATATAGATATAGGCCTGGTAGTGAGGCTGGGTCCTGTTGAGCTGCAGAATATCGGAGATGTCTGAGCAAGCCTATTGTAGGAAATAATTCCTCACCTGGGAAAGAAAGACAATGTTTCAAGTGTAAGATAAAATATTTACTGAATGCTACTTCCACATCGTACACACACCAGGGCAGCAGTTTCCCTATGAGCACTGTCATCTCCAAATGCAACAGAAACATTTTCTTCCTTTAATCATACTCTTTCTGATGTGTAGATTTGTGTATGTGCATGTACATGTTGATATTTAGTTTAGGTATTTTAAGTTAGAGATTAGAGGAGGAGTTTATGAACACAAATAATGAAATAGAAAAAAATGCTTTAAGAAAAGGTAATACCAATTTACCAAATTACATGTCAAAGCAGATAAGCTGATTTTCCTCCTTTGTTAAAAGGATTCGTTATGTATGTGAGGCAGACAGTGGTGCCTGCGACAAGGCTGGGGATTAGAATTTGAGAAGGTTAATACCAAAATGTCAACATCTGCTTCTCTTTGTGTCCCCAGCAAATGGGAAATAAAGCGCTGTCAGAGTTGTGGTTCTAGTGGAACGCATTTAGCCTGTTCCTCACTACGATCGTGGGAACAAAATTGGGAGTGCTTGGAATGTAGAGGTATTCTCTACAATTCAGGTAATATTTTGTAATTATAAATAAAGGTGTTTTTATTCAAATGTATATTATTAAACAGTTTCTACCTATGTTATTATTATGCTAACATTGGGTTTTAAATTTGTAGGGGGTTTCCAAGAAGCCAAAAAACATACATTGCCCAACACTAATAATGTAGGAATAAATGATTGTTTGTTGGAAGAATCATCACCTAAATTACCCAGACAGTCACCTGGACCCCAGTGTAAAGATCCTCTGAGGTGTGTATTTTGATTGGAGAAAAACAAAAATTTATTTTGAGAAAATTAAACAGGAAGTGGCTGCATATACTTAGAATATTACAGGAGTCTGGAAGAGTGTTTTTCAAACAGCAGGAGCCAACATTTGATCATGAAATCATGCAACCAGCATTTAACAAAGAAAATGAAATAGGATAGAGTAGACTATAGACTATCAGATTGCATTGCAAAAAGAAATAATGTATATGAAATAAATCTTAGTTATTTTATTGTGTACTGAATCATGATGTAAAATACATTTTTTATTATAGATCATTTTCAAGATGGTTTAAAAAACATGGATCTGGAAAATGCTTAAAATGTTACTTGATTATAGAGTAAGAACAAATTAAAATAACAAGCATACCATGTTACTTTGTTGAAAGGAAGGAATCATTTAATATAGAGGGCTTATTCTTTTGTTTTGTGATAAGTTGATGTATTTACTGTCAATGTCAGAGGTCTAAATGGCAGCTCTGTGGGAAGTTTAATGCATACTTACAAGTATTAATGACTAGCTATTTTCAGAAGATAGCAGAATGAGTAACTTTCAGAATCATTCATAACCATTTAAATGAGACTAGAATTATATCCTTATACTGTGTCAGGTATTTGTTCAGCTGAAGTTAGGATTTTTAAATATATGTGGCTTTCCAAAAAGTTTATAGAGCCTTGTAGCCAAGAAGGAAAAAAAAAGACAAAAGTAACAATAGTGGCTAAGTATGGGGAAACACTTTCTTATAAAAAAAATAATATCAAGTTAAACTTAGAATGACAAAAGAAGTTTTGTGAAAATATTTGATAACCAGATTTGCAGATAGAAGTGGAATATTATTCAAAAAGTGAAAAATGCTATTTTAAAATACCACTTGTATTAACAGAAAATTGTTTATATTTTTATGATGTTTTTAGTATCAAAGGAGATGTTCCCATTTGTGTTAAATAATTTTAATATGTAGGTTTCGAAAGATGTTACACCAGGGAGAGTTGATTCCTTGCTCCTGCTCTGATACGCCATCATGTTCTGGAAGAATAGCATCAGCATTCCCATTCCAGTCAGGAGCAAGGAATCAACCTGCTACAAGAGGTATATTTTTGAAGGATTCTCTTACTTCCAAAAGATTTGATTTTCCTATAACATGGGTTAAGGAATAGGGGGTTGTGTGAAGAAAGAAAAAGCGAAACCTGGCCCACACTGGAGCATTATATTGTCTTTGGATGGGAAAAATTTATACTTGATGTAGAAAGATGATCCATGACATTGCCCCCAACAGGATCATTTTGAGTACATTGATTCCAATTACAGATGGAGAAACTGAGGCAGGCAGCAATTGAGTTAGTCTATACAGTCTCTTGGAGGTCTTGTTAAGACACAGATTGCTGGGCCACATGCTCAGAGTTCTGATTCTATCTGCTGTGGGGCTCAAGAACTTGCATTTATAAGAAGTTTACGGATGCTGCTGCTGCCGCTGGTCTGGGACCACACTTTGAGAATTACTGGTATGGACTAAAAAAGTACTATTTAAGGGGTTGTGAATTCTGTTTATAATATTAGCTCTACTGTTAATTAACTTTATGATTAAAAATATATTGTGTAATCTCTTAAAACTATCCTTCTCTCCTATAGTAAGCAGAGATTACGTTTGCTCTATTTTTAAAGGATCTAGTGAGCCTGAAATAAGATACAGTTAAGCAAGTGTATGTTGTAATAACTGGCCAGAAGGGGAGAGTGTGAGCTTCTGACTCTTACACCTGAATCCACTGAATTGATCAAATTTGAGATAATCATCTATCAACATTGTCATAAACCATTTATGACATTAGATTATTTTAATTTGGTGGAAGATTTGGGAGAAGGAATCAAGAATTTACAACTAAGGTTATCAAATAACTGTTTTTGGTTCCAGTGGTAGCCATTGTCTGCTTTTGGGTGGGAGTTGGGGAGGAACTTCCTTTTAATTTTTTTTTCTATTTTTTATTGGTTGTATAATTTTAAAGTACTTACCTCTATGTTTAAATTCATGTTTTATAGGCAAGGCAGCAAATTTAGAAGAGACATTTCAGCAATAATTATAGAGTTAGGATTTCAAATTGTTAAAAAAAAAGAAAAATTATATATCAACAAAGCCAATATCTGGAATAATGCCTTAGATGGATTCAGAAATCAAAAGTTTAATCCTTCGTACACAATGGAAATAGTATATGTTAATGAAAATGATCATTTTGGAAGAGAGCATCCTGGATCAAAGCAAGAATTCCTGAGTCTTTTAATGCAACATCTTGAGAACTCACCATTGTTTGAAGGGTCCTTGTCAAAGAACTTGTCCCTAAATTCTCAAGGTAATTATTTATTATTGTAAATACTGAATATACTATGTGTAAAGAAAGAGAGCTGGTTAGAATTGATACTCAGTACCTGTGGTTGAAATGTGTAATTTACTTCATTAATAAAATCACAGAAAAGGGGGAATGCGGGAATGATATTCTTAAAAGTAAATTTTGTAGTGAAACATTTTCTTTAGGAATATCTTAATTTCTTTATAACAATATCCTCCTTGAAGTGATTCCATAATTAACTGTAACTTCTTAAAAATGTATTTTATATTCATTCTTATTTCATTTGAACAGAGTAACCAAATGGGATGGATGATTATTTGAACCCTTCTTGTTCAGATATTTGGAATTTTCAGTTGGCATGTTTCTTCACAACCTAGGATTTTTATAACATAATTTTCTGGTCCACATGTAACAGATTTTTAAATGTACTTTTGCTTACAAGAATTTTTCTTATACAGTTATGTATATGACACTTTTCTATCTTTACTTCTGGTGAAGAGTTGATGTGATTAAAACAGGCATCTTAAAACACTGGTTAATTCTCACATTCTTTTTTAGGAGCTTTTATACCACTTTTGCTGTAATAGGATATTTGAAAGAGTGAGAAGACTTATTTCATTCCATTTGAATTTCTTATATGTTCCATAGAACCTCCTCACCGTTGCCTGAAGAATTATTGAAATAATTGAGAAACTACCAAAGATCATTTGTACTATATACAGTTATACACAGTTTAATGCTAAACTCCCTTTAAAAAAAAAACAAAAAAGCAATCAGTAATGTTAACTCAAGGCAGTTTTGGTAAACTGAAGAGTGCTTGAGTTTAAGTCACAAAATCTAAATTCAATTTATACACATCACTTATGTAGCTTTATATCTGTAGATTAATTACATAGCTTCTCTGGATCTCAGTTTTTTCATCTGTAAAATGTGACTACTAATACATAACTTATACAGTTATTGAAATTTTATTATTAGTTCAAGTATTGTTAATGTTAATTATTAATAAGGTGCTTTGATTTGAGCAATGTTTAGAAAAAATAAAGGAAATTTTGCATGATATCCTTTTGAATTAATCAAAATAGCTGAAGGATTTTAATTGGCAATTTAAAAATATTGAAAGCTGTGATATGGTAAGATAGCATATATTGTTGGGGGAGTAAATTTGTGCCATTTTGGAACATAATTTAGCACTATATATCAATGTCCTTAAAAATGTTCAGATCCTTTGAACCACTAATGCTATATCTATCTTAACATACCTTAACCAAAAAATCAAAGATATGTAAACAAGAATATGTAAACAGATGTTGGTAATATTTTACCTCATGCAGTTAAAATGTCACTCAGTGAGGTGCCAATAGTAAGGGGATGGTTTATATTGCTGCACATCTGTAAGTTAGTCTTAATGCATTCATTAACTGTAGATTTCAATTAAAAATGTTTACAATACAGTAAGTGGAAAAAAGAAGTCAAACTATTTGTGTATATATTTATATACATACATGACACAAATACACCAAAGTGTATACACTGGTTATTATGGTTGTAGGATTATAGGTGATTTTTTTTAAGTTTCTGTATTTATGTTTTTTCTGTAATAGGTTATTTGTATTCAGAAAAATATTTTTTTATATTTTAGTTGAAATCTACATACATGATTATAGCATCTATGAATTAAGTTATTTTACGTTTATCTAATGCTTAATTTTTTTGAATTTTATATATCCATTCATTACATATTGACGGTTATCTTAATAATAAAAGAAATGTATTTTATATATTTCCACCTGTATTTACAGCTCTGAAAGAGAATCTTTACTATGAAGCTGGCAAAATGCTTGCCATTTCGTTGGTTCATGGTGGTCCTTCACCTGGTTTCTTTTCTAAAACCTTGTTTAACTGCCTTGTGTGTGGACCAGAAAATACCCAACCAATTTTAGATGATGTTTCAGACTTTGATGTGGCACAGATTGTAATCAGGGTAAGAAATGTACATGTTTATTAAAATACAAACTACATTGTAAGTATATTTGAATATAAATCATGGATCTACAATAGAATAATAATACTCTTTGGAGTAGTTAAGAGGTGTCAGTATGTCTGTTTACCGGCAGAGTTCACAACCAGTTAAGAGATAGATGTAAAGGTCAGACAGCTAGAGATCAAAGTGCCAGGTTAAATGTTGATAAAACCAATTGGATAATGTGACTTCAATTTGTCAAAATGGCTTGCTAACATTCCTCAGAACTACATGCATTTATCTACCCTGCCAGAGACAATGTAAGGCATATTACTTGTTGCATACTATACAGATGATCAAAGTACACTTTCTGCAGGCAAGTGGCTCTGCCTTCCTCCTACAGGGAAATATGAGTGATAGGTAGAAAGACCAGGCTGAATTCTTCACTATGGAAACAAGTGGAGAGATTCAGTGCCCCCACCTAAAAATAGTTACCATTTATTGAGCCCTGTACTGCTGCTGCAGGGCTCATGTACAAACTCAATTTAGTTATCATAATGCTGTATGAGGTATCATTGCCAACATGTTAGTGATTTGGACACTAATTGAGACACTAAACGCCCTTCAACTTTTCTTCTCTTAACCTCCCTTCTACGTAAGCCTGCTCCATCCATTGTCTCAGTTAATAGGCGGTATAGTTTAATGGTTAAAAGCAAATGCTCTGAAGTCAGATTTTAGGTTGAAATAACTAAAATCTGTAGTCTGTGTGACTTGGGCAGTGAAGTTAGGCTTAATCTTAAGCTTAACTGAATCGTCAACCCTTCCTCTTTCCTATGGATTTTTTCTTAGATTGAGGCTTCTGGTCCTACCATCACTCTCCTAAGTTAGCTAGTTCATAGCTGATATCCAAGCATATAGATTTTCACATTCAAATGCCTTTTATTCCAAATGTCTCATCTCTGGCTTCTACAATCACCACTGTCTTCAAATTCCTCTCTATTGTTTTTTTGTTTGTTTTTGTTTTTTTAACATTCCCTCTTCCTTCTGACTACTACTGTCTTTTTTTAATGCTTCTTCTCCCTACCCCTTGAAACTTAGGTATTTTTCAGTGTTGTCTTAACAGTCCTCATTCTATACTATTTGGAAAGCTTCTTCTTACCCATAATCTTTCTGAAAGATTCCCAGACCATTATTTTTGAGCCCGTAGACTTTTATATGAAGATAAGGTCTGGGTCTTGCTAGCACATTGAGCCTAATATGTTTAAGACAGAATTTTTTTTCTTTGCCCAAGTTTCCTTTTCTATTCAAGAGATTTCTTATATCCAAGACATTCTGGAGAAAGGGTCGTTTCGTTTTTCCATACTCCATTCATAAAGATGTGTCAAGTCATCTGTCTCTAGAAGTGGCTTACCTTCAGCCTTTCCTACTTATTTCTACCTACTATACCAAACTCAAATTATGTGTAGGTGTAAGCAATTAGGACACTATTGTAATATTCAGGATGAATTTTTCAAAAGTATAATTTTGACCACATTGCTTTCTTCCTCAGGAATCCTCAGTGGCTTCTCATTGCCTATTGAACAAAGTGCAAGTTCTTCACTAGGGCACTTAAGACTTTCAACTCGCCTCACGGATTTACTTACCCCTCTTTCTGTATTCCTATCCAATGTCTGTTCATTTAATCAACAAATACTTATGTACCCAGTACTGTTTTATCACTGATGATAGAGAAATGAACCACAGTCCCTGCTTCCTTGGAATTAACATTTTAATTTTACAGGGAAGACAGAAGATAAACTAATACATATATAATAGACAGTTGACCCTTGAAAATCATGGGAGTTAGGGGCACCTACCCCATGCAATCAAAAATTCACATATAATGTTTGAATCCCCCAAAACTTAAATATAGTTGTCCCTCAGCATCCGCGGGGAATTGATTCTAGGACCTCACTCCCAACTCCCCCTTGCAGATACCAAAATCTGGATGCGCACATCTCATAAAATGTCATAAAAGAATGTATACAGTCATTCGGCCCTCCGCATCCATTGGTGATGTAAAACCCAT
Source organism: Rhinolophus hipposideros (assembly GCF_964194185.1). NCBI lineage: Eukaryota > Metazoa > Chordata > Mammalia > Chiroptera > Rhinolophidae > Rhinolophus > Rhinolophus hipposideros. The sequence goes on along the minus strand of NC_138051.1, from coordinate 22,425,101 downwards.
GGATACAGAGGGACGATTATTGAAAAAAATCTGCATATAAGTGGATCTGCACAGTTCAGACCTGTGTTGTTCAAGGGTCAACTGTATTGTCATGTAGTAAAATAGGTTATAAAAAGAAATAAAATATAAGAAGGTAGATAATGCTTGGGGTATAGTAAGTTAGAGCTTAGGCTAAGCTGCTATAACCAAGAGAACCAAAAAGACAATGGCTCAGAAAACATGGCAAATATTTATTTCTCTCTAAAATCTGCTAGATTTTAGGATAGGGTTTGGCACATTCTGGCTGTAGATCAAGTCTGGCCCACTGCCTCTTTTTGTAAATAAAGTTTCATTGTTACACAGTCGCCTCATTTGTAACATGTCTGTGACTGTTTTCATATGGCCCACAAAGCATAAAATGTTATCTGACTTTTGCAGAAATGACTCCAATTTTAGAGGTACTGTGGAAGAAATAGCAAGGAAATTTTTCATTCAATGGACTATTGACTGCTTCTTCTTTTTATCTTTCTCTCTCTAACTTTGTTCAAGAGTTAACCTATGTGAAAGTGTCTGGAACATAAATGGTCAACTATTTCTTTCTTTATGCTGTTCCCTGAAATACTCTTTTGATTGTGTTCATCAAGTGTCAACTAATACTCTTTCATGAAATCTCTTGCCTCTCTAGTAGTTTGTAACTGTTCTGTCAATTAATTGCCTTTTATATAAATAATTTCCTGTATTAAAGTAGCATGATACTCTAGGTTTCTTGAAGGCAGAAATATACAATGTTTATTACTCTTGATTGTCAGATATTTATTCTAGAAAAATAATTCTCAGTATGCTTTCACTCCTCCCTGATGTATTCAGGAATTGAGAATAATGTAGTAAGTGTCATTTGAAATATAAATATCATTCCCATGTGAAAGGGGAAACTGGGTATATTTTCTTCATTACAGATAAATGCTGCAACAAATGTAGCTGACTTAAATTCAGTTATGAATGACTGCTATAACTACCTAGAGCTTATTGGATGTCTAAGACTTATAACATCATTAAGTGATAAATATATATTGGCAAAAGACATACTTAATTACCATGTAATTAAGAGAGTCCAAGCACCTTTTGAAAGGTAAGTTATTTACATGTCAAATATTCTCCCAAAGTACATGTTTAAAGTGGTTAATTGTCTTAAAATGTGAGATATATTTGATAAAAATTTAAATGTTATTTTAAAATAATTCTTTTTTATTATTATCATTATTAAATTTTTGGGGTGACAATTGTTAGTAAATTTACACAGATTTCAGGTGTACAATTCTGTATTACATCATCTATAAATCCCATTGTGTGTTCACCACCCAGAGTCAGTTCTCTTTCCATCACCGTATATTTGATCCTCCTTACCCTCATATCCCATCCACCACCCCCTTACCCTCTCACTAAACTATTGTCTGTGTCTATGAGTTTTTCTTTCTCATTTGTTTGTCTTGTTCTTTTGTTGTTTTTGGTTTATATACCACAAGTCAGTGAAATCATATGGTTCTCTGCTTTTTCTGTCTGACTTATTTCACTTAGCATTATACTCTCAAGATCCATCCATGTTGTCACAAATGTTCCTATAGCATCTTTTCTTACCCCTGAATAGTATTCCATGGTGTATATATACCACAACTTCTTTATCCATTCATCTATCGAAGGATATTTTGGTTGTTTCCATGTCTTGGCCACCATAAACAAAGCTGCAGTGAACATTGGAGTACACGTGTCTTTATGGATAAATGTTTTCAGATTTTTTGGGTAGATACCCAGGAGAGCGATTGCTGGGTCATATGGTAATTCTATTCGTAATTTTTTGAGGAACCTCCACACTGCCTTCCATAAGGGCTGCCCCAGTCTGCATTCCCACCAACATGTATGAGGGTTCCTTTTTCTCCACAGCCTCTCTAACACTTGTTACTATTAGTCTTGTTGATGATAGCTGTTCTCACTGGGGTGAGGTGATATCTCATTGTGGTTTTCATATGCATTTCTCTGATGATTAGCGATGTTGAGCATTTTTTCATATGTCTATTTGCCATTTGTATGTCCTCTTTGGAGAAATGTCTCTTCAGGTCCTCTGTCCATTTTTCAATTGGGTTGTTTGTTTTTTTGTTGTTGAGTTTCATGAGTTCCTTGTATATTTTGGATATTAGACCCTTATCGGAGGCACTGTTTGCAAAAATCTTCTCCCATTCAGTTGGTTGCCTCTTTATTTTGTCAATAGTTTCTTTTGCTGTGCAGAAGCTTTTCAGTTTCATATAGTCCCATTTGTTTATTTTAGCTTTTATTTCCATTGCCTTTGGAGTCAAATTCATAAAATGCTCTTTGAATCCAAGGTCCATAAGTTTAGTACCTATGTTTTCTTCTATGCAGTTTATTGTGTCAGGTCTTATGCTTAAGTCTTTGATCCATTTTGAATTAATTTTGGTACATGGTGACAGATAGCAGTCCAGTTTCATTCTTTTGCACGTGGCTATCCAATTCTGCCAGCACCATTTATTGAAGAGGCTGTCTTTCCTCCATTGTATGTTTTTAGCTTCTTTGTCAAAAATTATCTGTCCATATTTATGTGGTTTTATTTCTGGGTTCTCAATTCTATTCCATTGGTCTATGTGTCTCTTTTTCTGCCAATACCATGCTGTTTTTGATTATTGTAGCCCTGTAGTACAAGCTGAAGTCAGGGAGTGTGATACCTCCAGTATTCTTCTTTTTGTAAAATATTGCTTAGGCTATTCGGGGTCTTTTGGTTCCAAACAAATCTGATGATTTTTTGTTCTATTTCTTTAAAAAATGCCATTGGGATTTTGATGGGGATTGCATTAAATCTGTATATTGCTTTGGGTAATATGGGCATTTTAACTCTGTTGATTCTTCCAATCCATGAGCACGGAATGTCTTTCCATTTCTTTGTGTCTTCTTCAGTTTCTTTCAGAAATGTCTTTTACTTTTCAGCATAAAGGACCTTCACATCTTTGGTTAAGTTTATTTCTAGGTATTTTATTCTTTTTGCTGCAATTGCAAAAGGAATTGTTTTTTCTATTTCTTTTTCTGAGATTTCATTGTTAGTATATAGGAAAGCAATGGACTTTTGTACTTTGATTTTGTAGCCAGCAACTTTACTGTATTCATTGATTGTTTCTAATAGCTTTTTGGTGGAGTCTTTAGGGTTTTCTATATATAGCATCATGTCATCTGCAAAGAGTGACAATTTAATTTCTTCATTCCCAATTTGGATGCCTTTTAATTCTTTCTCTTGCCTGATTGCTCTGGCAAGGACTTTCAACACTATGTTGAAAAGCAGAGGTGATAGGGGACAGCCCTGTCATGTTCCTGAGCGTAGAGCAAAGGGCTTCAGCTTTTCACTATTAATTATGAAATTAGCTGAGGGCTTGTCATATATGGCCTTTATTATGTTGAGGTATTTTATTAACCTGTTTTATATACCTATTAAGTGTTTTAATCATAAATGGATGTTGTATCTTGTCGAATGCTTTTTCTGCATCAATTGATATAATCGTATGATTTTTGTCCTTTATTTTGTTTATGTGATGTATCACATTGATGGATTTGCGGATGTTGAACCATCCTTGTGCCCCGGGGATGAACCCCACTTGGTCGTGATGACTAATCTTTTTAATGCATTGTTGTAATGATTTGCTAGAATTTTGTTTAGGATTTTAGCATTTGTATTCATCAGAGATATTGGTCTGTAGTTTTCTTTTTTTGTGTTGTCCTTACCAGGTTTTGGTATCAGGGTAATGTTGGCCTCATAAAATGAGTTAGGGAGTACTGTCCCTTCTTCAATTTTTTGGAAGAGTTTGAGCAGGACTGGTATTAGATCCTCTTTGAAGGTTTGGTAGAATTCACTAGTGAAGCCATCTGGTCCCGGACTTTTGATTTTGGGAAGGTTTTTGATGACTGATTCAATTTCGTTACTGGTGATCGGCCTGTTTAGATTTTCCAGTTCTTCATGATTCAGCCTTGGAAGGCTATATGTTTCTAAGAACTTGTCCATTTCTTCTAAGTTATTGAATTTGGTGGCATATAGTCCTTCATAGTATTCTTGGATGATCCTTTGTATTTCTGTGGTGTCTGTGATAACTTCCCCTTTTTCGTTTCTGGTTTTGTTAATTAGTGTCTTCTCTCTTTTTATCTTAGTGAGTCTAGCCAAGGGTTTGTCGATTTTGTTAATCTTTTCAAAGAACCAGCTCTTTGTCACATTAATTTTTTCTATTGTGTTTTTGTTCTCTATTTCATGTAGTTCTGCTCTGATTTTTGTTATTTCCTTTCTTCTGCTGACCTTGGGTTTCGCTTGTTCTTCTTTTTCTAGTTCTTTAAGGTGTAACATGAGGTTATTTATTTGGGATTTTTCTTGTTTCTTGAGATAGGCCTGTAATGATATAAATTTCCCTCTTAAAACTGCTTTCGCTGCATCCCAAAAATTTTGGTAGGATGTATTTTCATTGTCATTTGTTTCTGTGTATCTTTTGATCTCTCCTCTAATTTCTTCTTTGACCCAGTCGTTCTTTAAAAGTATGTTGTTTAATCTCCATGTATTTGTGTTTTTTCCTGCTTTCTTTTTGCAGTTGATATCCAATTTCAAAGCCTTGTGATCAGAGAATATGCTTGGTATGATTTCAATCTTCCTAAATTTGCTGAGGCTGATTTTATGTCCCAATATATGGTCTATCCTTGAGAATGTTCCATGTACACTCGAAAAGAATGTGTAGTCTGATGTTTTAGGATGAAGTGCTCTATATATGTCAATTATGTCCATTTCATCTAATGTGTCATTTAGGGCTGCGATTTCGTTATTTATCTTCTGTTTGGATGATCTATCCATAGCCGTCAATGATGTATTTAAGTCCCCTAGTATAATTGTGTTTTGGTCAATTTCTCCCTTTAGTTCTGTTAGTAGTTGCTTGGTATATTTGGTGCTCCCTGATTGGGGGCATAAATATTGATGACTGTTATGTCTTCTTGTTGTATAGTCCCCTTTACCATTATGAAATGTCCATCTTTGTCTCCTAATATCTTTTTCACCCTGAAGTCTGTTTCATCGGAAATCATTATGGCTACACCTGATTTTCTCTGGGTACCATTTGCTTGGAGTGTCAACTTCCACCCTTTCACTTTGAGTCTATGCCTGTCCTTGTAGCTGAGATGTGTCTCTTGGAGACAGCATATGATTGGGTTTAGTTTTTGATTCAATCTGCTACTCTGTGTCTCTTTATTGGTGAGTTCAGTCCATTTACATTTAGGGTGATTATTGATATGTAAGGATTTCCTGTCATTCTATCTCTAGTTTTCTGGTAAGGCTGTTGTCTCCATTGTTTCTTTGCCTTTTTGTTGTTGTCTTTTATTTCTGTGTGGTGGTATTCTATGATATTTTGCTCTGTTTCTTTTATTACAGTATATCAGTTCTGGATGTTTTTTGAGTGGTTACCCTTAAGTTATGTTAAAGAAAGTTTGATATTAGGAGTATTCCAGTTTCTTCAGCACGGTTACTTTCTCTATTCCCATATTCCAGGTCAGGCCTTTACTCTCCCCCTTTTTATGTTTTGGTTGCCAATTATTGTCCCTGTTGATGGTGGTTGAATAGCCTCCCTTAGTATTTCTTATAATGCAGGTCGTGTATTAGAAAATTCCCTCAGCTTCTGGATGTCTGGAAAGGTCTTTATTCCTCTTTCATATCTAAAGGATATATTTGCTGGCTATATTATTCTTGGCTCATAATTTCTCTTTCAATAGTTTGAATATTTGGTTCCATTCCCTCCTGGCTTTTAGAGTTTCTGCTGAAAAATCTGATGATAATCTAATGGGCTTTCCTTTGTAGGTTACCGTCTTCTTTTCCCTGGCTGCCTTGAGGATTCTTTCTTTGTCGTTGATTTTAGACAGCTTCAATACAACGTGCCTTGGAGAAGGCCTGTTGGGATTGAGGTAATTAGGTGTTCTAATTGCTTCTTGGATTCGAGGATCCAGTTCTGTCCACAAGTTTGGGAATTTCTCATCGACAGTTTGTTTGAATATATTCTCTGTTCACTTCTCTCTTTCTTCTCCTAGTGGTATGCCCATTATTCTTATATTGCTCTTTCTGATGGAGTCAGAAAGTTCTTGTGGAGTTCTTTCATTTCTTATAAGTCTGAAGTCTCTTTCTTTTCTGGAGACTTTTCACTTTCTTTCTGAGCTATCTTGTTGCCTTGGTTATTCATGGCAATCACTGATTTACTATTTCTCTTCCTAGACATCTACAGGAGTGGCTTCCGCAACAGGTTGATAGGAAGAGGTCTTTCTTTTGTTTTCCAGTGCTTGTTGGTAGAATGTTTTATTTTCTCTCTGACTGCAGCCTTATTTTTCCTCGCTCACACAGTAGTGCTATGTTTTCTCTGCACTATTCCACCTTCTCACACAATGGGGTTATTCCCTGGGAGACGGGGGCTTCTCCTCTGTTAATAGTTCACCTAGGTCATAAGGCGCAGCGTCCGGTGTTGGTATGCGGAGAGCTTTGAAGTTCCAAGGCTCTTTCTGCACCAGATTCAGAGCCCCTATGTTTCAGCAGTTCTGTTTACTCCTGCAGGGATCCGCCCAGATAGGTGGGGCTAGGGGCGGGGTGAGTTGTGAGAGGTGGCCCAGAGCAATGGCGGCAACCACCACCACCACCACCACAGCCAGTCCTGATTCCACAGCTCCCTCCCCTTTGCTGGAACTAGTTGGGCTGCGAATCTGTGTCTGCGGACCACAGTTCTCAGAACAGGAAATATTATGTTCTTTTGATCTGACAGTACTACTGTTTGGTTTCTAGCACAGGGCAGGTGGGGGCGGGGGAGCTAGTCTCAGTGCGTAAGGCTTCCGCTCTCTGCTCGGCATCAGGGCTTAAACCACAGTTTTCAGCCTACTTACCTCAGTCTTTTCTCTGAGGTCTCTGTCGTGAGCGTTGGGTTCAGCCGTGCTATATGCTGCCCCCTCAGCCCTGTGGGCCGTAAGCGGAGCCCTAGCAGTCCGAGTTCTTCCCTCTCCTGCACTTGCGGTAGTTCTGGGATGCAGCGAGCTCGGAGCACTGAGCTAAGTCTGCGTCCTGCGCCCCGGTGGCTCCGTCTCCGCACTTCTCCTCTTCCTCCTCCCCCGCTCGCTTGCGGGATTCACCCACCTGGAGGTGATTTCAGTAGTGGGCCTCTTCGTCTTGACTGTCTGCTGTGCAGGGAGTCCTTTGTGGAGTTATTATTGTTTGATTAGTTGTAAATTCCAGGGGAGCTTTACAAAGGCTCACCGCACGCCGCCATTTTTTCCAAAATAATTCTTTAAAACTAACCTGTTAAGGGTGATTACTGTTCTGACCATGCTATACAGAATTGCATAAATGTATGCTACTTAAGTAGGACAAGTAATCATCTCAATTTATAATTATTTTTCTAAATAAAAATTATTTTATAAATTCTTACCTCATAAGTCAGCAATTCCATCTCTACTGATTCATTTAATAGCAATGTATTGAGAGTATCTGTCATCCACTGGATAATAAGTACTGAGCATTCTTTGATTAATGGGGCTCATGTGATTCTTGCTCTTTAGCTTGGAACACTAATCTTAAAACTTTTTGCTTCACTAACATTTGAAGTGTGAAAACTTACATATGTCCTCATATTCTTCTGTATTTTTAATGATGGGAAATATACATGCAAAAGTAGACAGAACAGTAACACCATGTAATCATCACCCAGATCTAACAATAATCAGTCAATCTATGGCCAGTCTTGTTCATCTAGCCTACCCTTGTTATTGACTTCAATATTATTTTTAGGCAATCATCAGACATCATATTAACCTCGAAAATGATTTTTTGGTTTTAATTTCAGTATCATTAACCCATAGATTTAAGTATACTTGTGTTCAAAACTATTACAGTTATTATCTTTACTGAAGTTCAAATTGTCTCATCTTTGGCCAGACTAAGTAAGCCTTTTTATCTTTTCTTTGAGGGTTTTTTTTTTTTTTTAAGATTTTATTGGGGAATGGGAACGGGACTTTTTTTGGAAACAGAGTGTACTTCCAGGACTTTTTTCCAAGTCAATTTGTTGTCCTTTCAGTCTTAATTGTGGAGGGCGCAGCTCAGCTCCAGGTCCAGTTGCCATTGTTAGTTGCAGGCCGCGCAGCCCACCATCCCTTGCGGGAGTCAAACCAGCAGCCTGTGGTCGAGAGGACACGCTCCAACCAACTGAGCCATATGGGAGCTCAGTGGCAGCTCAGCTCAAGGTGCCGTGTTCAATCTTAGATGCAGGGGGCATTGCCCACCATCCCTTGCAGGACTCAAGGAATTGAACTGGCAACCTTGTGGTTGAGAGCCCACTGGCCCATATGGGAATCGAACCGGCAGCCTTTGGAGTTAGGAGCATAGAGCTCTAACCGTGTGAGCCACCCGGCCGGCCCCCACTTTGAGGTTTTTTTTTGATGTTGACCTTCAGTGGTCTTTCATAGCCATCTTGCTGTCTGCTATTTGCATTCTGGCCTAAGAGACCTTTGTTTCTTCGAAGGGGAAACGGTATTTCAAAACCAGTCTGGATGCTAGGGGTGCTTATTTTTGCCAGGTTGGTCATTGGTTCTAGGCCTTTACAGTGGACAAAAACTAAGAAATACAGGGTTTTTTTGTTTTGTTTTGGTTTGTTTTGTTTAAGATAAAAATACATCATAAGTTTATATTGATACTTTAAATTCACTATACAAGAATTTTAACTTTGTCCTCGTCCCATGTTGAGAATTCCCAGATCTCAAAGGCACTGGAGAATTAGAGTATGAAATAATTATTCACTTGACTTATTCCACATTTTATATACAACAGTTTCAGAATAACAATACCAACATTATTACCAGTAACAATATTATTGAAAGCAGGTTTAAATTATTTTTCTATTATTTTTGTTCTAGGGCTGTACAGTCGTATTACTGTGTTTTAAAGACATTTGTAATAACTTTCTGTGTTATACTTTCTGTGGTATACATTTTTTCATTTTTTATTTTGATGTGGTTATTTTAAAATTTATTTGAAATATGTCTGTTAACGAGATAGAGGTACACAATGTGATTTTCCTCAAGTAGTTCATGTATCTACAGATGGATTTTTCTTATTGCTAAGTCAGAATTCATCAATATTTGTTTCTTTTATGTTTTTATAGATATGACTAACCTAGGTGTCAGAAAGGGCTTCCCTATCTATATAGTGGTGTTTACATTAAAACCAAATGACCAATAGGAATTAAGCAGATCAAAGTGAAGAGGGCAAGAGAAAAGCTAAAGTACAATCCCTCCTTCCGTGTAAAAGATTTAAAAAATCATATAGCAAAAAAACAGTCTTTTAAATATATATACATTTATCAGAGCTCATAAGAAAAGAGTTTTATAGATGTCAGAAATCGCAAGGACACCAAAAGCCAAATGCCCTAGCTGGCATATGAAATCAAAACCCTCAGTTTGCCTAATGTGGAATGCTAAAGATACATTGCTAAAGAAAAGAGTTCCCAATAAAAGACAAAATACAAAACCATCCAAAAAAACAAGTCTTGGGACTAGCACTCAAGGATTTAAATAACAAAACAACTGAATGAGATAAAATATTAGTATAGTGGTTTAAAAAAGAAAACAATTGGGGGAAAAAGCATGAAATGAATCAAATAAAACTTCTATGTTGAAAAATGATCACAGACGTCAGTTCTGAATAACATGGAATAGACACCTCTCTATTCCTTCTGCAAGTTCAGTTGAAAACCTTGGACATTATATATAAAACAAACTTAAGAAGACTGAAAGGCGGAGTGATGAAGGCAGACCAGCTGGGGGTGACCAGCTAGGGATCTCAGGACCTAAGGAACAGCACAAAAGGAAGAGGAAATCTAGACATTTATATGAAGTAAAACTAAGAATTTGTCACCAGTGTACCTACTGTAAAAGAATACCTATAGGAGCTTTTGAAACAGAAATTACAAAAGATGGAATCTTGGAATATCAAGAAGGAAAAAAGAATGAAAGCATGTTCTCTTCTCCTCTTGTGTTATTTCAATATGTTTGATAGTTGAAGCAAAAATTGTAACATTTTATAATGTGGTTCACAGTGTATCTAGAGGAAATATTTAGGAAATTACATAATAAACAGGGAAAGGCAAAGGAACTTAAGGAGAAAGTAAGGTTTATAAAATGTTGACAGCAGACTTACATTTTTAAAAACTAAGAGATGGGCCAGCCTGGTGGCTCAGGTGGTTGGAGCACCGTGCTCCTAACACCGAGGTCGCCAGTTTAATTCCCACATGGGCCTGAGAGCTGCGCCCTGTACAGCTAAGATTGTGAACAACGGCTCTCCCTGGAGGTGGGCTCTCCCTGGAGGTGGGCTCTCCCTGGAGCTGGGCTGCCATGGGCTGCCAGGAGCAGCTGGAGCCGTGGGCTATATAGTGTGCCACCATGAGCGGCCGGCAGCCAGTGTGAGTGGCCGACCACTAGGCAACGACTGGCAATTGGCTGTCTGGGGGTAGGGAGCACCGGAGTGGAGGGGAGGCGAGAGAAAGGGGAAGAAACAAAACAAAACAAACTAAGAGATACACTCGACATTACTATAAATAAAAAAATTTCAAGTAACCCACATGAGGATAAGAAAAAGGAAACAAAAATGATCATGGAAATGATTTAGTAATTGTTAAATGCTAGGCAGTTAAAGAGAAAACTAGTTATCTGGAAGAGGAATATGAGGATTTACTCATGAAGAGAAAGATGGAAAACAAGAGGTGTCAAGAAAGTTAGACTGCCAGCATGCACGCATGTATTTAACTAAACAATACTATAGAAAATGCTGCTTGAGAAATTCCTCAGGTTCTTAATGAGGGCTTAATGAGCCAAAATAGTGTACTTTGTGATGAAACTGCATTCTATGTCTAAATGTCTAAAGACATAATAATGTCTAAAGACATTATTGTAAATAATGAGCCTTAGTTATACTGAAAGCAGTTTTTTCAGTGCCATCAACCATGAAAACAGCCATGGTAATAACGTCACAGAACTAGTTACATTATCATTCAAAAGTGAGGAGGAAATAAAGACATTTTGGGACAGTTTACTTCTTTCCTAAAGAGATTAACAAAATACATACTGAAGAAGAAGTAAATTGAACCCAGAAAGAAAAAGTAAACTATAAGAAAGCACAGCAGCGAGCACAGAAATGAGAAAAATCTCAATATATAAAAATAAGCATTGGCCATTAAAGAAAACAACTAAATTTTAGTAAGAAGTGGTTAAAATAATTAAAATATTAGAGAAAGATTGATCTAAGAAGAGAATGGATATTATTGGATTTATTGTTTTAAGGGACTTGTATTGTTGAGGTAGTAGTAGGGAAGCATTAATTAGCTTTAGCTTGTTAAATCAAGTATATATTTTATAAGCAAAAATTCTAAAATAATAGGAATACAGTATGTAATTTCCAAATCAGTTTGGTAGGAATTAAGGGAGAAATAAAACATATTTAATGTTATAATGGACAGAAAACAGGAATAAAAACACAGAAAAACACATGTTCAGAGAAAGTACACTATACAGTAGAAAAAATATAATTAGATTAGTAATTATAATACATGTAATAGCTTAGACTCATTAAAAGTCAAGTTCTTAAATTGCATTTTAAGTAAATGACTTTAAAGCAAAATAAAGTTAATGAGATTCTAATCTTTTAAAAAATCTTGTCCTCAAATGACCTTAATAGCATTTAAAAGAACTAATTCTTTAGGAAGGTTAAACAGTCTTGAATTTATTTGTACCTCAAAATATGTAAAGCAAAAACTGACACAGAAGTTGTTAAATATGCCATAACAGTAAGATACTTGAAATATAGGTTTCTTAGTATTTAGTAGTTTAATCCTACAAATAACTAGTGAGGACCTAAAATAACTGAATAAAAGAATCAGTTTTGAAGAGTGTTCATAAAAGGAAGCAAGGCAAGAACAACATTAAAAAATCTTTACTGTAGTTAACTCCACCGGGGGGGGGGGGGGGCGGGGGGGGGAAGCATTTGAGACATTTAAACATTTACACCTAATTTTAAACTAACATTTCGAAATAATGTTATAAAGAGTATCTTCCAAACATTCGGTAATGGTGAAATGTGATAGGTATTTCCCTTAGGGCCATGACAAGCCTGTAATACACATAATTACTCCCTTTATTTCTACAATACGGTGGAAGTCCTAGCAGAGCAAAAAAACTAAATGAGTAAGTGAATGTTATCTAAAATTTTCACTTGTGGTCTACATAATTGTCTAAATAATCAGAAATTTTTCTATAAAGAGTTTGGCAAGGTTATTGGATACAGGAAAAAAGATTCTAGCACAGAGATTTGTGAGAAGGAATGGTAAAGAAAAATTGGTAAACAGAGAAACTAATTGATTTTACAAAAAATTAATGTTTGATTTGGGGGTTTATGATACAAGGTGAACTAAGAAATTTTAAGTAGCCTAAGAAGAGTAGAACTGTTCGAGTTTTAAATGTTCTAAGGTCTTTGTATGTTGTTTAGGAAGAAGGTAAATACAGTAGTTTTCCCACACACACACCCCGTTCAGTTTCATTTTCCTCAGTTTCAGTTAATCATGGTCATTCTCAGTTTGAAAATATTCAATGGAAAATTCCAGAAATAATTCAGAAGTTTTAAATTGCACACTGTTTTGAGTGGCATAATGACATTTCACACTGCCTAAGATGTGAATCATCACTTTGTCCATCACATCCACGCTGCATATACTACCTGCCTGTTAGTCAGTAGCTATCTTGGTTTTCAGATGGACTGTCGCAGTGCAGTAGACTTGTGTTCAAGTCACCCTTATTTTACTTAATAATGGCCCCAGAGCGCAAGAATAATGATGCTGACAATTCAGATATGCCAAAGAGAAGCCATAAAGTGCTTCCTTTAAGTGAAAAGGTGAACCTTCTCGACATTAATAAGGAATGGGGGAAAAATGCTGAGGTTGCTAAGATCTACAGTAAGAATGAATCTTCCATCAAGTTGTGAAGAAGGAAAAAGAAATTTGCTAGTTTTGCTGTTGCACCTCAAACTGTTAAAGTTACAGCCACAGTATGTGATAAGTGCTTAATTAGAATGGAAAAAGCATTAAATTTTTGGTTGGAAGAAATGAACAGAAAACGTGTTCCGATTCATAGCAACGTGTTGCACCAGAAAGCATTGGGCCTAGACAAAGACTTCAGCAAAGGATGCCCTGACATGAGTGACACCAAGCCATTTACTGTGGATAAGAGATGGGACAGATTCAGGAATAGGTTTAGACTGAACAATATAAAAAGTATTGGAGAGGCTGTGTGTCTGTCCATGAAGAAACTGCTGCCACATTTATGGTAGAGTTGAAGAAGTTGACTGTCAAGGAGAGAGAGGTATGTATGTACAGGAAAAAACGTGTAGGCTTCAGTACTATTCACAGTTTCAGGCATCTCCTGGTGGTCTTGGAACATACCCCCATGGATAAGGGGGACTGCTGTACATTGGTTCACTTTAGATGTCAAATATGCCTGTTAAAATCTTGAGAGGTAACTATTTAAAAAATAAGTGTAAAACTTTTAAAATAGAAAGTAAATTGGAATTTTAAAAAAATAAATACAAAAATTGGCAGGAGGGAATTAAAAAAAAACATTTTTTAAAGGCACTACAATTGCCCCAAATAAAGTGATAGAAATAGTTTCATAATACATTAAAAGTTATTATACAATAAGTGAAAGTTATTCTCAAAGTAAGTTGCAGAAAAAAACATTGTATGGTATCGTTTATAGAAAGTTTCGAAACAATCATCAGTGCTAGCTATTATTTAGGGATACATATATAGTGAAATTAAAAGGAAATGCAGCCTAAAGTAAAAATTTCAGTATAGTGTTAAATAGAAATTTCAAATTGTTTCCTTTGTAGAGGCAGAGAAGGGAAAGTGATGAGTGGGCAGGATATAGTTCATTGAATAGAATATTTTTCTTAAAAATAATCTGAGCAAACAAAGTGTTAATATCTTTTAAATCTAGTAGTTTATGATTTTGTTATTTCCTGGATTTTTATGTAAGCTTGAAATATTTCATAATGAAAAGTAAAATTTTAACAATGAACGTAAGTTGTGCTGAAATTTGCTTCAAGGGTAAATGGAAGGTGAAAGGTAAAAACAAGAAAGGAAGGCAAAGGTGGGGTTGTGGAGGGTATGAGAAGCCATGTAAGGAGTTTGGACTTTGTTTCATGGACTATAGTGTGTGTTGGTTTTCTGTGCTGATGTAAACAACACAAACTGAGTGGCTTAAAACAACAGAAATTGATTCTCCCACAGTTTGGGGGGCTCAAAATCCAGGAGTTGCCGGGATTACATGCTTTCTGAGAATTTAGGACAGTCTATTCTTTGCCTCTTCCAGCTTCTGGTTTCTGTCATTACTTGTGTTGTTGTAGTCGCACAACAGCCTAGCCAAATGTCCCTTCATGTCTTTCCGTAAGGAAAGAAGAGTTTGTGAGATTGTGCCTTTCTGGGACTCTGTTCCATCCTTGTGTTCACACCTTATGTCTCTCTGTCTGGTCCCCAAAAGATGGTTTGCAGCCAAAGACGGGTAAGATATCTCACGGGAGATGCAACCTAAGCCAGGCGGAACCTAGCGGGGACCCCAAACGAGCTGCCTTGGACACGTATGGGAAGGGGCTTTGCCTCCCCTTCCCCGTTTGGGAAAGTCTATTGCCGGCTCTGGCTTTCCGCTTGTACCTGTTTCCACTTCTCTCAACAGAGTTGTTACAGTGTGAAAGACGATCCTGAAAAGGTACATACTTTAGGTACAAAACATCCTAGGACCTTGTGCTTTAGCTGTTTACAGACAAATGGTGATTGAAATAAACATTTTCTGTTATGAAGTCTGAGCCTCACAGACTGTGTAAGAAACAATGTTGCTTTCTTGTAGTTGTAGACCTATTAATAAGACCAGCCAACTTTATTCTGGGCTCCAGTCCTCTGAGACTGAGAGACCCCTGGCCTTGAGAGATTTAACTGCATTAAGTCTCTGTTTGTTTCTTGCTTAAAACTTAACCCAAAGCACCCCTTCTCGCACCCTCACTGCCCGTGTTGCGCGGGGACCAGACATGTTGTGGTTGCGTTAACTCCAATTCTCTGAGTCTATATATCACATGGCCTTTTCCTTGTTCTCTCTTACAAAGACAGTTGTTGGATTTATGTCCAGCCCAGATAACCTAGATAGGATGATCTCAAGTTCCTTAATAAAATCTGCTTAGGCCGTTTTTCCAAATAAGGTCACATTCACAGGTTTCAAGGAATAGGGTGTGAACATATCTTTTTTGGGGGGTTTCCATTCAACCTACCTCGGGATGAATGACAGTATTGGGGTTTATTTCTGGCACATACCTGTGGCTGTAGCATGGAAAATGAACTTGGAGATTTACATGCTTGGTACAAGTTGCTGTGCAAGTGGCTTGTAATACAGTGGTAATGAGCAGAATAATGAGCAAGTAAAAGAGATTTCAGAAAAGGGAATTCATAGGACTTGGTAATTAGGAATGGAACAGAGAAGAGTTAAGGATAACTTTCAGAATTAACTATACTAATTTGATGGATAGCAGAGGTACTTACTGTAACTTATGGTTCAGATTTTGGTAGTAAGGATTAGCTTTCTTTTGGACTTAGTTTGGGTGCTTGGAATATATGGTACCCAATAGTCTGTTGGATGTATTTCTGGGGTGGAGATAATAGATTTTTATTGTGATGAGCGTACAGCTGCTAAATAAAGCCACAGGAGAAATTAGCCTTGTTAACAGATCCATGAGGGACAAACAGCAACATTTAAGGCAAAGTAAAGAAAGGAGGAACTTTTTGTAAGAGACTGAAAAGGTCTGGCCAGAGAAAAATGGGGAAACCAGAAGACTTGTGCCATAGAAAGAGGAATGTTCATGAACTCAGGGCAGTTTTTCTGAGATGTAGAGAGGAGTGGAAGAAAAGTGAATAGGAAATTAAGAAATGGAGACTGAATATAGATGTTTTTCAAGTAAGTTGTCTCTAGATGGAATTGAGTGAATTTTTTTCTTATTCAAAGATGGGAAAGACAAGCACATTTACGGGCTCTTGAGAGACGATAAAGACGGAGATGAATCAGTTTGGGCGGGTACCTGAAGAGGTGGGTAGGGAGTACAGAGGTACAGGTAGGGAGGGCTTAGTCAGTCTGAAGGCAAAAAGGATAACTTCGTTCTTTGCTTATTAGTGAGAAATATGCATTTAAAAAAATTCATTTGTTACTTGTATTTTATTTATTATGCATTCATATTTTGCTCATTTTATTGGATTGTTCTTTTAGAAAAATTCTTTGTATTTTTTGTGTATTAGAGAAATCAGTTTTTTGTCACGTGTATTAAACATTTTTCCATTGTTTTTATCTCTGTTAATTTCTTTTTAGCAGTATATAACTTTTAAATTTTTCTGTGGCTAAGGTTTATCAATCTTTCTTTGCAATCTCTAGGAAACTTCATTTTTATATGAACTAGCTTTGAAGTGTGAAATACTTCAGATGTCTAATTTTTTCCTCTTAATAAAAATTGTTAGCTTAATTTTTAAAGTATCTATAAAGCCAAATAATGTCAGCATAGAAAACATTCATTTTATATTAATATATTTGCTTGTTATTGATTTGAAAGTATCATATCACGTATAGTATGCCCATATTTTTATATCTTTACAGCTATGTATATGTGGTAGTAAATTAGCTAGAAATGTTAATTCCCTATTGCAATACCAAACATATAAATGAATGTTGCCTCATTACTTTTCTTCTCTTAAGTTTTAAGCAGGGTCTGAAAACTCTTGGTGTTTTGGAGAAAATTCAGACTTATCCAGAAGTATTTTATGGCATCTTCTGTCATAAACCTGAGAATCTTTCTGCAGAAATCCTTGGTGATCTTTTTACAGTACACACATTATCTGACGCACAGACTTTGGGGTTTTGGAACAGTTACTTACAGGCTGTTGAGGGTATGTAGATGTTTTATTTTTATCTGTCTTAGAATGTTCGTTTCAGGATATTAGTTTATTTCTTTGAGTTTTGCTTTTTGATAACAAGACTTTCATCTTATGACTTTATATTTACAAAACAAGTTTATATGACTGAGTTGAAAGTGATGAGGAAAGGTTAGAGATTTAAATTATATTTTGCAATTTGTTTTTCTCTAGATAATTTGAGGTGAGAGGCAGTTTTCCTAGGAACTTTAAATACATGAATGGTTGCCACTGCATAGAATAGTCTAAAAGCTAATTGTCTATTTCATCTTTTTCAAATTTAAGTTAAATTGAATTATTCTTCATCCATCGGTTAGGGCTATGATAATGATATATCACTGATCATTAGCAATGTAAAAGCATTTCATTTAATAAAGTGGAAAAAAATTTAACGTTCAGTTGAATTTTAGCTAGGTTGTTTGGTTGTTTTACACCATTTAGTTTTTCTCTGCATTTGTTGAACTAGTTTATCAAATAGTGATTATTTAGAAGTAGTTTAGAATTGTTTTTAGTATATCTCAAAAAGATGGAGTTTCAAACCCACTGAACGTCTTGGACTCTTAGGATGATTTTATATTAAAGAAGGCATTCAAATATACAATGAGTAGTTCAGCTAAATGATTTTGTGAGTCTTACTTTGAAATTCAAATAAACATTTATTGAATGTACTGTTTTCCTATTACTACACTTGACTTAGTGATTTAATTTATACAAGATAAATGTGAGAGTCCCAGGTTATTTTCAGCATTCCCAGGTTATTTGGGGAAGAGTCCATGAGGGTATCAATATATAATGAATTTATTTTTCGTTCTTTTTCTCTTTGTGGTAAACTTCTCAGATGGTAAATCTGCAGCAACAATGGAAGACATTCTTATTTTTGCAACTGGTTGCAATTCCATTCCACCTGCTGGATTTAAACCCACTCCTTCAATTGAGTGCCTTCATATGGATTTTCCTGTTGGAAACAAGTGTAATAACTGTTTAGCTCTTCCAATCACCAATACATACACAGAATTTCAAGAAAAAATGGACTTTGCCATAAGAAGCACTCTAAGACTAGAAAAGGAAGAAAGTTCTCATTGCGTTGGACATGAAGATGTTTTGAACAAAGAGATGCTTCTTTAAAAGCTGCTGTTGATATTTTTTTGTTTCAGAAATCTCTAATCACTTTTGAACAAACTTGTCAGCTTCTAGTCCCAATAAAATTTATGATGTGGACATAAAGGAATGTTTTGGCCATTTAATCTAAACAAAATTTTTAAGGTGTACCAGTCAATGTTGATGTTTTTCTATTTTCTTTATATGCTTCAAACTTCAATATATATACTCTTAGAATGCCAATACAGACTTCCTTTAAGTATAGTAGCATGGTATATCTAAGAAAAAAAGCTTGTTTTTATAAATTTGGATTAGTTATAGGATGCCAGGATGATTTTTCTAGTATTGAGCAATTTTCAAATTATTATTTCAAAGCATTAAATAGAAAAGCTAATTGATAAATCCTGTTAATATAAATCAAAGGTATATATTCTGGAGTAAGTGTTATATGTATCCTTTCCTAGGATGGCACTAAATTCATTGTTAAAAGTGTTTTTAGATTACTGATTTGTATTAAAATAGTCCCAAATTGCAATTAGATTATGCCTAATGGGAAGTATTACGTAAGAAGCAGAATTGTACAAATATTCTACAATCTATGTATATTTTATAGTCTTATAAACACTTCTGAGGTGGGTAAAATATAGTTGAAAATAACTTAGAAAGTGTCTTCTTTAAAGCCTTGGTTTTAATTGTATATTTTTGTTCTGTTTCGTATTAAACCACATTATGTCTGATCCATAATTATATGTATCTGAATGATCTCTGTGAGTTGCCATGATAGGTTTGGGTATTGGACATTTATTATCGAGATGATTGTATGATAGGTAAGCTGGCACCATTGCATTGGATAGCTATCTTCATTGCTCTTGAAAGGCATCTGTTAATATATAGGCAATATAGAAATATGTAAGAAACAATAGAATGACAACCCAACTTTGATCTCAGCATGCAGCATTAACTACTGTGTTGTGTTTCTCTGTATTGTACAAACTTTTATGTTGTTTTTTAACTTTGTCAATGTTACTAAAAGTCAAAGAATACCTGAAAGTAATAAGATATAAGGTAATAACAATTTGAAGACATATAAGTCCTATAGTCATGTCCCCGTATTTATACTCTTGCAAAAGAAGACATTAGAAAAATCTACTGTCCCTAATCTTTTCAAATGTAAATAATGGGTTTTCCACTAAAGTAAATCATATGAGGTAAATTGCTTGTTTGTAACTACATTTTTTCTTGATAGGTAAAGCAGGTATCAGCTATCATATTCTCATCCTCCCCAAGAAACATCCTTAAGTTACTGATAATTTTTAAAGAAAAATAACAGGATTGATTTGATACTAGCAATATGTCTCTTAATACCAAAGGAAAACTAAACATAATCCTAGTGTAATTTTCTTTGTTACGTTTACTAACAGACCCAGCAAATTAAAGTTTCACTTTCATTTGAAGTTTTTAAGAACATTAAACAAGGCATTTCCTTGTCTTGTGTTAATTTAGATTACTGAAAATAATTAAAGGACCTGTTATAAAAAAGTTTGAATAATATAAACCATAAACTTGCCATATAGCTTTAATTCCAAATGTGTTGATAAATTGGATATTTTATTTCTTACCTACCTTGTATTTATAAAATTTAAAGTCATTAAACCAATACAAACAAAAAAATTAATTGAAGCTATTTTCTGGTTATTTGTAGTTTTAATTAATTTCCCCTACAGTGGTCATTAAAGCTGATCAGCATTCACACACGTTTTGGATGGGGAGGAGTGGGAGGATAGCAGAGTGCTTGGTTTGGCTGCAATTAAAAACAGATTCATTTCACTTATGCAGAGACAGGACCTTCAGGATAAAGTGGTGTAAATAATAATTGACATTCACGTTTTAAAGTGAAGCATAAGTACCGATATTGAAAAATGTTTTCTGGTTTTAACGATGTTCCATTAATATATTTTTTAGATTAATCTGTATAGTCAGGGCATTTCAGAAACCACTGGGTTGTTTATTTTCTGCAGTGTTACTATGTCAGATGGTTGGTATTAATATTGCTTTTTCCATTCATTGTTATAGTCTGCACAATTCTTACATTGATTTTAAAAAGAAATTATGCTAGAAATCTTTATAAATGTATATATGTATTTCTTAAATATTTAAATTTTCTAAATGCCATATATTTCAAGTTTGTTTTCTATTGCTGTATCAAGGAAAACCAACAATTCGCCTGTTATGCATCTACTGTTAATAGTCTTTGGTTAGTTTTATGTTCATTGTTCTTAAAGTTTTTAAACTTTTTTGGTGTGAGAACTTCAACTTGAATGCCTTTTATACAATCCTCTACTATTCTTAAACTTGGTTGTTTTAGTACTTAAGGTAAAGATTCTTTAAAATACCAAAAACTAGCTTACGATTTTATATTTTATCATATTTAATTTGCATATTATGAATAGCCATTCTTTGGGTAAAGTAAAAAACCTTCATTTGGTTACTACCCTGAGAAATCACTTGTTCCCTCTCTACACCAAAACTTTCTATAATTTTTTCCCCTAATTATATGGAAGCTAGTAGAATTTTTGTACTCAATGCTAAATGCTAAGGAGAGTATAATAGGTAAGTTTTCTCAGTGACTTTGCCTTTAGTATTCAGTCATAAGGAACTGATTAGAACAAGATTCTATTTATAAATATGTGAATCCTTTTATATAGTGATTGTCACATGCTTCATTCTTTTACAATAAGCTATTAAACTAGTTGTGCTTCAAATAATGCAATACAAACCATAAGAACACGTTGAATGATGGATTACTTGAATGTGTATCACATGTAGTTTAGGAATATTTGGATTTCTTTGAAGAGATCCTCTTTTCAAGTTCTCATTTTGACTATTACCTTTCAATTGCCAAACATTCCAATACCTACTGTATGCCAGGTGGTGGGCTAGCTGATAGTTTATGTGTCAGCCTATTTCCCCCCTTTTTAAAGATGTCAGATGCAGCAAAAAACATGACACTTATAATGAAGTTTTCTAAATAAGTATGTTTATGCTACTAAACGTGAAATGCGTATATAAACTAAATTAACTTGGTAGGATTTGACAAGGTTAAGGTTCTGGTGATATCAAATAGATACAAGATCCTTTCCTCTCCACATTTGCAAGATCTGCAAACAGTTGTTGGCTGACACCTAGGAACCTCCTGAATGAGCTGTTCTGAGGTATTTGTGTCAACTATCCTCCAATGTAAAATAATAGTTTGCCAGAATAAATTATTTAAGCCAAAAATCTGGGTAGGTAGAGTCAATTAAACGGATACACAGTAAATAAGGATAATTGACACTGAAGCCATGAGTTTATTTTGGTTATTTTTGATTCTTATATGTAATAAATAGCCTTACGGAGACTATTTGTCTATTGCCACTGTTCTTCTGTGGGGCATACTTTTCTATACATTTATTGCCCACCCTATACACTCCTTGGTCAGGACAGTTTTTATCATTTTGTATCTCCATATTCTATATGAATGTTTAATATTTCCCTAGCATTTTACTATAACTCATGTCTTTAATATAACTCAGGGGAGGTCTGATGGAACTGAAATGGTGAGGTGATAGCTTTGTGTGTGAAAGTGTAAATATGTAAATGAACGAGATTGGGCTCTCAGTTGTGGAAAGGTGGGAAAGCCTGTATATTTTATATACCATGATGACAAAAAATGAAGTAGAACCTTCCCATAGGGCAGGAACCGTCATTTCTGTTAAATTACAACACATCTAGATCATTGGCAATTCCTTAAAAATATTGATAGCACTGAACAAAACGGTCAGCATTCCAGTTCATTTCTTAGTGAATATGCCAATTAGCTGTAAAAATGAGAGGTAATGCACGTCTTATAGAATGTGGGGTAAGGTTCATAACCTTCACCAACTTCTCCCTATTGCCCCCAGCTCCCAGCTACTGGTAACCATTTTGCTGCTGTTTCCACGAGTTTGAGTTTTCTCTTAAGATTCCCTATATACATCATGATGCCGTAACAAACTTTCAGTTTTAAGATGAATAAAGTCTGAGAATCCAATATATAACAAGGGGACTATAGGTTTGAGGATCTACGGTAATGTAACTGCATTATATAAATTTGTTGAGAGTAGAACTTGAAAGTTCTCATATATAGTGGATGTGAGGGAAATTATGTATATATAATCAAATCATTAGGTGGGGGAAATTACGTATATATAATCAAATCATGATGTATACTTTGAATATCTTACAAATATTTGTCGATTATACCTCCATAAAGCTGAAAAAATCACGCAAGGAAAAAGGATGTAGGTTCAATTCTAGGGCATTTCCTAATGGTGTTAAAAATAAGATCATCTGTCTTAAGTTTCATGGAAATAAAGTTTGTGAAATAGAGAAGTCAGTGCTTTTTGTGTGATTGTTACGGTATCTTTTAACTGATTGTGTCATAAATTTGAAAGTTTTCAAAACAGTTTTTGGGGCACAGCATCTATAATTTCATTTCAAAATTTGGTGCAGCTTCAGAATGACCGTACTCAACAGCTAATGCAGTATCATCAGTGAACTCTACTGACCACATGGGAAATGAGTTGTCATTGGGTATCCATTTTTGACATCCAGTAAAAAATCTATGGATTACATTAGGAATCGATATTGTATACATTTTGTCATCACATGGCTTCAAGTGTACATGAAAACACCTGAGAACGAGAAACGAGAAAACAGATGAGACTCAGAAATCGGCCAGATGAGAGCAGTGCTCCAACGCCGCCCGTGCCCAAAGAGAGCAAAGAGGAAACAGGAGGCAGCTAGCCTTTAAGTGCTTACTTTGTTCCGGAGCTTCATTTACGTTGGTCCTGTGATCCTTAAACCCCTAAGTATTCTCACCAGTTTAGAGATCTGTAACCGACGAAACCGTTCAGTGTTTAGTTCAGTCTTTAGCTCAGAGCACTACACCACGCTCGTACCCAGAAAGCTCAATTTAAAGCAGCTACCATTTGAGAGGCTGTGGCGACTAGATAGCATAAAACCGTCTCCAGTTCCGCCGCTAACAAACTCCCTCACTGACTCCCCAAGTTCGGGGGACAGTTGAAGTCGTGGGACGGTCACCCTGGAAGAGGCGGGGTCCGACTCCCAAAACCCTCCTGTGGCCCCGCCCCTCCGGGCTTTGCTTCCGGGGCGGTAGCGGCGGTCACGTCATCTTCCGGCTACGCTGGCCAGCCTGGCAGTGGCTGGTGGGAGCCAACATGGCGGCGAGTGCAGCAGCAAGTATTCGCGAGCGACAAACAGGTACCTACTTATTTATCCCCTTCTCCCTGCGGTTTTGTGCCTGCCATGGGGATGTCCTCTTCCTCCGCTTATCACCCTCACTCGGTCGCAGTGCGTGCCCCTGGGCGACAGACCTCCACGACTTTAATCCAATTTTCGAAGCACCGAGAGCCCCTCCCCTTTTCGGTTTTTACGGAATAGATGCCTTTGACTTGAGAACTCGGCCCCTCATTAGTGCTGCAGAAGGCGCTTCGGGAATGGGCGGGTTGCCACGGTCCTGGTCTTGGCTCTTTCCTACTGGGCCTTGTCATCTTCATGACAAGATCTTGGCAAGATGACATTGCTTTCCTCCGTGTTGTCACCTATGAAGTCTCCGGGTTTGTTTCTGTGGGTGGTTCAGTTCTCTCCCATTTTCAATGTTGAAAGCGTTACATATTCTGGCACTTCCACCACTATTACAAAATTGAAGTATTGTCAAAGCAGCTGAACGTTCTGCTGCCACTTCTCTCCTTTGGACCAATCTTGTGGGGCTGCCTGAAGAGAAATGCCTGGTGATAAGGATTTTCCTTCTTCAGCTTGCTGGAATGGGACTGAAGAATAACAAAACAAATGAATTATTAGCTTTCCCATTTTAACTGACAAATTAATGTTTTAAAACTACGTATTAGCAGTTTCGTCTTCAGTAGAGCATGGTTATATAGCTTCCGTTTATACAGTGAAATGTAGTTTTAAAAAGGACATTTTTTTCCCCTTGAGCTTTGATATTTTATCCATCTTAGATATTTTTAGTTTTGCCGGATTTTTTTATGAACTTCTGATGACAACTTGCATTATACCTATTAGCTACAAACTAATGGTTTATACTTGTTAGTTAATTGTCTTGAAAGTTGACAAGCTATTAATTCTGAGGAGTGAATAGAAATAAGCCATCAAGAGTGTGCATTCTTGGAAGTTATGTCTCTTGTAATTATGTTATTTTACATATAAATCTGAATAGGAAAATAATTAATTACAATTAATATGACCTACAGAAGGGATTTTGGCTGTGCTTGATTCCTGCCTTTGGAATTCAAAGAAGAAAATTAACGACAGATTTCAATCTAATAATGATGCAGTGCATATCTCATGAGTCGTTCTGCTTTTCCCAATAGATGACTTTGTATAATCAATCAGATTAAGTCAGACATAACTTCAATATGTGAAAGTCCAAATAAGAGTTGGGGAGTACCAGCCATTCATTTTACCTGTGTAAGCAAATAGAAGCCCCACTTAACTTAATGAAGCTCAATGAATTAGGTCATACTGTATATTAAAATAAAGAAAATAATGTGTGAAGGAAGACGTTACCAATATAAAGGAGCTTTTTGAAAAATGAAATTTGGTGGTAATTTTTATATGCAGAAATTTGTAAAATTTTAAATCTAGTAGTATAATTTTGATTTCTGTGGAAATAAACTTCATTATAGCAAGATTTCACATCGTTACTAGATAGTTTGTGCCAGATTAATCATTTATCAAATTAGTACTCTAGTTGAGTTCTGTCTTATTTTTAGAGAAAGGAAAACCCATTTATATATGCTATAGTAGCAGAAGGTTATAGTTGTAAAAGATTAACTTTTTGACCTCACCCTGATGCCTGTTGAGAATGTTTTGGGAAATGACTCACAATCAATTCTCAAATATTGTAGGCAGAATTCTGTTACTATTATTCTTCATGCATATTTCTCTGTTGCAGGTTCTTGCACAACCGTCCCACTTCTCAACATCAGAGAGCCGCAGATCAACTGCTTTCTCTCTTGTGATCTCATGTAGCCTCTTGGTTTTAGGTACTCTCTATATACTTAGGATTCCCAAGTTTATATCTCCAGCCTGACCCTCTCCTCTGAACTCAGTCTATCCCGTATCAATTACTGGCAACTCCATCCTTGTGTTGCTCAGATCAGAAACCTTGAAGATTTTTTTTTACTTCTGTCTTCCATATCCCTCATTAGGTCTGTCCGTAAATCTTGTCAGCTCTACTCTGAAGATATTTCCAGGATCTGACCGTTGTCATTGCTGTCACTCAGGTCCAAGCCACCATGAATTTCTGCAGTAATTGCCTATTTGGTTTCCTTGTTTTTACATCCCTGTTCTTCATTTTTCTTCACACAGTACTCAAATGTCACATATTTGCTCAGAACCCTCCAACTGCTTCCCGTTTCTATCATGGTAACAGCCGAAATGACCTTACGGTGATCTACAAGGCTCTATATGACCTGATACCCACTTAACTTTTGAACTGGCTCCCTGTTGCTCTCCCATCTCCTTGAACACACCAGAGTGTTCCCCCTTCAGAACGTTTGTATCCATTTCCTCTATCTGGAATATTCTTTCAGAGATATCTGTGGCTCACTCCCTCACTTCCTTTAGGTCTTTACTCAACTGTTGCCTTCTCTGGAGGCCTTTCCTGACTACTATATTTAAAATTACACCACAGCTCCCTCTCCTCCCTTCCCTTCCTTGTTTTCTCCATAGCACTTATCATGATCTCACGTACCGCATGTTTTACTTATTTTGTTGTCTTTCTCTCCCAACTAGAATGAAAACTATTTGAGGATAGGTAATTTTTGTTGAGTCAGTTTTGTTTAGTGCCAACAGCTAGAGCAGTGTCCAGCAGATGGTAAACACTCGTTAAACATTTGTTGAATGAATAGTAAATATAGTTGAGTATATAGCGAATGAGTGAAGAAAACTTTCCAAGCAAGGGTAAAACTACTTTAACCAAGTCTGGGACTGTGGAGAGTATGTTCAGGTTTAATAAAGAAAACTAGTTTGTCTTTTCAGTTAATAGCAATGGTTTAAGCCTTTGGGGAATTACTCTGATAAAAGTGAAATTACATTCTTGTGTGTTATTTGAACACAGGCTTGTACTTTACTAACAAATCCACTGGGTCAGAATCCCTATTAAAAGTTAGCGAGGCTCAATGTTGAAGATATTCATCTAGATGGGGCTGAGAAGGCAAATGCCTGCTCTTACTGACTCTTTCTTTAGCTAAGGCCGCCTCTGGAGAACACCGTACATCTGGGGCTCCCATGCAGCTCGGGCTGTGCTCTTCCCGGTTGTCTTCTGTCAAGAGTGTGACAACTGTTCCTAGAAATAAGATTTTTCTCTCTTGGGCCACGAGTGCCAGGGTGGTGGTATGTGTGTTGTCTGGAGGTGGGAGGAAGAGCTCTTCTAAAGCAGGGTGGGAGAGTTAATCCTGGAGCACCTTCTATGCCTCCTGTGTTATTTCAGTTTTAAGTACCAACATGGTTTTTTTTTGTTTATGTATTTTTTATGTAATACCGTAACACCTGTGAGCTTCTGCAGTAGGTGTGAATTAGTCTTGGCAATGTGTGTTATTGGCTGGGCATTAGGTACTAGCATTTTACCAAAATAACATGTCTCTATGTACACACACATAAAGATGCAAATATATCACTGAAGTGTGATTTCTTATTTTACCTGCCTCAAGAAACAAGCATTTAATGGAAGTTTTTCTAGTGAGTGACTATCTTATACATTGATACACGGGTGATTTGAGTATTACATAATTCTCTGGTAGGAGTTGGCCTTGTAGATTATTCTGTATTACTTAATAAAGCCTAATCAAAATGCTTTTAAAAATCAACCAAGTAGATTTTAGTTTTGCCAGTCTTTCAAAAATTAAATCACCTAGTGAGTACTCTCCCTTGAATATTTGGCCATCTCAACTTCACATAGAAGTATATTGAGATTTTAATTTTCCTTAGAAAGTATATGAGAGTGCTATATCACACAAACAGATGTGCAATAAAAAACACAAAGTAGTATAACATATAGACCATAACTGGTGTGATTTTAGAAATTGTGTATTTCTTAGCAGGGGTTTTCAGTTATCAACTATATATCTATGAGAAATTCTCACTTTTTCCGTGAGCATATATTAAGCAATATAACTTCAGTGAATCTGACAAGATAAATTGGTCCTAAAATATACTCCAAGATAACTAAAAAAAATAGACCTGCTGTATGAAGAATTTGTACATGAACTAATTAAATATATCATAGGTAATTTTGTTTGTAGAAACACTGCTCTTAATCTGCCTTCAGCCATGCAGTACAACAGCACCCGTTATCTACTGAGGCAAGTTCATGAGTGACAAAATTTCTTTTTGCATATATATAAAATGTAGTGTGGGATTGTCAGAGAGATGAAAAGGCTTCTTTGTGAACTTTTTTCACATTTTCATCTAGGGACAGATGCCTATTATATTTAGAAAATCTCAAGTACATTCCAGTTAGCCATCGATGCTTTGCTCTTACAAGTCTGACCCTACTTCCACACATCCAGTCCTTTGATTAATCAGTTTTATTAGAATGATTTGTGCATTTTGTTTTGAGGTACTAAGTAATAAATATCGGGGGAAAAGTGAAATCCTGAAAAACAGTGGTAATATTTAATGAGGCTATTTTCATTTCCAGCGGCTTTGAAACGGATGTTGAATTTCAACGTGCCTCACGTTAAAAACAGCACTGGAGAACCAGTGTGGAAGGTAAGAGAGTATTTTAATGGGTAACTATTTTCTCAGCCCTTATTGGAGGGAATTTTTTGTTAATACTGAATAGTAGCACATTTTAGTTGTAATGCATGAATTTTTTATTTAACATGGCTTCTTAATGTGAGTCTTTTTGATAAACATTTTATGGAGTGCGACAAGCAATGATAGTAACATTCATCTAGGACAGGGGTGTCCAAATATTTTTCAACGTTTTTTACCAAGGGCCAAATGCAGTAAAATTCACAAACAGCTGGGCCACTCACTCAAGGTGAAGTACGTATTGGCTCACCTGGTTTATTTAAGTAAACTAAATATATTTTTGGAATTTGCTGCGGGCCAATTAACAATGGATTGCGGTCCTCAGTTGGCCCGCGGGCCACAGTTTTAACACCCCTGATCTAAGGAATCCAGGTAATGTCTTGGGTGGGACCTCACTGATAGATCTTTACTCTGGTTGATGTTTTGTTCCTTAGCTTTGCAAGTTCAGAATTTAGATCTTTCAGGCTTGCTCAGTGTTAGTCAGACTCAGGAGACAGTGCATTATAACCAACTCTTGAGAGAGTGATCTGTAAACCATAATGCCACTTTATTCATTTATAATCTATCAATTATCAGTAAAACTATTAATTGGACCAGAAAGCAATCTGTAATCTTTCTCCTTTGAGAAATGCTGGAGAACCTTTAAAAATTCCTGTTCTTGGAGCACCTTCATTCTAAACTTCATGCTCACTCTAGCTCTTTCTTCAAAGTGATTATAATATAGTTGATTAGGTTTAAACGTATTAGGTTTAAACGTATATTTGATTAGGTTTAAATTCTCTTGTTAGGAATTGAGAACAGGTCGACTTGGTTACAATTTGGGGTATTTCCGAAACTCTCTGGGTTAACTCTAAAGATGGTAAAAGTCATCTATATTGAAAGCATAGTTGAAACTTCAGCGTGTCCCCTAATTTTCCCCTTCCTTCCTCTTTATTTTGTGGGCATCTTTTTATTGCCCCTTGCATAAACTATACTTGTTTATTGTTTCCAAAGCGTAGATTGAGCTTTTGAATTATATAACTTGAGAATTTCTTGGATATAGATTTGTATCAAATTCTTTCCTACCATTTATATATCACAAGATTAATAATGCAGATATATTAAAGAGGGAAGGCTTGTGAGGGATACAACATCTAACCTCTTATAACTAGAGTAGGAAGATTTTTAGCTTTTCTGAAGGAAATGCTGGCATTCAAGAAAACCATGTTTTTATGATAGCATGTTTCATTCTCATTGCAATTTATTACTCCATAAAGAATTATTGAGATGGTTCTGAAAAACACTCGTGGAATTTTCTCTTTTATTTGCCTTAACTAAAACTAATTTTGAGTTAGAAGATCCAATTAGAGTTCTTACTATTCCTCAAATGTGTTATAGTTATTATACTTTTAGAATGTAAGTACATGTGACAGAATAAGGTGAGCAAGTACTTTTTAGGGACTTGTTTTAAAATGAGTTTCTTGTTAACCTGAGATGTTTAAATTACTAA
This sequence comes from Rhinolophus hipposideros, assembly GCF_964194185.1. Taxonomy (NCBI): domain Eukaryota; kingdom Metazoa; phylum Chordata; class Mammalia; order Chiroptera; family Rhinolophidae; genus Rhinolophus; species Rhinolophus hipposideros. The sequence continues at coordinate 22,395,572 of NC_138051.1, read as the reverse complement.
ATTGTCTTTACAGGTTTGGAACTTGTTATGCATTAGGCTTGAGAGTAACTAATTTTTACTTTTCTGTTTTTAGAAAGGATATATGTAAACTGGGTAAGGGGGTATATGTGAGTTTGCGGTATGTTCAGAGTCCTTTATTATAACTTAAGTATATTTTTTAACCTAGTAAAAGTATTCTATAAGAAGAAATTTATACAATTAGTAATTTGTTTTAGCCTAAGTAATAATGCTTTTAAGAATAGATTACTACATGAATGCACATTTTGGTAAAAAATGATGGAAAATATTAAATTGAGGTAAGTATAAGAATTCAACATACATGATTTATTAAAATAAAATGTACTTTAACATTGTCTTGCTATGGGTCTGTATTAATTGTTCACTGATAATGATGTTTAAAAAAACACTTTTTTTTTTTTAACCAGGTGCTCATTTATGACAGATTTGGCCAAGATATCATCTCTCCCCTGCTGTCTGTAAAAGAGCTGAGAGACATGGGGATCACTCTGCATCTGTGAGTTTTAACATGTTTTTCATAATAGCATTTGTTTTCAAATACATTGTTAAAGATTTCTTTGGCCACCCTGAAATAAAATTATTAAGGGGCATTTAAAAAGGAAATAATGTTGTGACAGTATTTTTATAGAACAACATATTTTCCCCTTCTTTTATTCAACCCTTTACCTTTGAAGTTAAAAATAATCCTCAGTCAGTCAAGGTAATGACTGTATGAGATGTCAGAAGGGTAGTAGATTGGGGGAGAGAAGTTATTACTTTGTGAGGTGTATAAATGTCTAACTGATACATTGTTTTATACACCTGAAGCTAATAATAAATAAATGAAAATTGTAATATTCAATATATGCCAATAACAAAAGATGAATATAAGTCACGTTTGACTTCTGCGATTACAAGAGATGCTCAAAGTGGTTACCATCAGCGTAATTTTGATACAGTTTATCCTTTCTTAAAAATAAAAAAAATAAAAATAATAAACAATCCTCAGTCTGAGGCTTTCTAATTTTAGAATTTAAATTTTCTCTCTTGTGTCTTTTCCTACAGACTGGGTTAGTTCTTACGTGAAGGAAAAGAACTGGTTGTCTTAAGCTCTCTTCCAGTTCTAAAAATTTTTTATTCTTTTAATTTAAGTATACTTTTTAAAAGAGGAATGTCTAAATTAGTTTACCATTAATGTGAAAAATTTAAATAACTATGAAATAATGTTAATCACGTTATGAGGCTATCTATGTTGTTTAATTACTGAATTTATTTGATTATATTACATCTGATATGTTTGATAAATAAAACAAATTGCATGTGCCTCTTTCACTCTTTTTTATTAAAATATTGTACATAAAAGGATATACGGAGGGTGTCAAAAAATATACACATTTTAAGAAAGGAAGAAACTATTAAAATTATAACACAATGAATGACGCTAGTATTCATTTGATTAATGCAATCTTTTGAGCGAACGGCATACTACACATTACTACAGGAATTAATTCAACTTTGAAAAGTAATACATTGGTAGCATTTCTTAAAATGTGTACATTTTTTTGGCACCCCCGGTATGTAGGAGATTGTATATAGACTATTGCTTATAGAAGGATGACTAGAATATTGTAGAAATATTAGATTGGTGCAAAAGTAATTACGGGTTTTGCAATTATTTTTGCACCAACCTAATAGAATGTTAGCCATATTTCCTGATATAAGCATGGTAAAATCTTAAAATGAAAAAGACATTTTGTGATTTGATATTAAGTATTTGAATGAATGTACTCCCTGAATTACAAAAAGAGAAAACTTTCAAGTGATAAAAAATACCTTCAAGATGTTTAGATGATCTCTTGTGCGTTCTCTTATGAAGCAATACATACAAAAAACATGTTATCTTAGTTTTAAGGAAGCATTTATATACCTTCATTTACAATATATATTTGATTGTGGTTAAATTTTTTCATTGCTTCTAAAGACTTTTTCAGCTTTCTGTTTTTCCCCTCTTGAACAACTTCACCCTCCTCCCACTCATCTCCCCTGATCACATTTCTGTGAAAAATGGGGGGAAAAATTGATTTTGAATGTACTTTATTTCTCATTCAAGGAGAGTATCGGTAGAGGAAACTGACCATACGAAGTATTAAAAGTAAGGCAATTGGAATAAAAGAAATGAAGACTAAGAAGAAATTAGGATCTTACTAATAAATAATGTTAACATTGCTGTAAGGAGAAAGCTGGGTTAAATGAATAATTGCAGCAAGAGCTTTTAGAGTACTGGTTACTGTTCTTGAGCTGGTGAGCTCCTAGTTTGAGAAATACTGTGTTACGCTATCTTTTTAGGTAAGTGACTAAGTAAAAAGTGACCTTTATATTCTTTATGACTCCTAGGCTTTTGCACTCTGACCGAGACCCTATTCCAGATGTTCCTGCAGTGTACTTTGTAATGCCAACTGAAGAAAATATTGACAGAATGTGCCAGGTAATCGGAGTTCTTATTTTTCTGACTCTTGAATATGGAAACAGACTTTTTTTCCAAAAAGAAAATTCTTAGATGTCCAGTGTGAAAAATCAGAGATTCCCTTACCCAATTTGTTTTTTCAGACTGTCTTTGAATTTGAAATGCTGGACTGAAAGGTTAAAAATTTGGGGTTGAAGAAGCATATTGATTATGAGTGAGTCGGCTTTTAAAAAAACAGAAAACCTAACTATATAGCTTTGAAAATAGGGTTTTATTTTTCTAAGGTAATAGGAAGCTTGGGAGCAGGAAGTCTAAGCTAGTACAGCAGCTCTGTAAGGTAATCAAATACTCAGGCTCCTTACATCTTTGATCTGTCATCATTAGTTTGTTGATTTTCATTGTCTTGCTTGTTGCTTCATGGATGCAAGGTGGCAGCTGCCAGCTGTAGGCATCACATCTGTGTTCAAGGCAAGAGGAAGTGGAAAATGGATGTCACCCGACTTCATTTTGGTCAGGAAAGCTAAGCTTCCCAGAAACTCCCAGAAGACTCATGTGTCTCACTGGGTAGAATTAGCGTGAAGGAAGACTAAAAAAGTTAATATTTAGATAAGTGTATTGCCACCCAAACAAAATCTGGTTTCTTTTAACAAGGAAGAGGGGGAAAATTGATATTGGATAGGTAGCTAACAGTGGCTGCCACAAACCACAAGTATCTTTACTTGTTATTGACTGTTGAATCAAGTTACTAATTAAATTGTTGGGCATAAACCCAACTATGTCATTTTTAAAAGAGGTACATTTTTCAATTCCTTCCTCTTCCGTTTTTTAAATAACAGCTTTATTGAAATATAATTCACATACTGTAGAATTCACCCATATAAAGTGTTCAGAGTACATAGTGGTTTTCAGTATATTCACAGACTTGTGTAGCCATCACTATAATCAATTTTGGAATAATTTCATCTCCTCAACTGTTACATCCCCCGTCCCCCATTCCTCAACCCCCATCCCTGAGCTACGTTTTGTTTCTATATATTTGCCTATTCTAGATATTACAAATGAATGGAATCATATAGATGGTTTATTGTATCTGGAATTTTAGCATGTTTTCAAGGTTCATCTGTATTGTAGCACACATATCCATACATCATTCCTTTTTGAATTATTATTGCTGAATAATAATACTCCATTGTATGAATGTGAGGTATGATTAAACAATACAATGAATGTTTAAAAAAATAATTATTATAGTAAAAGACCCATTGCCACTAATCCTCTTCAAAATAACTCCCCCTCGCTTCAAACACACTTATCCGATCATTCTTGCTACTTTCTGAAGCAGTTCTGGAAGTCCTCTTTCCTGAGTGTCTTTAGTTGAGTTGGCTGTGTCTACCTTGATGTCCTGAATCATTTTGATTTCTGGGGAAGAGCCAGAAGTTGCACGGTGCCAGATCCAATGAATAAGGTGGATGAGAACACACTAAGGTTTTTATTTGACAGAAATTGCCATACCTGAAGTGATGTGTGACACGAAGCGTTGTCATGATGGAGGATGATTTATGGCACACTTTAAAGCACATCATCTCTCAACCGTAGCTCACACCGGACTGACTGCACAGAACAAGTTGAAACTTAATTACTAAGTTACTAAGTAACTAAGTAACTGTTACTAAGGTCCGATGTGCTGCTTCCCATATTGAAGATCCCTGCCTTTCCATTGGGTGGCACTCGGCAGCAGCATCCACCATATTTTGTGATTACAACGGAAAGGCTTCTGGTACAGCAATTTCTGTCAAATAAAAACATTATGGTGTGTCCTAATCTACCTTATTCATGGGATCTGGCACAGTGTGACTTCTGGCTCTTCCCCGAAGTAAAAGTGACCGTGAAAGGTGAATGTTTTGAATCGATTCAGGACATCAAGGCAGCCACAGCAACTCAACTAAAGACATGAAAGAGGACTTCCAGAACAGCTTCAGAAAGTGGCAAGAATGATGGGATAAGTGTGTTCCAAGCGAAGGGGAATATTTTAAGGGGGATTAATGGCAATGTGTCTTTTACTGTAGTAAATTTTTTTTAAATTTAAACATTTACCGTATTTTTTTCATCACATCTCGTATGCCCAATTTTGTTCATCCATTTATTAGTTGATGGGTACTTGGGTTTTTTCCACCTTTTGGCTATTATGAATAATGCTACTATAAACATTTGTATACAGGTTTCTGTGTAGACATGTGTTTTCATTTCTCATATGCCCATAAACACCTAGGAGTGGAATTGCTGGGTCAAATGATAACTCTATAGTTAACCTTTTGAGGACTGCCAGGCTATTTTCTGAAGTTTTTGTGTCATTTTATATTTCTTCCAGCAGTATATGAGGGTTTCAGTTTCTCCATATCCTTTCCAGTACTTTTTATTATATGACATTTTGATGGTAAACATCCTAGTAGGTATAAAGAGGTATCACATTGCAGTTTTGATTTGCGTTTCCCTGATGACTAATGATATTAAACATCTTTTAATATGTGCTTATTAGCCATTTCTGTATCTTTTGGAGAAATGTCTAATCTGATCCCTTGTTCAGTTTTTAACTTGGTTGTCTTTTCATTGCTCAGTTGTTAGAGTACTTTACATATTTTGGATACTAGACCCTTATCAAGTATATTATTTGCAAATATTTTCTCACATTTCGTGGGTTTTTTTCACTCTTGATGGTATCCTTTGGAGTACAAAAATTTTCAGTTTTGATTTTAAACTTAATTTCAGTTTAAATTTAATTTAGTTTCTTGTACTTTTGGTGTCATATTTAAGGAATCATTGCCAAATCTGTGTTTTCTTCAAAGATTTTTATATATGGTATGAGGTAAGGTGTTTAATTTCATTTTTTTGCATGTGACTATCCAGTTGCCCCAGCATCATTTGTTGAAGGGATTATTCTTTCTCCAATGAACAATCTTGGAAGATTTGTCAAAAATTAATTAACAATGGATACATTGGTTTTATCTGGATTCTCAGTTCTATTCCATTAACCTTTGTCTGTGCTTATGCCAGTACCGTACTGTCTGTCTTGATTATTCTTGCATTATAGCACATTTTAAAAGTAGGAAATTGAGTTCTCCATCTTTGTACTTTGTTTTTAAGATTGTTTTAGCTTTTCTGGATCCCTGAATTTCCATATTAATTTTACAGTTAGCTCATCAGTTTCTATAAGGTTCTGAGTTTCTACGGTTCTGAGAAGGGATTGCATTGAACCTGTCGATCAATTTGGAGAGTGTTCCCATCTTAATAATAATACGTTTTCTGATCCATGAACATGCAGTATCTTTGCATTCATTTAGATCTTTAATTTTCAATAATGTTTTGTAGTATGCAGAACATATGTTTTGCACTTCTTTTGTTAAATTTATTCTTGGTATTTTTAAGGCTATTGTGAATGGAACGGTTTTCTTAATTTCATTTTTAGAATTGTTCATTGCCTGTGTATAGAGTACCAGTTGACTTTTATATATTGCTTGTATCCTGCAACCTCGCTCAGCTTCTGTGTTCTTTTGAAATGTGTCCATCATTCTTTGACTGCTTCTTTACTTTCTGACACAGTAAGATATTCCAGTCTGATCTTGTGCTTTCTCTTCCCTGGCCCAAGTTTCAGCCATTTGTCTAAAGAGCCCTGGTGGTTTTTTGTAGAGAGTAGTATTTAAAAATCAGCATCTGGGCATTAGGTGTAATCATTGGTGTTTCCCCGAAAATAAGACCTAACCGAAAATAAGCCCTAGCATGATTTTTCAGGATGACATCCCCTAAACATAAGCCCTAATGCGTCTTTTGGAGCAAAAATTAATATAAAACCTGGTCTTATTTTCTGGGAAACACAGTACTAGGGTGTCACAGTTCTTAGGCCCTCTCAATGGACAGAACTAGGAAATATATGTATATACCTGTACACACACTTTTATGTCTATATCCTATAAACCTTCCTACTTACCTCTCTAGACAGATGACCTCCAAAACTGTTTCAGTTCGGAAATACAGGATTCATTCTAGTTCTTCCTGTTTCCCTTTATAAATTTGTAACTTCTTTCTCTGACAATGAAAAACATGGCTCTCAGTAGCCTCAACATATTTACTCATTTTCTCAGTCCTTTCAATTCTCAATCCTTTAATGAATATCTCAACCTTTATGGGACCACTGCCCTGCTTAGCCACCTTCCTCACACAGGCTCCAGCTCCTCAGTTTTTCAGAGATTTCAACATCTCTGAAACCGGATGCATCTTAAAATTGATGGTGTATTACATATTTTATTGGCCACATTAATTATTTCTTGCTGTTACATAAATAATGGTGCCTATTAGAATCAACAGTATTTTAGATTTGAAGAAATATGATCATTTAGCAGTCTCTTTGCCTGGACTTTAAGAAAGTAAGTAAATTTGATTTAAGAATTTGTATATCTTAACATTACTTTTGGATGATTGAGAGGGAATTCTGGAATTAGTCATTGGAATTGTAACATGTCTGTGTACAGTGACAGAGGTTTATGTATCACATGATCAGAGCAGTAGAAGACAGTATCTTCTGTCAACTATAATAAGCATTTTACTATATGAGAGCCGCTTCTAGATACTTTTAAGAAAAATATACATGCTATTTCAAAGCAGTTTTGTGAAATACTGTAATAGAATTTTATTGATCATATAATTAATATCAACTTAATTATTAAAATATATATCATTTATATCTGGTAACCAGGTAACCAGTACTTTTTCATAGTTTTGTTCTCTTAGGATACGTTTTTTGATGACCATTTATATAAACTGTCCTTTTAAATGTGTATATTATCCTTCAAAGCCTTGCTCTAGTAGTATCTAAAAGATTTCTGTTTGTGATCATCCTTTATACTATCCTGTAAGAGTGAAGTATTCATTTATTTATAGGATCTTCGGAACCAACTCTATGAATCATATTATTTAAATTTTATTTCTGCTATTTCAAGAAGTAAACTGGAAGATATTGCAAATGCAGCATTAGCGGCTAGTGCAGTAACACAGGTAGCCAAGGTAAGAGATTTTGGTTGGCTGATGACATTTTGTAATGTAAAATTTAGTAATAATTCTGAAACCTGTTACTCGACATAGGTGTCTAATTTTCAAAGGACCAGAACCACCTAAGAAATATTTAGACTCACTCCTTTCAGAAACAGATCTGATAATGTAAATTGTCTTCAACTTGACCTAGGCAAAATAAACCAAACTAAAAGAACCTAATTCAGTGAACTTGAAAGACAAAAATAAAAAGCTGAATCAGTTTTTGTTTTAGGCTTGGATTTGTGTAATCTTTTTAGCTCATCTTACAAATAGTTTGACAGTTGTGTTGCCATAAATTATACTCAAAATATGTTTACATTGTTTTATCTATAATTACTATATTCACTATATTTTATCTATAATCGCTATATTCACCACACTATCTCATGATCTTTTCTTGCTTAGGAGAGAGGATCCAAATAAGCCATGCTGCATATTATAAGAAAAATAAAATTCACAACAGGCCAGCAATTTTACATCATAGCCTCAGGTTCAGCTTAGTTATAAATAAAGATGTAAAACAGATTATAGCCCTGTTGTACCCTGTGCTTCTGGAATTTAGACAATATATAAATGAAAATTCTGGGGAAAGATAGAGGGCAAATAAAGTTTTAAACGATCGTGCATTTACGTAACCATTTTTTCCCACTGATAGATTTAGATAGTCTACTACTACTTCTGATTATTGAGGCTTATGTGTTAATGTTGTGGCTCTTCCAAAATTTATTGCTTTTACATAAAATAATAGGAATGATTTTCAATTTGTTTAACTGAATTTAACATATTTCAAGTAACTTCTTAATTTGTCTCCTAATTTGCCCTTCCAGAGATCTACTATAATTTTTCATGGTAGAAAAACAGTTGCCATGACTTTCTTAGGAAAGTGTGGTTAAAATGACTATAAAATTTTTAATTGTGCTTTCTCTTCAAAGTTAATATCCATTTCCATCTCAACCACAATTTAAAAAAAGTTTTTATATCATCTTAAACTTTCTTTTCTGAAAATGTTACTCTCCTCCTTGATAATTTATTTCCCAAAAACTTGTTTTTATTGCTTTTTAATATTAACTCCTTATTTTTGCCCAATTAGGCAGTCTGCTACATGGTATAATTTTTAGTTATTAAATGTAATCATAATTTTTCCATATTTGCCATTGGTACATTAAATCAAACTAAATGTGCTTTAAATATTGTAAAATTGATTTGTAAACCTTTTCTTTTGTTTCCAGGTTTTTGATCAATATCTCAATTTTATTACTTTGGAAGATGATATGTTTGTGTTATGTAATCAAAATAAGGAGCTTGTTTCATATCGTGGTATGTAAAAATGGGAGTATTGGAATTCATTGTTAACAAAATGCATGGTGTACTGTTAAAAAAAAAAAATGAACGTGTGTAGAGCACTCCAAAATCAGCTTTGTTTACAGCAGTAGAACTGTGTAAGATTTTTAAAAGCACACAAGGGACACAAATCTCAGACTGTATTCTGTCACATATAAACAACACTTAATAAACCTATTTTGTAAGTTCAATGAAGTACCAATTCTCTGACGTTTTAGGTACCTCATTGAAACTTGCATGATTGGTTCACTCATGGCAAGTAAGACAATATTTTAGTAGTAAGATTCAGTTAATCTTCTGATTATGGAGTACTTTGATCCTTGGACAAGAACAAGTTACTTTGCTTCTTTGTGCTTTAGTTTCGTCATCTGTAAAATGGAAACAATAATACTATCTACCTCAGAGACTTTTTGTGGGCATTAAAGGGTTAGTGTGTGTAAAATGCCTGGAAAAGTTTCTGGCACATGTTAAGCACTCAGAGAAGTTTGATTAATATTGCTATTTGTTAACATCAGACAACGTATTAATAGATATTCATACACTTCCACATACACACCATATTTTATTGTCTATATTTTTTTTTAGTAAAAACATTTAACATGAGATCTACACTCTTAACACTCTAAAGTGTACAATAAAGTACCCTCGTAACATTTTAAAGTGTACAATAAAGTGTAACAGATATCTAGAACTTACTCATCTTAACTGAAATTTTATGCCCATTTATTAGTTATGTTGAATATTTTAAAGAAAATTGCAGACTATAGAAGATGTGATTAGCCAATTAGGTGAAATAATCATTACTTTGCTACTTAAGGATTGAGATGTTTGGGGATGCCTAGAATTTCAGTGGTTGTTAAGTAGAATCCCCACTTAAGGGAGCATCTGGAAATGTGTAAGGAGAAAGTGTAAAGACAGGTTTTTTTTTTGTTTTTTGTTTTTAGGTTTTACTGGGGAAGGGGAACAGAACTTTATTGGGAAACAGTGTGTACTTCCAGGACTTTTTACCAAGTGAAGTTGTTGTCCTTTCAATCTTAGCCGTGGAGGGTGCTATTCAGCTTCAAGTTGTTGTCCTTTCAGTCTTAGTTGTGGAGGGCACAGCTCAGATCCAGGTCCAGTTGCCATTGCTAGGTGCAGGGGGCGCAGCCCACCATCCCTTGTGGGAGTCGAACCGGCAACCTTGTGGTTGAGAGCCTGCACTCCAACCAACTGAGCCATCCAGGAGGCAGCTTAGCTTAAGGTGCCGTGTTCAATCTTAGTTGCAGGGGGCAGAGCCCACCATCCCTTGTGGGACTCGAGAAATTGAACTGGCAACCTTATGGTTGAGAACCCACTGGCCCATGTGGTAATCAAACCGGCAGCCTTCGGAGTTAGGAGCATGGAGCTCTAACCACCTGAGCCACCGGGCAGGCCCTGTGTAAGGACATTTTTGATTGTCACAATTGGCAGGGCTGCTACTAACATTTAGTGAGCAGGGACTAGAGATTCTAGATATTCAGCAGTGTGTAAACCATGCTCATACAGAAAACTGTTCTACCAAAAATGCCAGTGCTATCCTATTACAAAACTCTGGACCGGATGATAAGCTACCTGAGAGAAGAGAACATGAATCTGTTAATTTCGTTGAGCTCTATTGCATGCTTTCTTGTTGAAATTAAGCAACATTCCTAAAAGGGTGTAAGTATTTGATGTATTGCCCATGTAAGAGATTTTTCACGGTAATTGTTACGCACAGAAGTCTGTTTATAATTAACTGAGTTTAAATTAATTAGCTTTTCAAATTACAAGTTTAAAACCTAGTTTCCCTTAAGTCTTTAAGCTAAACTTAAAGTTTTGTTATTTATAAATCTGGTTACATAAAAACCAGCACCTTTACTTTTTCTTTGATCAATAACTCGGATTGAGCAGACTAAATTCTGATTAGTCCCATTTAAGAAGCTTACTCAGCAAGCTTAGTTTGTTACATTCTCTTAAGCAGTTTAAATTGTATTTATGAATTTTTAAGTCCTTTACATACCAGACCAGGCAAATTTATAAATCTAACAAGCAAAATCTGCCTAAATATTTAAATAAATTTTTAAAATAATTAAATTCATAGTGAGTCTGATTTCATTAAACGTTCAAGTATTCGTTAATTTTCTTATACAAACATTCAAGCACTTATAAATTTAATTTTCTTATACTCTCTCTCAACTTAAAAAAATCACAAGTCTGAAATTATTAAATTAAAGTATAAATTTAATTTATTAATTTTAAAGTAGAATCACATCTTTAATTGCCCAGATTCTCAATAGTACAGTTACAATATAATAATAATAGATTGCTTTATAAGCACTTTACAATATAAACTCATTTACTCCTTAGAATAACTTTGTGAAGTAGGTATTATTATTATTTCCGTATTCCAAATGAAGAACCTAAGTCACAGATATTAAGTAACTTGATAAGGAACTGGCAAAACTACGTTACTAAACCCAGGACTCACTCCAAAGGCAGCACTCTTAACCGTTCTATAACTTTGTGCCAAGTCCTCTCAAATGTTATAGGTGCTTTAACTGACCTTCAACAGATTATTCCAAACATAAATCAAATATACTAATGCCATGGATTTGATCACCTCCTTTCCATGGATTGGGCATTTGTCCAGTAAAGGAAGTAGATTTATTATCTTAGTGAGGCTCTGGCTACTATCTCAGACAAACCAGATTGTTAATGCAAATGAGTTAAGATTATTGATGGATAGTTTTTTGATTGTTTAGGTCAGTTTTCGGAGTGTGGGACTAGGATATAGGACCAAAGGGCTGGAAGCTTCCATATAGATTTTACCTGTACCAGTGATTAACAGAATGCCTTGAATATTTTCCTGGATTGATGTCCATGAATTTTAATAATTCAACAATGTATCCTTGTGCCTTTTTTATCATCTGATTTGGATAGATGGTAGTCTGCACCACCCAGTAGCAGCACATTTGCTCATCCAGATTCTGTATTACCTGACTGAACTCTATGTGTCTGCATGGACCATACTTTCTTTAAATACTTGAATGTATCCAACTGGATTGTGCTTTCCTCTCATGCTAATCACAAGTTATATTGAATTTCATATTTATTTTCACATTCAGGGTGTTGGGAAATTAAAAATATTATATAGATAATATTTTAGTGCAATCTTTTAACAAATAGTTATTGAGCATCTACTTGTCAGACACTGGTCTAGGTATTGTGAAAAAGGGAGATGAGTAAGGCGAGGGCTTTGACAGTTAGGACAGTCTTCACAGCAATGGTTTTTTAAAATGTAGCCCCCAGAATCACCTCAGGTGCTTGTCAAAAGTGCACCTCAGATTTCTTAGAATTAGCTCAAATTTACTAAATTGAATCCATGGGGGAAAAGGCTAAGAATTTTTAATTTTTAATGGCTTCCATAGAAGTGTCTTTCATATTCTTAGAGTGATTCTTATACCCACTGGAGTTTGGGAACCACTTATGTACTGTCTAGTAGATCAGTAAAGAAATTCATATAACTTATTATAATAATACGAAGAAAACGATATGTGACTTTGGCCTTGCTGTAATTGATTTGTATGCTGGCAGTAGTTGAAGATCAGTAGTTTCTTCAGGCCATCTAGTGTTTCTGAATAAAATTATGGAATACGATGTTTATTCTTCTATTTACTCTGAAAAAAAATTGTATGGTTTATGTGGTGGGTGTTTTTTCTTATTCCTACTCTGATAATGATACTACTCAATACTACTCTTTCTGAGGTGGTATTTTTTTGAGGTAGTATAATTTTTAATGGATACCTGTCAAGTTTAAAGCATAAAAATTTTACTTGTTTGAGTATTACAAATGTTATCGAACTGCATATTGATTAGGAATTAATTTTAAGAGTTTCATAAACATAAAGCATAAATTTTGGTCATTTCTTTCTTTTTTACCTGTGTCTTTTTAGCTATTAACAGGCCAGATATCACAGACACGGAAATGGAAACTGTTATGGATACTATTGTTGACAGCCTCTTCTGCTTTTTTGTTACACTGGGTAAGTTTTCAAATCTTTCTGGATATTTCTTCTAAGTAAACTAATTATTTAACAACTCATCTTAATCAGTTGCATTGTAATGTGATCCCATTTTATCTATCTGAATTTCTACAGGCTCTCTCTCCAGAGTTGGGATAAAATATACATTCTGTACTATATAAAACCATAATTCTCCTAGTAATTTGATGTAGTTATTTCTTTTGAGTTAGCAGGTTGCAGATCTGTGGCATTGCCTCCTTAGATGTCTTTTAGTGATTGTAACTTTCTAATATTTTGTTTGAATGGTTTGGTAGTGACTTCACCTATGCACCTGTTAACTTTCTTTTAATATTTTATTATGAAAAATTTCAAATACACATCCAAGTAGAGTGTTATGTACCTGGTAACTATTAAGGTAAACTCCCAAAGCTCCAGAAAACACTAAATTTACATATAATACTAATCCCACTATACTCTCAAAATTTTAAACATTTCTTTGGAACATTTAAATTTACATATAACCACATTGTATTTAATACCTAATGTATGACTTTATGCTTTACTATTACTAATGGATCTATTTAGAAACATTCTAATTACAATTTTAATTTTGCAGACACTGAAAACCTTTCAATGAAAATGATCCTCACACTAGATTAATAAAAATTTCTCTCCATTTCACAAATGAGAAAATTAAGGAAGAGAGAGATAATCATACATAGTTTAAGATACAGATAAAAGTTTGAGAAGAATTTGAATGCAGATTTGGGGGTTCCGTTCTTTCAGGGATTTTTCCCTGTAATTTTCAGCCCTGAATATCCGTCTTTGATTCCTCAACTCAGTAAATCTGTTTTCTGCTTGAGCTCTTTTCTCCTGTGCCATACAAACTGGAAAGTACCCTCAGGAGTAAAGCTGGTTAAAAGTCTGTGTCACTTTTAGAGAGTACCTCTTCTTTACTTCACTTTCTGCCTGCTTTCATTGTTCTGCCCTCAGATGGGGTTATTGGGGTTTGTCTGTTTTTTAAAGAAAACACATATGTACAACTTTTCATCATTAGACAGACATAATTAATCGTTTCTGTTAGGTTGGTACAAAAGTAATTGCAGTTTTTGCAATTTAACCTTTTAAACCGCAATTACTTTTGCACCAACCTAATATTTTGCCCACCCACACAGCATCCAAAATTTTGCTGGATACTAGAGTTACTGTGGACATTAAGGTTATTGAGATTATTAAAGTTATTAATTAAGAACATTAAGGTTATTTTTGCTTAATGAAAGCTGTATTTTCTAGGTAAGGATAGATTGAAAAATATAAATGAAAACCACTGAAGTGTTAGAGCCATCTTTATTATGTAGAGTATCAGAAAGTGATTTTTTCAAGGAAGAAATTGAAATTACTGTCAGTCTAACATAGAAAGTTGTCAACGATAAATTGTTAAATGAAAAACATTTAAGAACAGCATGTACAGTATAATATTCTATTTTTGTTTTTTATACACGCCGCACACATACTTATTTGTAGACTATATGTAGAAAATAACAAAAGAATCCATATCTAATTCTTAATGGAGATTATTTTAGGGTGCTAGAATCAAGAGGGTTAACTTTATACATTGATAATACTTGAATTTTTATAACATGTATGAATGACTTGCCATCAGAACAAAACAAAAAGTTTAAAAATTTGCAAATTTTTACTTTTGTTGTTGACTAAGCATGCTTTATGTAGAATCTAAAATGCAACAATTTCAGCATATAAAGATTACAATGTTATGTTTGTTTTAAGAGATTTTCAGTGCAGTTAGATTTTCCATTATTTTAGGAATTTAGCCTTTGATAACACATGAAGTAATAGAGAAATTAAGAGGTAGTGAGGTGACTTAATAATGAATTGAGGACAGCTTTTAGGAGCATTTTAAATTATGTGAGGGATGTGTTTTCTATTATCTTTTAAATCAGTATTTTAAAAGGAAAGACTATAATCAATCACTGTTAATTTGTAAAATAAACTAAAAAAATAACAGTGCTAAATTAGCTAAACTCTTCATTCTTTTCATTTAAATCAAATTAAAATGAATCCTGTAATCAGAGAGTAAACTTACTCTTTGAAACTTGCCTGTAGGGAGTTACAATGCTGATTTAGTCAATCCATTGAAAAAAATCTGGTCATGTTGATTGGCCAATACTATAAAAAGATTGGCCAATACTATAAAAACTTTTTCTGACTACCTAATGTTCTCTTTATCAATGGGAAGGTCCATTTCTGAAACCTTGCTTTTACTCTTGAAATTATAAATCTTTTATGTTTGTAGTCTGAAATTATACACATCTATTAACTTGTTAATTTTTGGTGTTGATGTGTTTTGTAACTGTCCATTTTCATTATTAAGAGCTGAAATCAGTGCTGACATCTGTTGTTAAAATAGGTGCTGTTCCTATAATCAGATGTTCAAGAGGAACAGCAGCAGAAATGGTGGCAGTGGTGAGTTCACCAAATATCCACTGGGGAGAAATAATATTGTGTCAACTGTTTTCCATAAATACCTCAAGTGTTTTTGTTAATTTTAACTATGTGATTGTTATATATTGAGCACCAAAGGCAAATAAATATTTTTGTTTTATAACATTGGGATTCCCTTGAGAATAAAAAGCAGTCGTTGTGTCCTTCTATGTGATAGAGTAAAATGATTTTCTCCAATGTATTCTAGCCCTATTTTTTGTTACTAAAATATGTATTCCTCATTTAGCCTTGTTTCTCCACGTAGTATGTCATACCTATTTGATCTCTCCAATCATTTAATATTTAACTTTATTTAGCAAATATTTATTAACAAGCATAACCATTTTTAAAACAGTGAGGTGCATTTTGCTACCCCATTATATTGGAGTAAAATATTCAGTGTAACTTGAGCAATCAAAAATTTGCTTTAAAGATTAAAAAATTAATAAGGGGTTAGAGAAATTACAGAATTGCTGAAAAGGAAAGAAGATAACTGTCATGGAAAGATAGATGAGGATACACTAACATTTTTGAGTTTTATTAGCCCAGGTGAATCATTGACTGCTAGAGGGCTGCTTTCTTTCACATATCACATTTCTATTCTGGAGCCTCTTGCAGCTACCACTATGTAGATACCTTCCTTGGTACAACAGAGTCATGCTTGGGCTGAGACAGTGGGTCATTACTGCAAAGCGTTTCCTGTACCTAATCTAAAAATAGTCAAGGAAAAGTGATTGTTTATGAAATCAGGCTTGAGTCATGGTAGAAAAGGCATTAGTCTTTTCAAGTCCAAGTTAGGATGATGGCGAATAGTGAAGAAGCTAAAATACTTAGATTTTAGAATTGCTGTTTCATAAAGAAATTCCAAGTTTCTTAGTTATGTAACTAACAATACATTATATATTAAAGTTCTGTGAAACTCTTCTTAAGAGTTAATGTAACATTTGCTTTTTTCAGAAACTAGACAAGAAACTTCGGGAAAATCTAAGAGATGCAAGAAACAGTCTTTTTACAGGTGACACACTTGGAGCTGGCCAGTTCAGGTATTATGTTAGTTAATATGCTTAAAGCACTTGAAAATGAAACATTTGTAGATTTTTTTTAGGGTTGTCTTTCTTGTCTGATAGAATACTCTTATAATTGAAATTTGTTTCTTTTTAAAAATGAGGTAATTCGATAAGGGTTTTGACTTAAATTACTTTCAACTTACAAATGGAATATTTTATTTACCTTCTTTTGTTAGAAATTTTTGTTTTGCATTTTTATCTGTTGGAGAAATTTTTCTGCTTATATGGCTTTGAAGGGCAAAAGCCATTTCCTTTAAATTCTCATTAAACTTCTTGGTAATGAAAAAAAAGTAAGTGAAAAACGTGTAATGCTTGTGTCTATTTCTCCTCATCTATTAACTAGTTTCCATTTTTACATTGAAATAATTAATAGCTGAGGCTTGCAAATCATTTTTGTATTTTTTAACGTGTCTAACATGAGCAAATAATGCCAAAGTTATGGTTATTCAATTGTTATTGAATAGAAATACTTAAAAAATATATTTAACATTGGATTATTAAAAATAATGGACAGTAGTGGAGTGAAGAAGTAAAGAAATCTACACAAATGGCTGAGAATTACTTCTAGGGAGTTAGACAGTATTTTAGAAAGTTAGTTCTTACCCCAGTACTAAGTGAATTATAAATGAAGCCTGTGAAAATAAATTAATAAGTAAAATAAAAATAAGTATAACTGCTTTCCAAGAATAATAATAATTTCATGGTAACTTTCCATAGACTTCATTTCCAGTCAGTTTTGATTGTTCCTACAGTCTTATTCCTATAATTTGGAGTTAACACTAGCATTGTATTCAATTGTGTGTTCAACTGTTTCAACTCCCACATTAATTTAAGTTCTATTTATGTTCTGTGGTTTCATTGCTGGTCTTAAATATTGTTCACAGTGTTTCTCATTAAGTAGAGAAGAAACACCAAATTTTCACAGGATGATTTTTTTCAACAGAAGCAACCACTCTGTCATACCTTACTTAATAGTTCCCTTTTTCTAGTGTCAAAATAAAGGTGCTATTTGTCTTATTTTTAATCTGTTGGATACATTTCTAACTTATTTTGATTAGGTGTCAACATCCTTGATGGACTATTGTTAGATACATTTGAATCCAATTGTAGGCTAATGTTTCTCAATGAGAATTTGGTAATGTGTAGAAACATGTTTGGTTGTCACAACTGTCGCTAAACATCCAACAATGCACAGGACCAGTCCCCATAATGAGGAATTATCCTGCCCTGAGTGTCAGTAGTGCTGAGTTAAGAAACCCTGCCATAGGCTATCTTTTCCTTGCCTTCCACGTAGTTCTGGAGTAATAAATGACAGTAGGTGGTAACAGTGCCACTCCTCGCCTTTATCACTAGTCTTATAATCAGCACAGTTGGGAAAGTCCACTGTCTTACACAAGTAGGGTATAATGAGTTACTAAAATGGTCAGAGGTCTCTTACAGAAGAAAATATGTATAGTTAATGTAATCAGATGGCAGTGCCTTTTGAAAATCGATATGTACTCCTTATACAGTAGTGCCTCTTTTGGAGGCACATGGTAACCAAATGACTGTGCTTCAGTTTGCTTTAAGTGTAGTCTATTTCACATGTAAAATGAAATAATGGAGTGAAACAGTATGTGAAGTGTCTGGTAAGTGAATAATTATATACTGTGTTTCCCCGAAAATAAGACCAGCTGGACAATCAGCTCTAATGCGTCTTTTGGAGCAAAAATTAATATAAGACCTGGTACTATATTATATTGTATTGTATTGTATCGTATTGTATTGTATTACATTACATTACATTATATTATATTATATTTATTATATTATAGGATCCAGCCTTATATTATAGTAAAGTAAGACCGGGTCTTATATTAATTTTTGCTCCAAAAGACGCATTATAGCTGATTGTCTGGGTAAGTCTTATTTTGGGGGAAACACGGTAAATAGAGACAGTTGTGGTCTAATGTTTTAGTTTTATATATTAAAATGAGATAGGGTTTTCTGAGACTCTTCTCTACAGTCTTCTTTTTTGAATTTGTGTTTACAGATAAAAATTACAATTTATAATTTATGAAACACAAAATTTGTGTAAATTTATGAGATCCTACTCTGTTTTCTTTGAAGCTCACAGGCTTCTTTTTCTCCATATTTTCAAAAATGTTAAATATGAATCTTGTTAAAAGTGATTTATTTTTACTTTAATAAGTATAATAATTACTCTGTAAAAGTACTTGTATAGGTTTTCTTTCCTTTACGAAAGTTCCCTAAGCAAGGTTTATAATTTCGCATGATGCAAAGGCTCTAAGGAGTTCAAAGTTACTTTACTTGACTGAACTATAAAATTTTTTAAAAAGCAAAGTATTATGGAATGTCAGTATTAGCATACCTTTTGTTCCTATCGAAATGAATATACTGGCAAGTATTAGAAAAATTTAGATGTGTATACTGGTATCAAGATTTATATAATTTTTTTAATATATTTACAGCTTCCAAAGGCCTTTATTAGTCCTTGTTGACAGAAACATAGATTTGGCAACTCCTTTACACCATACTTGGACATATCAAGCCTTGGTGCATGATGTACTGGTAAGAGGCTAAATATACCATTTTTTATTGAAATGTAGTTACCTTTAGTGGTCCCTTTAATTTAAAATTAACATCGTGGCTACAGAAACATACATGAGAAGGATGGAACTGAGGTATATGAACAGAAAAAGGGATGGGCTTTGGTATCACTGATTGTCGATGCTGGAGAGTAGTGAAGCATTGAGACTCAAAGTTCCAAATTTATGATCTTTTTTCTTTTTTTCTTTTTTTTTAATAGATTTTATTGGGGAAGGGGAACAGGACTTTACTGGGGAGCAGTGTGTACTTCTAGGACTTTTTTCCAAGTCAAGTTGTTGTCCTTTCAATCTTAGTTGTGGAGGGCGCGGCTCAGCTCCAGGTCCAGTTGCTGTTTCTAGTTGCAGGGGGCGCAGCCCACCATCCCTTGCAGGAGTCAAACCGGCAACCTTGTGGTTGAGAGTGCCCACTCCAACCAACTGAGTCATCCGGGAGGCAGTTCAGCTCAAGGTGCCGTGTTCAATCTTAGTTGCAAGGGCAGAGCCCACCAACTAAGGGGCAGAGTCCCTTGCGGGACTCGAGGAATTGAACTAGCAACCTTGTGGTTGAGAACCCACTGGCCCATGTGGGAATCAAACCGGCAGCCTTTGGAGTTAGGAGCACGGAGCTCTAACCGCCTGAGCCACCGGGCCGGCCCTAAATTTATGATCTTTGATGATAGGATAAATCAGTTGTGTTTTTGGTAATAATGGGAGGGGAGAAGGAATGGAGGAAAATGAATGAGTTTTTTTATATACTGAGTCATTAAATAAATAAATAAATTTGTTTTCCCTGGTAGAAAAGCTGTAATTTCTCCCATTTTTCTGGGACTCAGTTAAACATCATTTTATGGTGAAAATTAATAGTAATTTTATATTATGCTGTGTTTTCTGAAGTTATTCCACGTATGTAATTTCATGTTTAAAATAAAAATCTGTATTTATCCATGCATATATTCACTTACTAAAGAGCAGCAAGCAGCAGCCAGTGAGGTATGAGAACTAGATCTGTGTCGTTTTGAAGGCCAATTACATGTTTCAAAGAGAAATCATCTTGGACAAATGCTGAAGACTAAGTAACCATTGCATGTGGTAATGTCAGGCTTATTAGTGACTTGGGAAAGAGCAGCTTCCATAGTGTTGGGGCAAAACACTGACATGGGCTTAACAAACATTAGAAGGAGAGGCATAACAGTGAATATAGGCAAACCTTTATAGAATTTTGCTGTAGAGGAGAGCTGAGAAAAGGAGTAATTTTTGGAAGAGGATGTGAGGTCAAAAAAAATTTTTAAATGAGAGAAATTACAGTGTATCAATGGGAATGATCAACAGGGAAAAGTTGGTGCAGGAGATAAGGAAGGCCTGCAGGCCTGCAGGACACATCAGTGACCAGGATGACGATGACCAGGACTGCCCATGCTTGGCACAAGTGACATTTTGGACTCAATCATTCTTTGTCGTGGGGGCTGTCCTGTGCATTGTAGGATGTTTAGCAGCATCCCTGGTGTCTACCCTTTTAGATGCCAGTAATACTTCCTCAGTGTGACAACCAAAATGTCTTCATGCATTGCCCAATATACCCAGGGGGTGGAGAGGTGCAGAATGCCTCTGACTGAGAACTGCTGTTCTAGACTGATGATGGGAGTCTCAAAATTGGTATTGTTTTAGGGAAGAGGACAAGTTAAGAGTCTCAAAGTAGCAAGGAAGACCCTACGCCAGTCTTGCGTCCAGTGATGTGAGGTGTGTGACAAATTAAAAAAAATAAAAAAATAAAAATGAAAGCTTGCTGGCTAAGAAAGCTACAAGGGATAGCCCATTGGAGTTCAGTTAGAGCAAGAAAGTATGGTGGAGTCAATATTCAGAATAGAAGATTTTGCTGATGACTTGAGTATGAGTTCCAGAGGGAATGACAGAAGTATTTCAGGAATCAGGTAAAAATGAGAGATGGGATCTGAAGGAAGTGGGTATAAAGAATCATACAGGGATTAATGGGCATAATGAGATAGTTTTGATAGTCTCAAGTTTGTTTGGTGGGGTCCTGACTGTTGGGTGGGACAGAGGGATAAGGTCTTAAAACATACAGTTCAGAGGTCACCTCTTCACTCTTCCAGTGGTGTGTGGAGGCTATACAGAGCATTGAGATCCTGGGATCCTTTCTCATTCCTGAACTCAGAGTTCCAGAGGAAATTAATGTACATGATGCTTTGAGTGCAGGAGATAAGACATATGTACAAGTAACTGCAATAAAAGGAATATGCTCTGAGTCCCCATTGTCAGAAGAGAAAGTTGGGAAACGTAACTTAAGCAGAACCTAAAACTAGACAAGGCTAATACTGGTCACTGAGGTTTTCACTGTTCCAGAGTAGAATGAGAGTAATCAGGATAAGGACTATGAAATTAGTTTTTATGACCTACCTTTACATGAATGTTTTCAGTGCTTTACCTTTTATTATCCTTGTACCCTGTATCCTTGATTTTTAGTTCCTAGTCTTGGAAGTTAAAATATCCTTTTAAAAAGACAAGATGGTAAAAGTAGATGGTAGGGTTATTTGCTTTTGTTCTAAGTTTCTTTACTTCACAGAATAAAAAGTTGGCGACCTTCTGTCTCCAAAGCATTCAATTCAGCAAGTATGTATTAAGTTCCTACTCTGTACCAGACACTGCTGACCACTGGGTTACTGGTGAAGAGAGCACACGTGCTTCCGGCTTGCATGTTGGGTAGCATAGTGGCTTCCTATGGACATTTGGGTTATTGCTTTTTTTACTTTTTGTTATTATAAATAATAGAGCAATGCACATCTCTAGTTACCTTTTTTTTGGTTAGTTTCTCAGATTTTATATTACCCTTTAAGCAATCTTTTCTCAGTAACATTATTAGAATATTTAGGTGTTAGGAAAACAGTCTTTTGAGGAGATGGGTTTTAATAACTACACAATTTATATTTACTTAATCCTGTTCGTGAATTTTAATGCAGTTTCTAGATGTGGAAAAAGAGTAACTGAGGTATCATAAATTGTAATGACGCCATTTTTTGTTGAAAACTGCTGCTTTTGAAGTTTCATCCAAGCTTTTAAAATTCTTATTAATCCCTTTACCTCCACAAGATGGAGTAAAAGTTCTAGAGAGGAACCATTAACTTGAAATTGGAGTTTTTTACATCAAATATTTTTGCCCAAAAACCTGGAACATTGATAATATTTATATATCACATCTTGGACATACCTATGAAAATTCACACAGCTTCCCTGTGCATCAGAAAAATGATTGTTGTCATTTAATATAGGAAATAAACTCCTCTGGTGAAAAACTTGGCAGTGCCTTTTCCTTTTAAGGGGCTATAAAATGCAAAATTAGTAATTAGTCCTTTTATTACATTTTGGTAGCAGAAGGTAGATTTGATTGTTCAACTGCAATGAGTAGTTACCCTTAGGCAAAGGGATAGATGTTATTCCATCTCAGTATCTTGTCCTTTACTTGGCCTTTGTTTTTTCAAATCTTAGGTGCCCTTTTTGTGCCTTTGGTCCTCTGCTACCGACTCTTACTAATATTATTTGAAACCTTACATTAGACTGTATACTAATATACATAGGGACTTTAATTACATTTATTATTTTTTTTGCCACTCAAGAAAAAAAAGGAAATGTTTTCCAAATTATGCACTTTTCAAAAGTTATTGCATTTTCTCAAAGATGCATGATTCCACTATAACAGATGCCTAAAGTGTAGTTCAAAGTTTGATGCTTTGAAGGTTGATACTGTTTTGATCCTCTAGTCTTTATTAACACAAAAGCTCTTGGACAACAGTGTGTTGGAATAGTTTCAGGCATTTGCCTGAAACTGAAAAGTACAATGTAAACTTTGACTCATTTAAGCACATCTTGTTCATAACTAACCAAACTATAGCTGTTCATAACTGTAAGAAGTTCTTACCACAGTCATGTGGGCTATGTAAAGAGCCTAGAAGTCATCCTTGATTTCATTCATTTTTTTAAAAAGATATTGTTTCAGTATATTTCCATATTCATTGCTATTCCTAAACTTGGGTTAAAATTTGACTTAATCTGAGAGAAAGAAGAGTACTATTATTCAATATCTACTAAGCTAGCTTTAGGTGATACTGTGGGTTTTGTTTTTTTACCCCTTATATACTAGTTGCTTAGTACGTAAGATTTTGACTATTTTTCAGTCTGTGTTTATGATGGACCATTTTACAAGGATTTTCTTTTTCAATTAAATGATTCTTTTGAATATGCTAAATTAGATTTTTCTTTCCGTTTTTATCTTCTGCACATTTTAATAGAAATACAGTACAAACTATAGATGTAATTTTAGATTTTCTAGTAGCCACGTTAAAAAGGAAAAGAAACAGGTGATATTTATTTAAATAGTATATTTTGTATTCTTGTTTTATATAGTTAGTCTTCAAAATTCATTGTATATTTTGTGCTTATGTCACATCTCAATTCAGACTAGCCACATTCCAGGTACTCAGTAGCCACATGTGGCTGATAGTAACAGTTACATTTAAAAGCATTAAGGTCCAAATTCTTTACTAGTGTAGAGATTGAATAAATTGTTTTTGAGTTTAGATTCTCACATGAAAACTGGTAGAAAATGTTTGCATATTGTCAGCAGGGTATCTGTGGGGGAGTTTCCAGATCATGATTCCTAGAGTCATAAGGAATTCTGCTTTAATAAGAGTGAACAAGCCTAAGAAAGTGGTGCCTGGCACTGTAGAATCTGGATAGAATATCGTGGCTTCTGAAAGAGAACAGGTTAGATTGTGCTGTTTAATCTAAACCAGTCCTTAAACCTCAGTGGATGAAAATAACTAGTATTGATTTTTTTGTTCACAGTGTTTCTTTTTCCTTGTCCATTGTGGATGGGCAGGGGGAACTCTGCCCATGGTGGTCACACATGAATTCAGGGTGATGAGGCCCCTTCTCAACATGCCCTTTCACAATAACTGTGGCAAAGGGCAAATAATTGTGGATTGTATTTAGATCCTGTTTCACTCCTATGAATAAAATTTTAAGACTTTTCTTGTGGATATTTCATATAAAAACACAAAGTCAGAGACTACTATAATCAGCCTACATGTGCATCATTTAGCTTCCCAGACAACATGCATCTTACGCATCTCATCCCAGGCATTACATGACCTTACGCACGAATACTTCAGCATATATCTTTTTGAAAAAAGTACCATAATTTTATTATTCTACCCAACAAAATTAACAATTTTTATTTGGTAATATCTATAAACAATATCTGTACATTGCATTTGTTTTTAAGTTTTTCAATTTACAATTCCTCTCTTCCCACTCATTTATTATTGCCATTTTTGGAGTAAAGGAATTGAGTTGTTTTTCTGAAGAATTTTCTACATTTCTGTGTTTGGTTGATTGTATCCCTGTGGGGTACAATTTGACATGTTTCTCTATTCTGAGTATTTCCTGTAAACTGATAGGTCTAGAGACTTGATTGGATTTGGTTCAATTCCTTGCCAAAATAAGTTACTTTTATTTTACTTTTTTTCTCATGTGAAAATAAATCTTAATTGTGCATGAATAGATGTCACCCATATTATCTAAATGTCATTTTGTTAGCATTAGCTCTGCCTGGCTCACTGGTCTGCTTTAACTTGTGAAATTAAATTAAGACTGCTGAAGACTCATCCGTGTTTTTAGCACCGCCCGATAGGATTTATATATCTGGAGGTGTGGACACCATTGTCTTGTCTTCTAAGTCAGGAAAGTGTGGATATCAGTGGAAACAGATTAGATTCTACCATGTTAAAACTAATTCTGTTGTCTTTTATTTGTGTCAATGTTCAGTTTCTTTAACATGATTGAGTACAGCACAGGATGTTCTTATTTCCCGGTTTTCAAGGCTGAAATTACTTTTCCTTATTTGCCTGACTATTATGCAAACAATGGAAATGTTCTTGCCATTATTATTTCTCAAAACTCTTAACATCTTTTATTTCTTTATCATTTTAAGTATTCCATCAAAACCAGTAAAAATATGCTGTCCTATTGTTAGAGCAGTAATTTCGCTTAACAAGTTATTTTTATTTTGAATGAGCTGTGTCATCACCGTGGAAATAGTAGTTCACTAGAAATTCTAGTTTAAAAGCTTAGCTATTTAAAAATGTTTCTCTTCTTCAGTTATCTTGTTTTGTTAGATAATTTTTAAAACCAAGGGTTCGTCTCAAATGTAAATGTCAGTGTCTCCTTATTCTTTCTTCCTATATGGATGATTCATTGTACAAAGTGAGGTTAAAGTATGTGGATGGGAAAGTAAGAGGAGTTAGGTTATTGATAAGTTTATGCTAGAATAATATGGAAGAATCTGTAGAAAAGACATAATATTAACAGGTTGAAATATAACTATATTCTTGTTACTTACACCGCTGTGGCAATTAGACATCTATATTTTGCACTCTTAAGGACCTAGACTCAGTATTAATGACCTTGTTTTATCAAGAGGAGATTAAATTATATTCAGCACATTGAATTTGCCAAGACCTAGAAGTTTAATCATTAATTAGAAACTTATATCTTAGTACTGAGATGATTGTGTAACAGTCGTGCTAGATAATTTCTCTATGTAATTTTTTTCTTGCTCATCATTCATTTACTTATTGATAGCCATGTTTTATTAATAACTAGCTCACTATTTGGAGTAGAGTTGAACCATAAAATACTGCTGTTATGTAAGGGAACCCACAAGTCTAATGCAGAAATGAAGGGAAAGGTTAGAAAAGATACTTTTATTTTTCTTTTTTGTATGTTTGTTTTTCTGCGAAAGGGCAAAAAAAATCAAGGCCCACAGGAGTAAAATTAATTTAAGGCAGAAAAGTTTAGCAACTACTGTCTGATTAACTCTTAGAATTTATGTGAAAGGGAGTGCTGTTTAAAAAATGCAATCCATCAATCAGATAATATATCAAAATGTTGATTGTTGGTTATTGGAAACAACTAAGCATCAAGAGGCATAGTCAAATAAATAGGTACAGCCAAATACTGGACTGCTATGTAGGTGTTGATAAAGATGAGATAGATGTACGTATACAGATAGAGAAAGAGCTCTAAAATACATTATGAAATGAGAAAAGTAAGGTAAAACAATGTATAATGTAATCCCATTCTTTATAATTAAAAGAATAAGTGTATGCTGCCATATGAATAATATTTTTCTAAAGGATACATAAGAACCTTAACAGTTTTTATATGTTTTTTGACATTTTAATCCTGTGTATATACTACTTTAATTAAAATACACAAACAAAAGTACATTTGTGTAACGAAACACTGGAAAGAGGTCTTCTAAGTTTCAGATCTATATTTTGTCCTGGAAATATTAGAAAGGGCAGCAAGAATCTGTTATTTTCTTTGTTGTAGGAAATGTTATGGTTAAAATAGTCAGGAAACTATTACTTAAAACAGGATTACTTTTTTTCTAGGATTTTCACTTAAACAGAGTTAATTTGGAAGAATCTTCAGGGGTGGAAAATTCTCCAGCTGGTGCTAGACCAAAGAGAAAAAACAAAAAGTGTTATGATTTAACTCCAGTTGATAAATTCTGGCAGAAACATAAAGGAAGGTAAGTAAGAAAAACATCATTAAGTAAAAGATTCACCTCCTAAAAAGAAATGAAGATGTCATCTGACTTAATGTATTTGATTAAAAAAGACATCAGAAAGGTCATGGTAGTTCATCTACACAATGAATAGGATCTATAATTAAATAGTCTATAGATATGTATTTTTATTGCCCAATTTCTTCTTGACTCCTGGGTTATTTTTTGTTAGTTTTATAGGAACCACTTCCCCTATCAGTAAGCTCAGACAATATGATTTTGTCGGTTTTATAGATAGTCTTTCTAAATTTTGTTGCTATCCTCACTGACCTTCTACAAGACCATTTCTGTCCTTCATTAAAATGGGCTTTTGTGATAATGAAACATTGAGATGTGATTTTCCCTCTTTGTTCCATGTTTGCCTTCATACAAACTCAGCTTTGTATATCTATGGAGAGACTATCTAAATCTGAAAACCATATTTATTTAAAATACATTAGAAATAATAGGTGAAAAAATTGTAGTAATTTGCCATGTGATTTATAGTAGGCAGATATACAGATCCTACATATTGCTATGTCCTGTTAAATTTAGAGTACTTCATGGGCTCAGTAACTGTCATAAAAGTTATCTAGTTAGGGGTCACTATAGCTAGACAAATATTTCTAAACAAACAACATTATTCCTTTAAGAGTAAAAAAGAATGTTGCTTTCTTATTGAAATATGTTATTATTTCAATATGTTATTATTTTGAATATTTCAAAATACTAATACTGAGATAAGTATTACCACATCTGTATATGTTTTATATATGTGTGTGTGTGTGTATTATATATATATATATAATATATGTATATATATATATCTATCTTTGATATGGCTGTTGTTTTGGCCTCCTTTATGTTGAAAGAGAAGTAAGATATAGACTTGGTTCAATGTGCTCTATTTCTTTTGTATTTTTTAAATTATTTATAACTTTTTTTAACACTGAGAATCATATTGTTTAGCAAAAAATTAGATTTTTCTAAAGAGAAAAGTCACTACCTTCTTTCTGACTATGGCAATTTTGGGTATTGTTATAATTTACTTTATTTTGAATTTTTTTTCTGTTTAGAATTCCATAGTCTAAATTTCCTTCCACAATAGTAAAGTACAGGAAATTACATTTACATTATTTATAGAGGACACAAGATAGTTTCAAGTTAACTTTGAAGTTTACATTCTGTAATAGAAAAAAGCTTAAGAAAAAAATCGCTTCATTCAAATATGGAAATTTTGAATATTTTCTTTAGACGATATGTTTAGGAATAATCAAGAGGTCAGGTGAATAATGAGAACTTTGAGTTTTTTTTTTAAGTAGGAGTAGCCCTGAATAACCCTCACTCTGAATATTGTCCTACAATAGCAGCATGGGCGCAAGACACTGGGAGACAGCATGGCATTAAACGGTGACTTAATCTCTGCGCTTCAGTTTTCCCATCAGTAAAATGTAGGGATGATATTCTACATGTTGCCCTATTTCAGAAGGTGGTTATAAAGATTAAGTGAGATAATAGAGAGACGTAACCTGCCCAAAGTCACCCAGCTTTCACTGGTGAAACCGGGGATAAAACCCTGTTCTGGCAGTTCCAAGGTCCCTGGTCTGAACTATGAATAGTGTTTACCTCACCGACACTGTGGTCAGGATTAAATGAAAAAAGAGAGACAAATTATTAGTAGAGTGTTGGGCATTCAGTAATATGTCAGCAGTCATTATTGTCTATTCGCTTTGAGACCTGAAGATACTGGAGATTTTAAGGACCATCCAGTTCTCCCAGCACATTTTACATGCTCAGTGCTGGTTTTGCCAACATAGATTCTGCTGGAGCCGGGGTTCGTGTGTGCTGTTGTCATAGAAAACTGGACTGTGCTCCTCAGAATACTTTCAGAACTTCTGTCATTTCTGTCTTCATTGGATGAAATGTGCTGATCACTAGTGAAGTATTATCAAGTGTCAGGGCTGAGGAAAGAGGGGGAGGATTCTGTTTCAATACTGATGAGACTTGCCCTTTTCTTTCGGAAAGGAGAAAGCTTCTGGCCTCCACTAAGGCTGTAGATAAAAAATACTCATGTTAGGAACCACTTCATGGTCATCATATATTCATCTAAAACTATTCATCTAGAATTCAAGATTAGGACTGAGCGACACTTTTTCTACTGGAATTGCTTGCTCAGTGATTGCTGATGAGTTGTGTCTAAAGTCTCTGTATGGAAATCATTGCTAAACTGCACTCCCCGGGAAGAAGATACCAGGCATTAGACCAACAAAACGGTGGCCTATGTTCTGTTTTTACCAGTAGTGTTTTAGGATATTAAGCTTGCAGAATTATTTTGTTTTATAGTTACTGGCATGTAATATTTTTTTAATACCTCCTTTGTTGTTGCATGGACCCTTTGACACCATGTTGTTAGTTTGGGTGGTAACATTTACTTGATGTGTGATACATGATGACTTCTTCGTGTTTCAGTCAGGTATTTTACTTTTTTTTCTAACAGCATATAGGTGAAGAGAAAATGTGATGTGGTTAATAAAAAGAATAGAAATAAAATTTAAATTTGTTTAGATGTAAAAGTATTATGATGTGCATTTTGAAGAAATAGTATTTATAATGTGCAGTTGACCCTTGAACAGTGCAGGGGTTAGGGACACCGATCCCCCTGCACAGTCGAAATTCTGCATGTAACTTTTGACTCCTCCAAAACTTAATTGCAGTGGGCTCTTTGGATCTCCAGATTTAACCAACCGCTGTTGCAAATGTGAAAATACTGTTTTTGATTTTCAGTTACTTGGATCCACAGATGTGAAACCCCTGGATACTAAGGGCCAACTGTATTAATTTAAAAAAAAAGACAAAAAAAGAAAATCCACATATAAGTGGAGCCATGCATTTCAAACCTGAGTTGTTCAAGGGTCAACTGTAAGTAAATATTACAAGGCTATGTAGTTGTATTTATTCTACATGTTGTCTGCATATATAAAAAATATTCAAATCCAAACAGTACATTTATAATAATGATAAATCCTCACTGTATATATTTCAAAATTTTTTAAAAATCTCTTTTAATGTCATACTCATAGTTCTTTTTGTGCAATACTGTTTCAGTCCATTCCCAGAAGTTGCAGAATCAGTTCAGCAAGAACTAGAATCTTACAGAGCGCAGGAAGATGAGGTTAAACGACTTAAAAGCATTATGGTAAGGTTCTGTTTGCTTTCTAAGAATTATAGGGAAGCAGGGAGACATCTTGGGGAAGAAAGGGTTTTTTTTCCCCTCCCCTAAAAATTCAAGGCCATTCATTGCTTTAATAACAAGGCCGTTCATTGCTTTAAAACAAAAAACAACTTATATAAAATATCTTTTTAAGAAAACCAAATACTGAGGAGTAGAGCAAAAATTGTTTAAAGAATTTGAAAAAAACATACAATGTAGCTTCATTTTAGAAATACATGTTCCAGTGCTGCTTCTCTTATTTATTACTATATGACCTGTGGCAAGTATCTGGATCTATTCTTCATCTGAAAATGCAAGCTGGTCCTTCTTGTAGTCATGCAACCATTTATTAGGCATTTGGTGGCTAGAACTTTTCTATAACTGTCGAAATGCAGACACTTATTCCTTAAAGGAAAAGAATTGTTAATCTTACTGTTTACAAGTGATCTTAGAAATATATTGATTTTTATGCTTGGGCATGGGATTTTTGAGTAGTTATTGGACACTTTTTTTCTTCCCAGGGATTAGAAGGGGAAGATGAAGGAGCCATCAGTATGCTTTCAGACAATACTGCCAAGCTAACATCAGCTGTTAGGTACGTAAGCAGTATATCCTCTTTGAAGTGTTTCTGTTGACAAGATTTATTTAGAAGGTTAACAAATTGGTGAATATTTTTAATAATAGGAAATAGTAGATAATAGCATATACCTTTAAGATTAAAGAACTAAATTGTGTTTTTAACATGTTCAAGTGGAATTAAGTTCCCTCTTTATATAGCAGATCATTTGCTTATTTCACTTGTTGGAGAACTGTATAATACAGGTAGTTTTACTAAGAAAATAGTATTGGTGATAACGTGATGCAAGTTGTTAATAAAGTTATCATGGCTACTATTATTTTATTAAGTAATGGTTAAGCAGTTTCTTTTGGATTCTTTAAATACCATCATGGAGAGAGAGAAAATGTGTTTTAGAAATATAGGCACAATCGTATTTCCATTAATCTGATTTTATCCTAAACCTCCAAATTTTAGAACCTGAAAGTGAAATGGTGGAACAATAACTAAGAAGCATTTCACCTGTATTAAAGTAGTAAATACTGTATGTGTTCAAGCCTCCAGATTAAATTCAGTTAATAGACAGTGTAACTTGTCCTTTAGTTACTATTTTACTATTCTAAGTTTCCTCAGAGGTAACACTGAGGTGTGGGTTTTATTAAGGTCTGTCTCGTTTTCTTAGAAAATTTAATGGTTAATTTTCAATTTTTTGATACTTGTAGTTCTTTGCCAGAACTCCTTGAAAAAAAAAGACTTATTGATCTCCATACAAATGTTGCCACTGCTGTTTTAGAACATATAAAGGTAAATCTAACTTTTATTCCCCCACAGTATCAGTTCTGTTTATGTAGGGTTTTATACTTTGTAAGATGCTTTCATATTCATTATCTCATTGAGGTCTCACTGTAACATTGTGAGGTATAATTATTGAGGGCAGCATTACTGCCTTCATATTTTACAAATGAGGAAACTTAATAATCCAGAAGGATGAATGATTTGCTCAAGGTCACACCTTCAGTATACAGAAGTTAGAATCTGTGATATTTCTGTGATGTCGCACTGCCTTGATACTTCCTATACCCACATTCCTCTGTTTCAGTAGACCTGTATCTAACCATCAGTAACACAGATGTAGACATGTATTTGACTATAGCACTATACAAAATATCCCATTAATAACATCATTTCATTATGTAAATTAGTTCTGAGCTTTTTTAGTTTTAGATGAGTCTGTTAGCATTAAAGCTTTTACTATCTCCTATTTACTGATTTTGAAACAGATACATTAGATCATCTGTAAGTTGTTATCATAGTTCTTTATTGTTATTACTTTATTCATGATTGTCTCATATTAGCTTGACTTAATCAGCCCTTCGCTATTCTACAGTTATTTATTCTCTGGACATGGAGCTGAATTCTGGTGACAGCTTGACCACATGCTAGGATGTGGTTATTACTGAGCCCTGCTTTTTATTTAGTTAATACGACATATTTCCAAAGGCAGCGTAAAAAAGCTGAATATGCTTGCTGCCTGTCAAAGATGTTGACACCTTGGATTTAAGGAAAAGGGACTTAAACGTTTTTCTTTTTTAATGATTTAAAAAGTCATAGAGCATTAGAAAGGAGCTCTATCTAATAGAAAGGATCGATAGACAATGAGCATTGTGCAGCATGGAATTTAAGCCTGCATAATTTCTCTTAAGCTGACAACCTAATTTTCTCTTTTGTTCTACATCTTGATAGTAATACTTGCCATTTTCATGTACCTACAGGATTAGAAACATAATTGTTCAGTCTATAGGGGATTCTGTTGCTGATGTTTTCCCTTCTATATGTCGCATCTCTGTAAAGTAGGAAAAGATTGCTCAGATCTGTTTACCTGAGGTTTTTGTCTCCTGTGGAGATAATATATATATATATAACCAGGTAAAATACAACAGAGAGCTATCTATATAAAGAATTTCCTTCAGGAGGAGAGAAAAGGCTTTGCTTACAAGGCAAAGATTGTGACTCTAATAGAAAAAGTTTTTTAAAATGTATTGCACTTAAAACAAATTTTAGTTTCTAGTTTTTTAACTATAATTATGTAATAATCATCTTATGACCCATTCAGCAAACATTTTTGAGTACTAGCTGTGTGCCAGGCAGGATGCTAGGTACTACATGCAAGTACATAGACAGTTAAAAAATTCTAACAAGTTATGACAGTTGTTAATAGTACTATGTGTGCTTTGAGATTTAAGCTGTTCTGTGGATTTCCCTTGATTTATGGAGGGTTTTTGTTCACATTTTTTATTAAAAGTTGATTAATTCTTACACTTTGTGACTTCAGTTCTCACAACTATTATAAAACCAGGAAAATGCCAAGCTCAGTTCCTGCTACCATACCAAGTTGTCTAACACAAAGTAACTAATTGTGAAAAGCACACAGTTTCATCCTGTTCATAAAACTTTACAAACATTATCGTGCTACACATGTGTATGAGTATACTCCAGGTCAGAGACTAGAGCTTATGGTTTGAGAAAATTCTGGTTAAAGTGATTATTCAGTCGTGTTTATTGAGTGGCTCTGTGTGTATTGTGCTATGCCCAATTCTGTAGATTCTGTAGTAAATAAGACAGATAAGTTCTCTATTCCCTTGGAACTAATTGTAGTGGCAACAAAGTAAACAAATTAGAAAACAAGATACTTCAGGCATTAGGTGATGTGAAAACAACAAAAACAGGGTGATGTGAGATGATAGAGAGTGGCTGAGAGGGCTGCTTTTAAGTGGTCAGGAGTAAGTGGTTAGAGAAATCACCTTCGATTGAGGTGATGTTTGAGTTGAGACCTGAATCATAAGAAGGAGCCAGTTCGTGAAAATCTCACAGCCAAGCATTCCAGGAAGGACTAAGAAGTGTAAAGGCCTTCCTTCATACAGGAACAAGGCGGTGTGTTTAAGGACCTAGAAGACTAATATGGTTATGGTGACAGGAAAAGAGTGATAGACTGTCATGTAGAGAGAAATGGGAATTGAAGTATGATGGGCAGTCATTGGAGGTGAATGACATTGTGTGATTTATGTTTTAAATGCAGAATGCACTGAGGACTGTGAGGGATGGGTGAGTTCTGGAAGTCAGTGTGGAACTGGAACACGGCTGTTGTAGCTGCCTAGGGGTGAAAAGGGTGTTTTTTTAAGGCAAAATTTACTTATGAAATTCTTTATGATGCTCAGTTGTTACTAATAGAGGTCCTCTGTCTGAGATACTTTAATCTGCCACCATGCCTGACCCAAACAATTCTGCTTTAAGACCTAGTCATTTGGCTCTCTTTAGAAAAAATGTTGTTTCTTCTAGGGCTAAATGTCTGGCACAGCATCTTGCGATAGGAAACTAATTTGTCATTCGAGGTGTTAAGCAATTTTATATAAAACATGCACATTTTGGAGTAGATTTTTTTTGTTTGCTTGTTTTTTAAGATTTTATTGGGGAAGGGGTTCAGTGTGTGTTTCCAGGACTTTATTGTGGAACAGTGTGTTTTTCCCAGGACCCATCAGCTCTAAGTGAAGTTGTCCTTCAGTCTTAGTCATGGAGGGCGCAGCTCAGCTGCAAGTCCAGTCGCCATTTTCAATCATAGTTGCAGAGGGCACAGCTCACCATCCCATGGGGGAGTCAAACCGGCAACCTTGTTGTTAAGAGCTCGTGCTCTAACCAACTGAGCCATCCAGCCGCCCTTGGAAGCTCAGCGGCAGCTCGTTGTCTTCAATCTAGTTGTGGAGTGTGCAGCTCACTGGCCCATGTGGGAATCGAACTGGCAACCCTGTTGCTCAAAGCTCATACTCTAACCAACTGAGACATCCGGCCTTCCCTGGAATAGTTTTTTTGCTGTAACTCAAGGAAGACACTTTTTCCGAATAGGATCTGATTTAAAGAAACTGCTTTAAAGTACAGTCTTTTACAGAGGGAAAATAATGTCATTAATAGGACATACTATTCCTCTTTGATTCGTTCTAAGAAACCCAGTTAATATCAGTAGGTTTTTAATATTGATAAAGGAGCATGTTTATTCTAAGTGTTTACATATAAATTATAGTTGTATTTAATAAATCACATACTCAAGAGTTATCCTAATGTAAGAAATTATATTAGTATAGAAAAATTGGGACGTTTTCTGGGAAGAACCCTCTTGTAATGTTGACCATCTCTGAGTTCATTTCCCTGTCAAAACTAACATATAAGCTCCCATTATTTCTCATTATTCCTATTTGTAAAATTTCTCCTTGTTGTTTTTCCATAATTATTAAATTCCTAACTTCATAATATTTACTTTTAAATTACATGCTTATTTGTACCATTATTATGTAATACCATCTCCCTCTGAGATGTTAATATTAATTAAAGAAGTATTTTTTTCCATGATCTCTTGCTGTTTTCACCAGAATTTATTGATCTTCTAAGCTTTACTTATTTGTAAACATTTATTCATGAAAGCAGTAAAAAAAAAACTTTTTTTATTAGCAAGGATATTATGACTTTATGGGAAGATCTCAGAATGCTTCTCTAGTATGTTCCTCACGTTGAAATTTTTGCTTACCAGAGAAAATTATTTGTATTTGATTCCAGTCTGCTTGTATCAATTGTATGAATAGGAAGAGGACTGTTTCTATAAAACTAAGTTATACAACTTAGACTCAATAAAGACGGTGATTTAATTATTGCTTAAACGAAAAGATTGCAAAATTTCAAAAAATACAAAAATTGCTTTGCAAATGTCTATACATCTTTGTTCCACGTCAAAGAAACTGAAACTGGAAGTCTTAGGTGATCCATTATAGTTGTGCTTTATGCAAAAAAAGAAAAAAATTTCAGTGAACCTCTGTTCTCCAAAGAAAAGGTCTAGGACCTGCATCAAGATTGGCAGACAATTGTACATTTTAGGTCTTAAATGAAAAGATGCTGTTTAAAACATATACACAAGGTCTGACAATTAAGTTCATGAACTCATCCTAGAAAAAGTGCTGCATACCTCATTGCTGAATATCACTATGGTCACCTTCGAAGTACTCCCCTTGGGAAGCTATGCACTGACGCCAGTGCCTAGTCCACCCTTCAAAGCAATTTTGGAACTTTTTCTGGAATGGCCATCAGAACCGTTGTCCTATTACCCTAATGTCCTGAATGTCATCAAAATGTCTTCTTTTCAGTATTTCCTTTATCTTCAGGTAAATAAATAAGTCATTGGGGGCCAGATCAGGTGAGTAGGGAGGGTGTTCCAATACAGTTATTTGTTTGCTGGTTAAAATCTCCCTCACAGACAGTGCTGTGTGAGCTGGTGCATTGACGTGATGCAAGAGCCATGAATTGGTGGCGAAAAGTTCAGGTCGTCTAACTTTTTCACACAGCCTTTTTAGCACTTCCAAATAGTAAATAAACTTGGTTAACTGTCAGTCTAATTGGTACAAATTCATAATGAATAATCCCTCTAATATCAAAAAAGATTAGCAACATTGTTACAATTTCATGCATTTAATTGCTCGACCTCGTCTTATACAACAAATCCTTTTTTATTATCCTTTATATTAATTGACTGATTAACTGATCCGTACTCTCCTGACCACAGTAGGAAAGAAATTTTACTATACTAGGAATCAGAACATTTCTCTGGCTGGATTTTGGCTGATCTATTTAAAATGATCTCCATGTACCAAGTGAACGTTCTTATGACCTTGGTGTTTTTCCTTCAAGGCAGGGGAAAATCCTCGTATATTCTGTAGCAGGAAGTCCTCAATGGACAGGCTGTCACTATCTCCTACCTCTTCTCATCCCAAATAAGATTAGTCAGTATCAGAATTTAAAAAGTTTTTCTTACGACAAGCTCTTGAGTGAGTGGAACTCATTGAAGAGCTTTTCACACACTGAATTTCTGGAGAGTACTCCACCTCTCCAAAAAAAAAGTGTGAAATTACTTTACTGTAGCTCTTTGCTCTTTACTTTTACTGTAGCTCTTTGCTCTTGCTTCTCTGCCATCTGCTTTTGTGAAGATGAAGCACTGTAATTTAGCAAGACCCAGTTTAATAGATTCATAAAGGTTAAATTCAAAGAAATAAAGACTTCTCAAAATCCAGTAAGAAAGTAAACAACCCAATTTAAGAAATGGCCAAAATATTTGAACAGAGACTCGACTGAAAAAATACACAGATGACAAATAAGTTCAACATCAACAGTCATCAGAAAAATGCAAACTAAACCACAGTGAGATACCACTACACATCTATTAAAATGTGTAAAAATAAAAAGATTGATCATGCCAACCTTTGTCAAGGATGCACAAGAACTAGAACTGTCATACTGATGGTAGAAATGTCAAATGGTACATCCACTCTAAAAAATAGTTTTTTAAAATATTAAATATTTTGAATACCCCAGCCATTGCACTCCTAGGTATTTGTCCAAAATAAATGAAAGCACATGTTCACTGTACACAAATATTCATAGCAGCGTCCTTCTATTAGCCAAAATCTGTAAACAACCCAATTGTCTATTAAGAGGTGAATTGAATAAGCAAATCATGGTATATTCATACAGTGGAATACTATTCAGCAACAAAAAGAAAAGTATGATTGATATATGCAGTAATATGGGTGAATCTCAAAATAATTGCAGAGTGAAAGAAGCCACATTAAAAAAAGTACAAAATCTATTATTGCATTTATGTGAAATTTGCAAAAATGTAGCTGGTCTGTAGTGACAAAGTAGATCAGTGTTTGCCTCAGGACAGGGAGAGGAGTGTTGGAGACCAACAGGGAAACATTACAATAAGGAAACTTTTCTGGGTAACAAATAATATGTTCTCTATCTGGATTGTGTTCATGATTTCAAATTCTGTGTGTTGTATGTCAGTCACTCTTTAACAAAAGAGAAAATTTCAAACAAAGCTTAGTGTATATCTATTTTAAATCTAATTTTACAGATTAAAAAAATAGAGTTTTGTTTAAGTCATTGAGAAAGCCAAAGATTAATTTTGGTAATGTGAAGTTTTGGCTTTAGGTTTGAAGTGACTTAGAATAGCAAGAAACAGAATATGCTGCGTAATTTGTAAATAGGTAAGCCCAGGAGATTCCAGGAGATTGTTACAGATTTTTCCCTTATGCAGTAAGATAAATGCAGAAAGTAGAAACAAACTGATATGAAGAATGCATGTATCCTCTTTACACTAAGAGGATAGATGCATTCCTACTTTATAATAAATTTCTCACTATTATACCTTGCTTTGCTCTACAGAACTTGAGGTAGCTTATAATGACAGCACATAAAATAGGAAGAATGGCCAAATAGGAAGAGTGAGAAGCAGGGGTTATAAATTAGACTAGAATGTCAAGATTAAACGTAGCCCTTTAAAACTTCCCCTATTCTCTGGCCCTCATTTTTCATGGTCCTTCATAAACCTCCTCTGGAACTTAAGACTTTCGAGCTAGAATCCTTTGAGGAATCCTAAGTAGATTCCACAAATTAGTAAGATTTTTTTCTTTGGTCAGATAAGGTTAGAAATAAAATTTGCTGTATTCTCTTCTTGGAGGGTCACAATGCAGTATAATATATAAAGTCTGGAAGTCATGTGTGAAAAACTTATTTCACAAGAATTTCTCAAATTCTTTTGACTTTGAAACACTTTTGTGGAATATTTCTTTATAACCAGCTCTGAGAAGTAGCATCCTGGAGAACATACTTTGTGAAATATTCTTATTTAATAAATGAAGGAACGAAGACACCCCTCTGTTAACCTCCAAAGCAGGTTAAATGTTTTCTAGTTAATGGCAGAATTGGAACTCAAACTTGGAACTTTTTGTATTTTATATTGCTGTCTTTTTCCCGTGCTATTTATCATTATTATTCGTGTTCAGTCCAAATCAATTTATCAGGTGAAGCCAAGAGTGTCTCATTTAAAGAAATGCCTTAAAGTATTTTGCATTTTTTTACTTGACTCTTTCTGATAGCCATTGTTGCTTACTTTTGTATATAATTATTGATTACCTACAATGTACAATTCTGTGGGTGGTTCTTATTTTAATCTGAGGGAAACTATTTACACCCTGATTATATGAGTGCTAAAGCACCTTAAAAATAACATACATTTTAAGATGCTATGTAGATGAACTTGATTTTACTACAGTGCCTTATAGAGTACTTTATACTTCACAAATATTGTATGATCAAATATAGCATCATCAGATCATAATCCTAAGCTGAAGAATATGAACACATATGTTTTTTTTTCCTTTTTAAAGGAAGAACAAACTTTTTTGTGCACTTATGTCGGATAATTTAACGTAATAGATATGTTCCCCCATTCTGCAGAGGAAAATGAATCTCAGAGGTACTGAATACTTGGCTTAAGACCAATTGCCAGAGCCTGAAATTGAACTTTGGCTTTTCACTTTTAAGTCCCGTTCTCCACCATATCCACCAGAAATTCATTGAGAATGGTTCTGATCTTTTGTAATCTCTTTGGAGCAACCATAGAATCAGAAGTAATTTAAACAAAAGAATAACGGGAAGTAGGGAACCCCAATTGTCTTATTAAAATATTTGATCATTCAATGTGTTTTATTCACTTAAAAAATATTCAGTGAGTCTGGTCTGTTATGTCCATGAATGCTTAAATAGGCAATGAAAATTTAGTGGTCAACTTTTAAATTAAGTTTCTTAAAACAAGTACAGTTTTTAAAACAATGGATTGTTTTTTTAAATGTCAATTATGTTGAAGTACTAATAAGTACCTCAAGAATCAAATTTCATGCCACAGTTGCATACTGACTATGATAGCAAACATTAATACACACAAAAAATGTATTATATATATGTGTATATATACACACACATGTACATATATACATATATGCACGTGTATATATACACATACACACATACATATATGTATATATATATAAAATGTATCCATTATAAATGTTAGACTTGTATATGTATATTTTGAAACGTGCAAAATCATCTCTAAATTCTTTTGAGTCATTTTATATAATACCTATGAAGAAGAAAGTGAAAGATTATTATTCAAAGCTACACTAAATTTCACAAGATTTTGCAGCAGACACTCTTTATTAGATGTGACCCTTTCTTTTGTTTTCCATTATATGCATGCCTTTTTTGGATTTTGTTTTTTTAATTGAGTTTATTTTTTAGAACAGTTTTACTTTTGCAGAAAAATGAGTGAAAAGTACAGAGAATTTCCATATACCCCCTTACTCACCCACCCCCAGTCTTTCTATTATTAACATCTTGCATTAGTGTGGTACTTTTGTGAAAATTGATAAGCCAATATTAATATATTATCAGTAACTAAACTCAATGGAATATTGTTGTTTTCATTAGGGTTCTAATAGTTTTCATTAGGGTTCACTCTTTGTGTTGTATACATTCTGTGGGTTTGACAAATGTGTAAAGACATGTATCCATATTACAGTATCATACAGAATCATTTCACCGCCCTAAGAATCACCTGTGCCCCATCTGCATTCCTATTTCCCTTCCCCCGAATCCCTGACAACCACTGGTCTTTTTACTGTCTCCACAGTATTGTCTCTCCGGAATGTCATAGAGTTGGAATAATATAGTGTTTAGCCTTTTCAGATTGGCTCCTTTCACTTAGTAATGTGTATTTAAGATCCTTCCATGTCTTTTCATGGCTTGATAGCTCACTTCTTTGTATTGCTGGCTAATATTCCATTGTCTGGATGTACCTCAGTTTGTTTATCCATTCAGCTATAGAAGGATATGTTGGTTGCTTCCAAATTTTTGGTAGTTAGGAATAAAGGTGCTATAAATATTCATGTGAAGGTTTTTGGGTGGATATTAGTTTTCAACTGTGTTGGGTAAATACCAAAGAGGGTGATTGCTGAATCATATGGTAATAGTATGTTTAAATTTGTAACAAACGGCCAGCTGCCAAAGTGTCTTCCAAAGTAGCTGTACCATTGCAGTCCCAACAGGAATAAACGCAAGTTCCCGTTGCTCCACATCCTTGCTAGCCTTGGGTGTTGTCTGTGTTGGATTTGAGCTATTCTAATAGGTGCATATAGGTATCTCGTTGTTTTAGTTTGCAAATCTCTAATGACATATGATGTGGAGCATCTTCTCATATGCTTACTTGCCATCTGAATCTTCTTTGGTGAGATGTCTATTCAGATCTTTGGCCCATTTTTTTAAATTGGGTTATTGTTGAGTTTTAAGAGTTCTTTGTATTTTTCTGGAACTACAAAAGACACATCTGTGTCTTTCGCAAATATTTTCTCCCCATCTATGGCTACTCTTATTCTCTTGACAATGTCTTTGATAGAACAGAAGCTTAAGTTATCTTCTAGGAGTTTTATAGTTTTGTATTTTACATTTAAGTTTATCATCCATTTTTAGTTAGTTTTTGTGAAAGTTGTAGTGTCTATCTAGATATATATACATATTTTTTTTGCATGTAGATATCCAGTTGTTCCAACACCGTTTTTTGAAAAGGCTGTCTTTTCTCCATTGAATTGCATTTGCTTTTCTGTCAAAGATCATTTGACTTTATTTGTGTGGGTCAATTTCTGCATTCTTTCTCCTCCGTTGATATATTTGTCTGCTTTTTGGCCAATATCACATGATCTTAATTACTGTAGCTTTATTCTAAATCTTAAAAATCAGGTATTGTCAGTCTTCCTTTTCTTTTTCCTCTTTGTATATTTCATGTCTCCATATATACCTTAGAATCAGTTTGTCAGTATCTATAAAATAAATTGCTGGAATTTTGATTGGAATTGAATCTGAAGATCAAGTTGGGAAGAACTGACATCTTGACAATATTGAGTGTTACTGCTTGTGAACATGTAATATCTCCATTTATTTATTCCTTAATTTCTCTCAGAAATTTGTTGTTTTTTCTCATATAAATTTTGTACATATTTTGTTAGATTTATAACTATTTCATTTATTTATGTTTTGAGTACTAATGGAAATAGTATTGTTCTTTTCATTTCAATTGTTCATAGCTTAGTATATTGGAAAACAGTTGACTTTTATATATTAAAATATATATTTATATATTTTACATAGTTGAATTCTGCAACTTTGTTGTAATTATTAGTTATATTAATAATTATTATATTGGAAAACAGTTGACTTTTATATATTAAACTATATATTTATATATTTTATAAGTTGCATTCTGCAACTTTGTTGTAATTATTAGTTTCTGGAGCTTTTTATTGTTTCTTTAGGGTTTTCTATATAGACAAGCATGTCATCTGTGAGCAAAGACAGTTTTTTACTTTTTTTTCATGCTATATTCTGTTTATTTCCTTTTCTTGTCTTACTGCATTAGCTATGGTGTTGACAAGGAATGTGAAAAGTCCTTACCTTTTTCCTGATGTAGCCTTCAGCTTTTGTATATTAAGCTTGTATCTTGTAACCTTGCAATAGTAGCTTATTAGTTCCAGAAATTTTGTGTTGTTTCTTTGGAATTTCCTACATTTACAGTTGTGTCTTATGCAAACAAAGACAGTTTTATTTCTTCCTTCCCAAAGTATATACCTTTTATTTCGTTTTATGTTTATTGTATGAGCGAAGGCTTCCAGTATAATGTTGAATAGGAGTGTGAAGAGGGGGCATCCTTGCTTTGTTCCTGATCTTAGCAGGAAAGCATCTAATTTCTCATTTGCATTCTATTTTCTGGTAGACATTATAGAGAATTGGTATAATTCCTTCCTTAAATGTTTGTTGGAATTCACTAGTGAGTCCATCTAGATCTGATGCTTTCTGTTTTAGAAGATTATTCATTATTGATAAATTTCTTTAATAAGTATAGGCCCATTCAAATTATGTTCCTCTTTTAGTGAGATTGTGTAGATTGTGTCTTTCAAGGAATTGGTTTATGATATCATGGAATCAGTAGTGATGGTCCCTCTTTGACTTCCGATACTAGTTATTTGTGTTCCCTCCTTTTTTAGTTAACCTAGCTAGAGATGTATCAATTTTATTGATCTTTTCAAAGAACCAGCTCATGGTTCCAGTGATTTTCTTTTTCTCTATTGATTTCTCATTTTTAATTTCATTTCTCCTCTGATTGTTATTATTTTTCTTCTGCTTACTTTGGATTTCAATTTGGTCTTCTTTTCCTGGGTGTATCTTTTAGGAGTTCAACACATTGGTAGTATAAATTAAAACTAAATGCTTCTGAGAGTCATGGTAAAATAAAACTTCTAGTAGTTTACAAGTGCCATGTAAACCTCTGTTTTTCCCCAAAAATATAGATGAAGCAGTTTTTTGGTATTTCCTTTTAATAAGGTTGCTAATGTTTGTATTTTTAATACTTGTCATCTATAAAGACCACTTTATGTACATTCTAAATTTTTTATTACATAGATCATTGTAGTCAGAATTTAAATATTTTTAGTAGGAGTCAATATATAGGATAAATTTATAGATTAAAGTTGTTTCCTTATTCTAAAATAGGTTTGAGGCAATTTCCTTAAATAGCACATATGACAAAAATAATGAAAGAGAAACTCCGAATAGTTGCTATATAATTGTAATGGTAATTCTCACATTTGGCCTTGAAGTTTCTGTCAACCAAGATTTAAAAAGAGAGAGAGAGTGGTGATTACGTTTTTAAAAACACAAAAAACAAACTTCTTATCAGAAAGGAGAGTTTGGTTTTTAATTCTAAGTAAAAATGTTCCTTAACATTATTTTACAAAAGATACTGCTCATGTCAGGCATTATCTAAAATAAAGTAAGTGATATGTGATGCAGTATTTTAATATCAGTTATAGTCATGGATTTCATATGGTAACGTTAATGAAAGTCAAAGGTATAATATTAAAATATAATTAAATGAGGGCAGTTGTATAAGTTACCAAGGTAGTAAGGTCTAAGTTTATAGACTTTTAGTATCTAAAGTAGAAAGAATTAAAGAATTGCACATTCAGTAATACATTATCTCTTTTTTCAGCTGGGCTTTTGATAAGGAATTAGATAGCAGAGAAGTTGAGGTTACACATTCTGATTTGGGCCTAGAATGCTAGAAGTTCAGTGGTTTTGGTTGAGAGAAAACTGCGTATATTTGGAAATTAGATAACCAAATAGTAAGGTTGATAGTCTGTTGTAGAAGTTAAAGATCCTAACCAGGTTTCGTACCAGTACACTGTTCCATCTCCACACAGAAGCAAGGTAGAGGTATAAGGATGAATTTCATTCAGGATTTCCAAGTCACTCTGACATATGAGCAAGTGCCCCAAAGTAAATATTTTTAGCCACCTGTGTTATAGAACACCTTCAAATATAATTTCATGGATCATCTGGGTTTTTTGTGCAACATAATTTTTCACGTTGGCAGACCCATTCAAACCCACCAGTATAAAATGCAACAAAATACACACCAAAATAACTGAAAAATATATTAACATGCTATTTTGTTATAAAAAGCAACTGAGTTTTGGAGAATTCCATTCATCTTGCAGGGCACAAGGCATTCAATAATAACAAGTAGTTGTAAGAAGTTTATACTCTAGTGACATAATACACACCACAGACTATTATAATACAGCATACGGGTGCTGCCCACCTGGAGGATGTGATATACATATACAGCCCTGACAAAAAAATGATAGGAACTAAACATACGAGGAAAAACGAAATGACAAGAAAGGCTAGGGTATAAATGATCTTCAACTTAGGTGTAGGTTATATCCTAAAGGTATAGTTATAAGTTCATTTTAGCTTAGGATGTACTTTCCTGTAGATATTGTGTGATAGGTCCCTGTCCTGCAAACCCTATTTAAATTCATAATGTGAAATATTCCTAATGGTGTGTTGCAACAGAGAAGGGTTTATCATCATCCCCTCTCACTCCATGAGAAGTAGGGGGAGAGGATATTTGGATTCTTAATAGTAAAAAGAAGTATAACTCATATGTTTTTGCCTTTACTTTCACTGCTGGCTAGCATTAGGGGATGGAATTGGGGCTTGGAAAAGGCGGAAGGCCAAGAAATACAACTGCAGTATTGACTCAATCATTGACTGAGGTAAAAAATGAGAGTTGTAGCTAACAGTGAGTAGGGAGTCCCAGAATGGTGGTGTCTATAGCTAGAATGGAAAGAGGAACAGGAAAGAGAAGGAAAAATAGCCCTCAGTTGTCTCATAAATAAAAGAGAATTCATTTATGTCTGGTGTGGGTCATAGGACAAACGTTCTTCCGTAGTGATTTTCAAAAGGCAAAATTTGTATTACTTCATTTGATCCTTGTACAACGTGGGAGTTAGGGGCACCATCCACCCCGAGTCAAAATCAAAAATAACATTTTCGGTCCGTGGTTGGTTGAATCCATGGATGTGAAACCTGGGAATATGGAGGGCCAACTGTATATTTATTGAAAAACCTCTGCGTATAAGTGGACCCACGCAATCAAACCCCTGTTGTTCAAAGGTCAACTGTACTTGTACATTCCAGATGACTTAAGAATTTTCTGTTATTGTAA
Organism: Rhinolophus hipposideros; assembly: GCF_964194185.1. Classification (NCBI taxonomy): domain Eukaryota; kingdom Metazoa; phylum Chordata; class Mammalia; order Chiroptera; family Rhinolophidae; genus Rhinolophus; species Rhinolophus hipposideros. The sequence goes on along the minus strand of NC_138051.1, from coordinate 22,350,624 downwards.
GGGAAGGGACAAGTTGGTTTTTAAGAGTACCCCTTTTGTTCTTTTCAAATTCAGTAAGCTGTCATCAGTCAAAAAAAGCTGTATGTGTATGTGTGTATATATATATTAAATGTTAATTTGATATAAATGTTGAGGCAGTATACTGAAGAGTGAAAAATGTCAGCCTGATTGTCCACTGATAACTTTGAAATTTAGAGAAAAACACTAGAATTTTAAAAAAATCAGAATACCCCTTAGAAAGCTCTTCTACAAAGATTTTTTTGAGAAATACATTGCTCTCAGAATTTATATTCACTAGATATAATTTACATTCCATGCATAATCCTTTGGGTTTTTTATAAAATTTCCTTCTTATTGATTTATTCTTGATATTTATTGAAGCTACCAGAAATCTGTTTATCTTGACTTTGTTACTTTGTTTTATATTTTTAATTTGTTTTCCATGTAACTCTTCTTATCTAATTTGTATTATCCTTTGAAATCACACTGTATACAAATAATCTTTGGGATCACAGAAGTTGTTTCTCTTAGTATTATCCCTTATTTCAAGTAATTGAGACAGGGTCTTAGATATTATATCTCTGGCCAAAATACCCTTTTGCCACAAATACATAAATTATGTGTATTACCAAAAATAACAAAATATGTACTAATTGACAAATATACTTTCTTTCATAAAGCATGTACAAGGAAGCAATAAATTGTACTTGAGGAAAATATAATTTTCCCTACTCTTTGTCTGTGGTGTGCATTGGAGTCTGACCTGGATTTGAGTCTCAACTCTCTACTACTTCTACTCTGGTAACCTTGAATAAATCTATGTTTCTGTGTGTCCATTTCTTCATCTTTAAAAGAGGACTAATAATTTCTAGCTCATAGTGTTATTTGGAGAATTAAAATGAGATAATCTAAGTAGTTTTTAAACATTGTTCTTTGGTACCTTAGAGCTCTGTAGAAACATTTAATGGGTCACTTGTATCTATTTTATGTTTAAGGTTCTGCAGAAGATTTGGTTTGAGAAAGAGGGTCCTGAGGTTCTCTATTTAAAAACATTTGAAAGCCATAGCTGTAAGTAAAGTGCCTTGTACATAATAGTTGCTGAACAGATACTAGTTCTTTTGTGCAGGCTAGAAAATCCCTACACCTTTCCCCCCTTCATGGGACTACCTCCCAATCTGTATATTGAAATGCTAAATTACTTTTGTTTAACAGCTTTATTGAGGTTTAATTCACATACCATGTAATTCAGCTATTTTAAATGTACAATTTAGTGTTTTTTAGTATATTCACAGTTGTGCAGCCACAACCATAATGTAATTTTAGAACATTTTCATCACCTCCAAAAGAAATCCCCTACCCACTAGCAATCAAAGTAAGCTGCTCTTGGATTTTGTTTCCATTGCTTCTTAGAAGTTAAAGTGTAAGTTAATACATCTAGAAGAACAAAATGAATTTAATGTCTGTACCTACCTACATAAATCAGTAAAGACTTGATTAGATTCCATTATGACATTTAGCATACTTAAGTTTATATATTAAATCACTAAAGACTTGGTTCTTTACATTCTTCACTTCTAGAAGTTCATTAACCTACTTTCATGACTCTTAAAGATGACTACTTGATCTGCATACGTCCTGCTCTTAGCTTAGAAATTGGACAAAGACTTTTTCAAGTACTTGTTATGAGCCAGGTGCTACATTAGACTCTTAGAGTGAAGCGATTAATCAGACACATGCTAGGGAGTTTACATTTTTAGAAGGGTAGCATGTAAACAAAAGAGAGTAATGCAGTGTGATGATTATCATTATGGAGAGGTGTGTAAAGAGCTGTTGGTACACATGTAAGAGAGTAATAAGTTCTTCCAGCCAAGAAGGAGACTGGGGGAAGGGCACTGGGGGAAGGGAAAGAACAGAGACTGAAGAAAGAGTTGCCAAGAAGCTGGTCCCACTTGAAGAAAAAGTAGAATTCACCAGGCAGGTGATGGAGGAGGAATATATTTTTAAAAAGCTGACTATCCCGGGTCTAAGCCTAGAGGATTGAAAGCATACACAATGTTTAATGAAAAGTCAGTGAATTATTTGACGTGACTAGAGGGAACTGATTGTAGCGTATTATGGTAAAACCGAAAAGGTTGGTTGGAGTTTGTTGAGAGAGCCTGAAAGTCAGCTTCACACCTTGTTTTATCACATCCTACCCGCCTCCATTTCTGGCTTCAGTCTAGAGAATTAGCCTTTCCCAATGTAATATTCATGGTAACATAGTTTGTACTGCCATCACCTAGTTCCTCAGGAGTTATCTTGGACTTGTTTCACTATTTTGCTTTCCATAGCCATTCTCATGTTAATTATTAAGTATCTGTCTTTTCCACTTCCATGATCTCTTTCCTAGGATCACTTTTGTGTTTCTTTCATCCATTTTTAATATTGTATTTTTCCATTCCTTGGATTTTACCTCATCTGTTTTGGTATTCAAAGTAGATTTATACAGGAACTAAAGTAGCTCCTATCATAGAGAGTCTGAAGAAGACGAAGGGCCAGTTTCTAAAAAGGAAAACTCTATTGTTTATTATAATCTTATTAAGAGTTCAGTGATAAGGAAATTCTCCATGTACTGATGTAGGATATATTGTTGAGTGAAAGCAGAGGACAGAAGAATATAGTACATTACATTTTGTGCCAGAAAATGGAGGGATATTAGGATATAGACCCTATTTGCTTCTGTTTGCATAGAGAAACTGAAAAACTATAGAAGAAATAAAGTAAATATCCATGGGAATAGGGGGTGAAGGGGTGGAAGAGGATGGGGTGAGGACAGGCCTCAATGCGTATCTTTTTATGTTGTTTGGATTTTTGAACTGAATATTTCATCTATTTAAAACTCTGGCCTTGTATGCCACTGCGGGGGTGGGGTTGGGGGTGGGGGGGAGAGCGGGATTGAGAGATGCTGACTGATTTCCTTTTGCCTCATATATAAAATCACTCCTTAGTCTACCTTTCAGATTTCTCCAGTCTGATTATGCCTTTGTATGATCCTTTTAATTCAGATGAACTCTTATCTCTCCGTATCTCCAAATTACTTTCGAAACTCAACTCAAAATTCATCACTTCCTCCTCTACAATTGGTTAACTATTTCGTTCTGTCATCTTAGCTTAATATATTTATATTCTATATTTATATTTTGGTTCTTTGTTGATATCTCTAAATATTGTAATTTATTTCATAAATGGTTACTTTTCCCCCTTAGATTGTTAACACCTTCAGTAAAAAGCATGTTCTTTCTTTCGTATTATCTGAAGCATAATTTAATAGCTACTTGGTAATAATACTTTTTGTTTACTTTGGAGGATCCTAACATGTTATTTTAATTTGGATAATTTTAATCAACATATTTTAAATTAGAGAAGATATATAGAAAACCTAAGTTTGACTACTTTTTCATTATCTAAAACTTCAAAGTATTAAGTGAGAATATTAATGAGGAAAAAGTTTTATTTAAAAACTATTGATAATAATTAGGGTCACTTTCTGTCCTGTTTAGGTGAAAACGTGAATTTGTGCACTACAACCAGAACATAACCATTAATTTGCATGGAATACACGTTATTTGTATGCTAGTTACTAATTCATACAATAATTGAGATTTGCGTGATTTTTACCTTTGCTAATATGTGTGACATGCAGTATTGATTTTGAATTTATAAGTCAAATACAGTAAACAGAATAGTCAGTCTTGTGTTTTACATTAAGTGCATGATCAAAAGTAAAAAACTTAAAAATAAATTCTATTAGGAAATGAACATTTGTTTTTAAAATTGATCATAGAAAATAGAAACTTGTAATCTGAGAGGCTCTTAGTATGTTTTTATTACTTGAGGTATTTTAATCTAATATTTATTTTGACACAGGCAAGAAAACTAGATGTATATTTTGAATATGAAGAAAAAATAATGAGCAAGACTACTCTGGATAAATCTCTTCTAGATATAATATCAGACCCTGATGGTATGTACCATAAATTTGAGATTAATGTAAATTTCACATCTGATGAATCCAGTATTTTCAACCTGAGTAAAATCTGAATAGAATTCTTGTTTTTCTGACAATCTATGCTAATATTGAGATAATTAAATGAGCTATTTTCTGTTGAGAAGTTTGTAGCACAGCACTTCGAAAAATGGAAAAATGATTTGCATTTTATTTCGTTGAACTTTTCTTTGATGATATTTGAGCACTTTTTATATTCAGTTGTTTAAAATGATACATCTGAAGCTCAATTTCTGCTGGTTCCAGGAAGATTTGAAGATACAGTGTTCAAAGAGGTGTCTCTAAGTGATACGCTTTCTAATTACTTTGGTTTAACTCTAAAGAATTTCCAAAAAAGAAGTATCTAAGACTGAATTCAATTTTAAATACTTAGGGAATTCACTTTTAAAGAAACTCTTTAGTCAATCCTTTTATACTTTATATTTGTCTAAATATTTGTATATTCCATCTTCTTAAAACTATTTGTACTTGGAAAATGTAATCTAATTATTACTTTCAGTTGTAATGATCATGGGATCTACATAGGGTTTTCACTTCTAAAAATCTCTATAAACTTTAGAGACTTAATGATCATTTCAGAATAGTTTTCAATTCAAATCTCAGCTCTTTTCCAAAATGAATAAAAAACATATAAACCCTATTCATCTTATATTTTGTACACAAGCTCTTCAGCTGAATGATGTTTGTTTTGAGTTCGAGTTTTGATATGAGCTTTAGACTTTATTTCAAATTGGAAAGTAATAAAAAAGATCCACATTATTTGTAATTAAAGGTTCTGTTCATTAAAAACTTCTGAGAAGCCATACGTATTGCTCACACTTTTAAAAAAGCTAGATTTGTAGTGAAAACAGAATTTAAAAGGTGTTTGCACTTTACAATGAAAAACAAGGCAAAATATATATAAGTCCATTTACAATAACTTTTGAGTAAAGTTAAAGCAAATAAGTGTATTGATGAAAAGGCAAACAGAACCTTTCTTTTTCCTTTGCCCTTTCTTTCTCAACCACTTTATTTTTTAATGATGTTAAGTAAGGCAGAGCAAAGCAGGCGTTTATGCAAAGTCAAAGTCTGGTGTCACTTCACCCAGAACAAGAAGTTGGAACCTGAGCGGAATGAGACAGGCATCCAGGTGGGGGTAGTGGGAGGGTTGGTGATCAGTCATGAGGGGTTGAAGTCAAAGTGATGTGAACAGCGTGTCCACATGTGGAAACTTGAGCATGGGGGTAAGCATTCTAACAAATTGCTGTACGGGAGCAACCCAGCCTCAGCCCACATGGGGAAATAAATAAGGTCAGGGGTCTGGGTAAGCCCATTGTAGGGCATCAGAGGCCAAGTGGAGTGAGAAAACTTCCCTGCAGGCAAGGGGATCGCAGCAGAGATAGGATGCTTGTTACATACAGGGGACTGGTTAAATCAGTAAATATATCATGATATAAAGGGATCCTGGTTTCCCATTGTTAGAGAAGAAAGTTATAAATATGGAAAGGGAGAAAACTAGAATAACCCCTGTAATGTTGGATTGGAATTGGAAGTATTAGTGTGGATTTAGTGTTTTCACTATTTGTCAATTAGAGACAAAGGAGAGAGCAGTTACAGTAGCAACTTATGAGTTACAAGAGGATCCGGGTTGTAGCTATACAGGCTCTAGAGCACTTGCAGTTACAAAGGATACATTTTTACAATTTCTGTTTGTTTCCCCTATGATGAATGTCATTGTAATGTCTACAATCCTTACCATGGTATGACTCTTAAAAACCTTAGCAGAAGTTAGGGGGCATTTATTAACACTGTAAAATGTTTCTCCTTGAAGAAGAATGGGAACTGTTCCTTCTTTAAGCAGAATAAGGGCCTACTATTAGAAAAGGCTATCCTAGATGCTAAGACTATTAACAGCAACAGCAGGGACCCACGGGCCCCTTAAACTCCCTTTCTCTCCTATCTTAGGAGCCATGGTCCCAAGAGCCTAGAGCTAGGGTTTCCAGGTGGGAATTCCCACCTGTTTTCAGGAATTTTTTTTCACTTTTCCGTTACCGAATCCTGAGAAAAGTTGGTCGGGAAATCGGAGAAACCAGCTCCTTGAACCCAGGTGGTTGGTAGTATCGGCCGTCACTTTGTGGAAACGATTAATCGTGGAGAACAGAATACAGTTTATATCTCTGGATTCGGGAACAGGAAAGCGGAAAAAAAATCCTGAGAATGGGCGGGGATTCCCGCCTGGAAACCCTAACTAGAGCAGGCCCTATTGCTTTTTCTGTCTTTTTCCTCTAGCTGCTTAGTCACAGTTGCAGGAAATGCACAATGGAGCAGAGTGACTAAAGCCAAAGCTTTTTAGCTGTAGCACCAGTAAGAGAGGGCCAAGGGAAGTGGGAAACACCAGCGAGATCCCAGAGAGGAAGGAGCTTTGGAAAGCAACCCAACAAAGTTGTGTATGAATTCCTGGGCTCACCCCTGAACTGCACATATGTGAATCTGATACAGCATGGGAAAGACCGAGAGGTGAAGCGCTAGACGACCTCTCAGTTCCCGTATTGGCCACTGGGCAGTGAAATGGGTCCCAGTAGCACTGCAAGAGGTTTTGAAAGTAGAGTCAGTGATGGAGCCACAACCCCCAGCAAGGTGGGAGGAACTTTGGCCTAAACCCAACCAGGCTAATTACCTGCTGAAACAAATATATATACATACATACATACATACATACATACATACATACATATATATATGACTTTGTCCTAAGATTTAAACAAGAGCCTGAATCTCATAACCTAATATTCAAAATGTCCAAAATATAATATTTATTTGTAAACATGACAACTTTGGAGAACTGATCACTGGTCTTTATTTGCATTCTTTGTCATCTGTAGGGAGTCAGGATAATTTGAGAATGGATTTTTAGATTCTAAATCATACAAAAAATCAATAGTTTATCAGTCATGTTTTGAAAAAAATTCTCCTAGTTTTTATTCTATAGTAAAATATAACAATTCTGAGTTCTTAAATATTAGGATACAATTTGAAGTGAGAGTGCATATTATTTATTGAGGAGTGAAACAGTTAACCTATGACCTTTATCACTGTGCACCAAAGTACACCCAGTAGCATAGGGGAGAATAAATGAGTTTCTCTGCACAGTTTTGGGCTTTGGGTATTAGGAGTAGTAGCTCAAAGCACCTACTTGCAAGCATATTTTATCTGAAAATACATTCTACGTAATACAGCAGTGTTTGTTTTAGTACAAATATATTATTTCCCCAAATCTTATGTATTAGGTTGGTACAAAAGTAATTGCGGTTTAAAAGGTTGAAAATAATTGCAAAACCACAATTACTTTTGTACCAACCTAATATTATACCCTTTAGCAAGAGGAAACATACATATTTAGGACATGACCCCAATTTGTGAAGAATGACCTTGGGCCAGCAAGGCTTCATAAGCTAATACCTAGAGTGACCCTACAACTGGTTTCCCAGGACAGGACAGTCCCACGTTCCTAACAGTTGACCTTACATCATTATTACTAACATCCCCTTTCCATCTTAATAGGATCCCGTTTTAGAATTGTATGATTACCCTGCCTAGACCTTTTTCTCTTTTGGTATTGATATCTAAAAGGCAAATCTCAACATAATACATAAATTGGAAGATAAATTGGAGATACTTCCATATACTATCCCTTTAATCCCCAAGTATTTTAATTTTTTCCATATTTGCATTTTACACATTGTAGTGCCTACAATCTTAAATCAGTTGAATCAAGGACTGTATTTTGTCTAGTCATATTTATATATGCCTTGAATTTTTATATACTCATAAGTATTGACTAAACTCTATTAGAATTATGAAAGGTTTTTTGTTTTTTTGTTTTTAAATTCTGTTTTCCCCTTTGTAGCGGGAACTCCAGAAGATAAAATGAGGCTGTTTCTTATCTATTATATAAGCGCACAGCAAGTGCCTTCTGAGGTATGTCCTGTGTATTCAGTAATTGGGAGGAAGGGGAAATAACTTGTTTGTTTCAAAAACAGAAGTAAAAATCACTATGGCCAAATAACTACTTTATTCCTTTCTTTAAAAGAAAACCAGTTTGTTAAGATTGGTTCTGTTTACTGCTGAGTTTTATAGCAGTATTTATTGTCACTGAGAGAACTGGCCACTTGTGAAGTGTCTGACCACTATTAAGTTGTTGGGATGTCAACTGAATCCAAGTGGTCAAGACACTTATTTCTGGAGAATAGTTATTCTGAAGTAAGTTAACTGAGTGTGCTGTGCTTTTTGAATGGTTGGTCTTATCATTTCTCATGTTGTGATGATCTTAATAGTTTCAGTACTTTGAGCTATAACTACTAATAGTTATTTACAAGGAATTTAATTTTTAACCTAAAGTAAAAATTTGGTAATATTTTAAGATTGTGTTAAAACATATCCATTATAGACTATAGAGGAGTCACTTGAAGACAAATATCCAATGTTCCAAAGTTCTGTAAATACTGAATTTAATAAGATTAAACTTCAGATTCATGTCATATGGTTCATATAAAAATGAACTTGAGGGGCAGCCCTATAGCTCAGTTGGTTAGAGTGCGGTGCTCTTACCAACAAGGTTGTTCATTTGATCCCTGCATGGGCCACTGTGAGCTGCACCCTCCACAACTGGATTGGAACAGCTACTTGACTTGGAGGTGATGGGTCCTGGAAAAACACACTTAAATAAATAAAAGTTTTAAAAAAATAATTGAGATGTTTTGTATTGCAGTAAAATAACTATATCGGAATAAATTTCTAAGAATAATTAGAAAATGACAAATTTTCCTACTAGAAGATTTTTTTTTTTATTAGAAGGGTGGATTCTTTTTCTTTTTCTGTAATGAGCCATCAATTGCTTTACAGAAGAAAAAAGGTTATGTATAGGTAATTAACTTACTGTGAAGGAAAGCAGTGATTTTTGTACCACTGGGTTACAAAGACCTGCTGGGTTAGAGACCTGTTAACTCTTTCTAATGTTAACTCAGTATAATTTTACTGGATAAGCAACAAGTATAAGAAACTTAGAGATGACATCTAGAATGATATGACTATTGTAAACTCTTCCTTTGCTGTTAACATTTTTTAATGTCTGGAATGTCGCAGGACTTCTTTTGGTCAAAAATCTTTGGCATGTTAAAACAGCATACTGAACTAATTATTTGCTTTAGGCCAATTCTGCTTTATCCTAGGAATACATCTTTTGACCTTTATTATAATTCAGTCAGAAAGCGTAGCTTTCTTTTTAGAAATATTGTCTTTAACAAGGGTGTACCTATATCTTAGGGGATTCTAATAGCCTGTTTATATTACCTTAAGAATGTGTGAATTTAAAACTTAATTCAAGGTTTTTTTAATTTGACCACATTGTTTTCATCTATTTTTAGTAAGGATTATGTCTTTTCATAAATTTAAGTGATCATTAAGAGGCTTAAAGCAAATTATGACTGCTGATGTCAGATTAATAGACACAAAAATGCAAAGTAATAAACATTTCTGGTAAAGGTGAGCTTAAAAATTTTTATCATGGAGTCACTATGATGATAGGCTCCTATAAATTACACAGATTCAACTAGACTTACTTGTTGGGAAATAAATAAAGCAAGAAAGAGAAAACAAGTTTAAAAAGACACCCTGTATTCAGTTAATAACTTTTTGACCTCTAGAGTGAGTGTGAGATGGGAAAACCTGAATCTGCCATTCCCCTCTAACTGAGGAGTCAGTGTCATTCCCTTGGTGTTTCTCATTTTGTAATATTCTTGGTCAAGCCAAACCTTTCATTTGATGCTTATCCCAAGGGAAGGCCATCTATTTCCACAGTGGAATACAAAAATGACTCTGTGGGACTTACTGAGGGATGACAAAACACTGTGCTTTATAGGTAATTTGGGAGCCCATCCAAGGTAATTTTCATTATAGTCATTTTTGCCTCAGATGCTCACTTGGATGCTCACTTAAGACACAGCTCCACGGTACTCGGGTGCCTCGAATTTAACCTCATGCTTTGGGTCTAAATCTTTGAATAATTATATGACAACAAACAAAATAGTCGTCTCTTTCATGAAAGTAAAATTTTTTGTCGTGTCACTCTGTTTATTTCAGGCTGATTTGGAGCAATACAAGAAAGCTTTAACTGATGCAGGGTGCAACCTTAATCCCTTACAATATATCAAACAGTGGAAGTAAGTTGTATTTTCTTTATAATTTTTATCATTTAAGAGAGTACAGTGGAAATTGAGTTCCAAAGAAAATGGCAGTGTTACTAAGAAAACTGAACAATGCCTTAATATTTTTCTTTATTTAATGATATAAATGTTTTCATATCTGGCCCTATCCACAAGTTAAAATTACATAAAATAGTGATCACTTTCTTTCCTAGACATGATTATATTTTCTTCACTGATAAAATGAGAAAGTCAAAAGAGGTAAAGTTTTGGGTCAAATGTCTCAAAAACATTGAAAGAGAATTTTAATTTCACTAGTAATCAGAGAAATGCAGCTTAACATAATGCAAAGATTTAGAAAATGTGGTGCCAAGGATACAAGCAAATTAATTGGTACATTTACACTCTGCTATTAGCAATATAAATTGTAATTTTGCAACAATTGGTATAAAATGGATGGTATTAAATGGTTTTATTTTGTTTTGTTTTTAATAAAATGCCTTTGACCTAGCACTTCTACCGTGTTTCCCCAAAAATAAGACCTAGCCGGACGATCAGCTCTAATGCATCTTTTGAAGCAAAAATTAATATAAGACCTGGTCTTATTTTACTATAATGTAATACCAGGTCTTAATATAATATAATTAATATAATATAATCAATAATATAATATAATATTGGGTCTTATATTTTTGCTCCAAAAGATGCATTAGAGCTGATTGTCCTGCTAGGTCTTGTTTTCGGAGACACACGGTACTATGAATTTATCCCAAAGAAGTATTTGGAGTTGTAAAATCTTAGAAGCAATTGTAATAATGAAATTTTGAAAACCAACCTAAATGTCCAACAATAGGATTGGTAAATGAATTATAGCATTTCCCATAAGATAGAATGCAATTGTCATTAGTAGTCATATCGTAGAGACTTATTTAATGACAGTGGGAAATGTCCATGTTACACTGTAGGTGAAAAAGTATTATAGTTTATACCACACAATTCCTTCATTCGTGTGATAAATACTTCCTTTGTCTCTGTGCCTAGGGACTTTTCTAGGCATTATGAATACAATAGTGAATGTGCTGTGGAAGGCGCACACTCTATTGAATTTACATTTGTGTTGTGGGAACAATAAATCAAACAAGCTAACAAATGAACAGAACAATGTTAAACCATATTAAGTGACATAACACAAATAAAACTGAGTGATAAGAACTTAACTTGAGGGTGACAGTTAAATTTGTTGAGATAGGGACAGTCTATGGGTAAGTGATATTTCACCCAAAACTTAGATGAAATGTTTTACAGTCTGACCCCTATTTATTCATTTATCCATGTGTGTATGTGTGTGTCTGTTGTTTATCAACATACACTTATATACATATAATTACAAAGCTCAAATGACATACACCTAAATGTTAATAGTGACTATGAGTGGTAGAATTTTTCCTTTTGGGTATTTATCTTTATTTTCCAAATTTTCTACAACATTACTTTCAAAACATTTCTTAAAACAATCGTTGTAAGACTACAAGATTGAATATGCTTTCTGATCTCAGCTATTTAAAAAAATATGTATAGCTTGAGAAACATGCCAAGTTGTTAACAGTAATTATCTCTGAGTTGTGACTTGATGAGTGCCTTTTATTATCTATACTTTTGTTTGTTTTTTCAAATTTTATTGTGACTGTTTTTATAATAAAAAAAGAAATTCAACAAACCTTGTTTTAAAAAAGAGAAGCTGAAAACTGTCTTTCCTAATTTTTATAATATATACACTTCTACATATGGCTGTATGGCATATGTCATTTTTTTTCAATTATGACTTAATGTGGAACTCCTTAATCAAACATTTGGTGTTATAAGAGGAAAGAGTCTTGCGCATCATCTCATATGGTTACAAAACTTTAATTTCTAGTTTGTAACTTTCTTTTTCCAATTATAAGAGTTATACCAGTTTGTTGAAGTAAATTTTAGAAAACTCAGGTTTAAAGAAAGTAAAAATTTACCTGTAATCTCACCATCCAGAGTCTACAAGTAAACATTAGTGTATATCCTTTCACATGCATATTGCATATAGTTTTAAAACTAAGAAATCATTATTATAGTTTTTTTGCTATTTATTTCTTTATTAACATTTGTGTTTTTTAATTAGTTAACATTCAATATTATATTAGTTTCATGTGTACATTATAGTGACTATACATTTATATAACTTATGAAGTGATTTTTCCCTCCATAAGTCTGGTACCCACTTCGTACAATATATAGTTATTATTGACTACATTTCCTATGCTGTACTTTATACGCCCAAACTATTTCATAACTGCCAATTTTTACTTCTTAATCACTTTCACCTTTTCACCCAGCCCCCCAATCCTCCTCCCATCTGGCAACCATCATGAGTTTGTTTCTGTTTTGATTTTTCATTTATTTGTTTTTTGAATTCCACGTATAAATGAAATCATGGTATTTATCTTTCTCTGAATTATTTTTCTCAACATAATGCCCTCTAGGTCCATCCATGTTATTACAAATGGTAAAATTTCATTCTTTTTATGGCCAAGTAATGTACCATTGTGTATATGTCCCACATCTTCTTCATCCAGTCTTCTATCGGTGGACACTTAGGTTGCTTGCACATGTTGGCTATTGTAAAGAATGCTGCAATGAACATATGGATGCACATGTCTTTTCAAATTAGTGTTTGGGGTTTCTTCAGATAAATGCCCAGAATGGAATTACTGGGTCCTTCTTTGTCTCTTGTTAGAGCCTTTGTTTGAAGTCTGTTTTGTCCAATACAAGTATTTCTACCCCATCTTTTTGTTTTTGTTTTTTTGTTGTTGTTTTTTTAATTTCCACTTGCACAAAATATCTTTTTCCATCCCTTTACTTTCGGTCTGTGTGTGTCTTTTGATCTGAAGTGAGTCTGTTGTAGGCAGCGTATGTAAGGGTTTTATTTTATTTTCCATTCAGCCACCCTGTGCCTTTTAATTAGAGCATTTAAGCCTTATACATTTAAAATAATTATTGATAGGTGTGTAGTTATGGCCATTTTATTCATATTTTTTTATTTTATTTTTTTCTTATAAAAGTCCTTTAACAATTCTTGTAATACTGGTTTGGTAGCGATGAACACCTTTACCTCTCCTTCGATTCTAAATGATAGCCTTGCTGGGTAGAGTAATCTTGGTTGTTGTAGGTCCTTGCTTTTCATCACTTTGAATATTTCATGCCAATCCCTTCTGGCCCACAAAGTTTCTGTTGAGAAATCTGCTGACAGTGTTATGGGGGCTCCCTTGTAGGTAACTAGCTGTTTTTCTCTTCCTACTTTTAAGATTCTCTCTTTGTCTTTAACCTTTGGCATTTTAACTATGATGTGTCTTGGTGTGGCCTCTTTGGGTTCATCTTGTTTGGGACTTCTGTGCTTCTTGGGCTTGTACGTCTCTTTCCTTCAGCAGGTTAAGGAAATTTTCGGTCATTATTTCTTCAAATAGGTTTTCAATCTCTTGCTGTCTCTCTTCTCCTTCTGGTACCCTCCTGATTCTTAACCACCACATGTGGGTGTGTGACCAGCCCGTTTTGCATCTCTACCCTGCCAGTTTTGACATAGTTTCTTTATGTCCTTAGTTATAGCAGTTCTATTCAGGTAATCTTTAGGTCGTTCTCAGGGGTGGTTGATCTGTAACTTAGTCGTAATTTTGATGTGGTCATGGGAGGAGCAAGTGCAGTGTTTATCTATTCCACCACAGTCTTTACCAGAAGTCTTGATACAGTTGTTTATTCTAGTTTTCCAATAATTGTCATTGTACCAGTTTTTCATTGTCTTAAATAGTTTTCAGTGGTATTATTTACTGTTTGCATAATTTTCAGCCATATAAATCTACTACATTCATCCCTTCTTTACTGTTTGATAGTTTTTCTACGGAAAAATCCTTTTTTTTAAAGGCAGAAATTACTAGTCTACTGCTGAAAAGAGTTGATTCACATCCTTTCTGAACAAGACTGTGATTTTTGTGTTTGGGATTTATCTAATGGTATCAGCAGATTTTGTCCACATTGAAATAGAATATTTTTAGCATTTTAACTTATCTTAGTGATTTCCTTTTTTTTAAAATTTTTATAAGATTTTCTTATATTTAGATAGACTTTTTTATTTACAAAAGTATTTGAAATAATTAAGAATCATTATAAAAGAATAATGATTCATATAAAAATATTTATGGTATGCTACTAAAATATGTTATAAAACAGTATGTAAATATAATATTAATTTTGTTTTTTAATGTGTATGTTATATGTGCATATCTCCAAAGATTAGAATATACACAAAAATCTTAACAGTTGTTATCTCAAAGGAGTGGGGTTCTTCTGGCAGCATTCTGTTTTCTGGATTCTCTTTAGTGAATATAGTCCCAGAAGGAAAATAGTTTTGAAAACACATCTTAAGTGTCATTGTTTTCCCAGCCTTCAAAATTTTTATAGTTTAGATTCTAGACATTTAGAAAGACTTGAAAATAAATCAGTATATGCATTTAACTGTGTGGTATAGGATATAACTAAAAGGAAAAAATCATTAGGTAGAATTGGAATAGTGTTGATGAAGAAAATGGTTTTGAGCTGAGTCTGAACAGAAATGTACAATTTTTGCTGGAAAAGAAGGCAGTAAGTTTGTATCCATCCTCCAAAGGACAGCATGAACAAAGGCATGTCTCTGGGAAAGAGGGAATATGGGGAACAGTAAAGAGACTAAACATAATCAGTACCTAATTGTTCTTTTAAGGCAGCAAGTCTGTTTCATGTTAATGATTGGAAAAATGAAAAGGAAAAGAAAAATCATGAAGTTTGGAAAACTAATGAATTTAGAGAATCTCAGTATTTCAGTACTAATTGTACTGTATTTGGGCATTATTTTACATAGTTACAGATTATATAATCTAGGTTTATATCATTGTTTCTGTGCTAATTGTACTGAGACATTGTATTATATTGAAAAATTATTTTTCATTTCAGAAAATGTCTGCATAGTAAAAATTAAAGTTAGTCATTAGATAGTTTAATACCATGATATTGAATGTATCTCTAGTCAGCTTTTAAATATAATGTTCTTATTTCCTAGGGCTTTTGCCAAGATGGCCTCAGCTCCTGCCAGCTATGGGAACACTACCGCTAAACCAATGGGGTAAATATTTTCAAATAATTCTGATCTCATAAGTCCAAACCATAATTAGATTTTCATGCCTTAAAAACACACTGACTGACACTTTGAATGCAGAATATTTTCATTGTGATACAGAATAAAAGTCAACATCTCTTTGCTTTCCTTAGTTTAAATTCTTTTTAAAATGAAGTTAATATATTTTACATGGTATGAGCTATTGGCTTCTTTTGCTTTCTTGTTCTTAAAACATTACATTTTTCATTTGCAGAAGATACATGAAGGTTAAAGCTATTTTACATCAGTATTGATAACTTAAGCTAGGCACTGAAGACCTAGTTTCAACACAGACCTGGGCATACTGCTAAATAATAGGGAGGTAATCCCCAGGGCTGAGTACGACTTCTGACTCTAAAGATCCCTGTAGAATAGGCATAATTTTCAAAGGAGCTAAACAAGGTCATTCTAACTACTCTTTTCCTTAACCTATCAGTTTTAAATTCCTAACTTAATTTTTATAGTTTAGAAAAAAAGAGTCAGACCCAGAGGAAACCAGGTTTATCCTAGCCCATCCTGAGCTGCCAGTTTTAATGAAACAACTTCCAAACACAAAAGCACTTTGGCCTAAGGCAGGACGTTGTAAGTGCTTAACAGATTGAATCCAGCTGGTCTCACCTTCAGACAGTGATCTGCAGGTTAACACACTCCCCGCAGAGTTGTCTGGTGCTAGAGAATTGCCTAAGAACCATCCATTCCAACAAAGATTATTTTCTGTTGTTTTGGTTAAAGAAAGGATTTTCATCTTGTCCATCTCTTCATTTCAGAGGGCAGTAGGGACAAGATACAGAAAAGGAAAATATATTTGGAAAATTACTCTGATATATGTAATAAATAGACTATCCAGTTTCGTGTCTTAAAAATCTTATTGAATATTAAAAGCCTTTTGATTTCTTACGGATTTTGTAGTTGATAATTTTTATAAAATGGGTTACAAGAAAATCTTGGGTGATTTAAAGGCTATCTAGCTTTCTGGTATCATAATACAGGATTACCAATCTGTTTTACAAAGCATCCTTTGATCCCAAGTGAGAGACTCTTTTAGCGACAAATACAAACCTAACATGGCGCATCATTTGTCGGTGCTGTTTTTGATGTTAGAAATTTAGACAACAAGCATTCTTCAAAAATGAGGTAAAATTCATTACATGTGTTTGTTGTGCTTCACATTTTTATATGATAGATTTTATGTATAGTGGGGGAGACTGTATACAATGCCAGATTGGATCTAGCTACTATGATAAAGAGAATAGAGGAAGTTTTGACCCACTCATTATACTTATAGGCGTATTTTCAATATCTTAGTGTGTTTTGAATTAGTGTGTTTTGAATTCCTAAAGCAACTTGATTTACTATCTTTAATTTTATTGTCTTAGCATTAAGGCAACCAGGAAAGCAAGCAATTCTCTTCAAATAATTTGCCTAAAACCTATAGCTAAGGGTAAGCAACTAAAGTATTTTAAGAGCAGCTCTTTATTTTTACATTTTATTAATAATTGTTGACCAGTCAGAGTATTTTATTACGTTTTTATTGTTAAATAAAATTGCAACAGTGGAAATTCTCAGGTCACTTCTGTTTCGTGAAAACAAAGATGGTAGGTACGGAGGATATGAGCATGTGGTGTGCAAATATATTATCTATAACATGTTGGAGAGATAATTTATACTTATTGTATCCTCTTTTGCCCCTAGTCTCTTATCACGAGTCATGAATACAGGATCACAGTTTGTGATGGAAGGAGTGAAGAACCTGGTATTGAAACAGCAAGTAAGTACACTGTTAGAAAACATACTAGTAACTTTTGAGCATAAATGCTGACAGGTTGATTGCTCAACTAGAGCAACTTCTAGATATATTCAAGTTATAAATATTAGGAATAAAATAAAATCAAGGGTCTTTTTTTGGTATATTTAAGAATATAAGGGTAATTTTACATGGGTTGTTCAGAGCTCTGTCATTGCTTTTTTTTTTTTTTTTCCTTTTTTAATTTGCTCGTTTGGACTTTACTGTAGACACTTTTATTTTCCTTTGACTACCATCAGGTTTGAGCACGTACATTAATTGAAAAAGAACTAAACCAATCTAGGATGATGAACTGCTATATAATGCATATAATTTAAGTTTTAACATATATTAACAGAATAAGCTATTGAACTTAATAGTAAATTAGAATAAATAAAGCATTTTAAGTAGAATTCATGTTTGGGGATAATGAAACTGTAGCTTCATTTCACACTTCCTTAGTTTTACACATAGGACATTTTTAAAATGATTTTTGTATTTCTGTTGTTTTTTTGTTATTCTAATACATAGATATTCAGCTTCAAAGAGTCATCATTAATTGATTTGATTGCTTTCAAACAGAATGTGTTTTTTTACTTTCTATTACGGAAAATTTCAAATATACATTAGTTTATCAGACTCTCCTGACTGCTTCAGTAAGCTTCAACTCAAGATCCTGTCATTCTTATTTTACCTTCCTCACCTATATTGTTGGTTTATGTTTACTGGGATATTTTAAGGCAAGTCGGAGACATAATATTTCACACATAAATATTTCAATTTATAATGAGAAGGATTGTAAATACCAAATTAAAAAAAGAGATAAAACTAATTATGTTATTCAGATGTGAATATTAAGTGTTTACTTGTTTTCAGAAAAAAATGGATCTGTTCTTTCTCTGAACTTCCTTCATACTTTTGTAGTGGGTACATGTGGTCTCTTGTATTGACATTATTTATTTTTGTTTTGCTTTTTTCCCCAGTTTTATTGAGATATAATTGACATATATTATTTTACTTCCTTGATGAATTCCTTGAGGGCAAGGAATTTTTTCCCCATCTTTGAATTTTTCATAGCACTTTACATAAAGTAGATATTTAATTATTTATTTGAATAAGTGAATAACATTATAAAAACCATATAATATTAATAAAGAACAGTGAAAAATCCTAATTTGGTTTATTTAATTAAAAGGCTGATTTCTTTTCAAACTTTCTTTCAGGTACATTTCATATTGTATTATTTCCTAAGTACTTGGGAATACTTTTAGCTTCATTATCCCTCTTAGGAATCATTCTTAGTCCCTCCCATTCTCCCTCTCTCCTGGTGAGGAGCTACTGTTAAATACTTACTGTACACTGACTCACAGAACTTTCCTGAGTCAGTTTACCTTCACTCCCTTAGGCTGAAAACGGTGAAAAGGCACAGAAATAGGAAGTTGGGCACATTAGAGATCAACATACTATACATAGTTAAACTGTTTACAGTTTAACGTAATACCTCTTAAAGAAAAAAATTATTCATGACACTTGTTAAAGAGCAGTAAGGCAGACTTTATTCAGGGGGGCCATCATAGAAGGTATTGGGACCACTGCAGTAGAGTCTTGCAGTTGGAAAGAGAGATTGGGCTTAACTCTAAATGCTTATAGGGATACTGAGAATTTATGGCCACCGAGCAGGGTAGGGTCAGTGGATGAAAAATTACTAATAGTAAACATCAGAGATAAAGAGGAATTCTGCTAAACCCACCTAACAAGATTCTTGCTGAAGGCAGGCCAGTGTGATCAGATATCACCTGGGAGATGGTGGAGGGTAAGAAACCTGATCAGATATCAAGGATGGGAGACTCTTGCTAAACTTAAGCAGGATTCTTTCTGAAGTTGGAAAATGCAAAGACAGACACAAAAGTCCAAAAGTCGAGGCCCAGTTGAAACAGAGCTCAGAAGAGCCTGAGTACAGTTTTGTCAAGGAGAGAGTCTTTGTCATACCACTCTGTTTATTATCAACTCTCTACAGGATGGTTTTGTTATATGAGACAAAAGGGAAACCACAATTCCTAAGATATTATCTGCCTCCTTCTGAATAGACTGTCTCTCGTATAATCACATGTAGTTAAATTTATTTTTAAGGAGAATTACATTATCTTTCTTAACATGTCACTTTTAGAAGGAAATCCCATTTATTAAGAGTCCCTGAACAAAGTATCCCTTACTTCAAATAACTCATAGCATTGAGAATTACAGACTTAAATCTTTGGAATGATTATATTTATTTTTTGAACTTAATTACCTTATAGTCAAAACTTAAAAGGTAAAATTTTAGCTACCTTTTTTTTTTCTAAATTCTAAATAGTAGAATTCAGGAAATACATTCAGTCAGCTTGAACATTTGGTTCTTGTGTTTATAGTAAAAAGTTCCTGGCCAACACAAATATCAGAGAATAATGAAATAGCTTTAATTCTACTTGCCTCAGATCATGTTAAAAGATTTTTTACTTGCCAACCTAGAAAAAGAAAGAAATGCGTATTTTCTCTCTGCCAAAGCAGCATTTTCCTTTGTGATAGTCCATTTTAGTAACAGTCAAATGTTCTATGGCCTACGGAAAATAAACTTCTTGTAAAATAATCATGTTTTATCTACAGTTATTTAAATAATCAGATTTAATGTTGCCTTTGTTGTATTATGAATATGAAGCCTCTAAGATACAAAACTGTTTTTTCCAGAACATCTCGTACAGTTCACAAAGGAAATAATCAGTTCAAAGTGGGCAGAATACCATCCCAGTAGGAATGCACTTTGAATAGGCATAACAGTCACATAGTAAAATTTCTGTACTCCACGTGTTATTTTCAAAACAATGATAAAAATCATCAGACTGAAATGTAATGATAGTATTTCCTATCTCGAGGCATGTAAGCATGTCAGAAGGCAATCTTCTGCCAATACCAGTATTACACATTTCGTGTTCAGAGAGGAATTTGTTCTGTAAGAAGACAATGCAGTATGTCATTGAAAATTTGGAATTTACCCCAGGCAAAATAAAAATGGTCAGTAAAGTTCTTATGTATTCATTTCCCCATTTTTTAAAGAACACAAGTATCTTTTTGGCTTGGAAGAACATGCATTAGAAATGAAAGAACTTGGGCGGCCGGTTTGCTCAGTGGTTAGAGCGCAGCGCTCATAACACCAAGGTCGCCGGTTCGATTCCCAAATGGGTCAGTGAACTGCGCCCCCAACAACAAGATTGAAAACAGTGACTTGACTTGAAGCTGAGCTGCGCCGCCCACAATTAGATTGAAACAACAACTTGACATGGAACTAATGGGTCCTGGAAAAACACATTGTTCCCCAATATTCCCCAGTTAAAAAAAAAAATTTAAAGAAATGAAGTCTGTTAGGTCACTTAATCTCATACATTTTAACAAACTTTAGGTTACTCTGTTTTCAAAAAAACTTACAATTCTCAGGAAATGAAGAAAACTAGCAATGGGAATCGTAAGTGATCAAAACAAAAACTTGCAATTACTAGTATAAAAAAGCACATATCCAACAAAGTAAAAAGCCAAAACATGTATTTTTACTAAAACCTGGATATACCCACACGTTAAAAGGACCTTTTGATTTAGAATTGTATTTTTCTATGGAAACTTTGAGCCTTGAATACCAAAGGTATTTCCATCTATGACACCATTCACAGAATACTTAATCTTAGAATGTGTTTAACTGAAGGGTAAGCATACTTAACTATAAAATGATTAGGTTGTTTTGATGATAGAGAAGAACTTTAGTTTTGCTATTCTTATCATTTAACAAAATATTCATCTCTTCTACAGAATCTACCTGTTACTCGTATTTTAGACAATCTCATGGAGATGAAGTCAAACCCTGTGAGTAGCATATAACATTGTATTTGGAAATTCTTAAACGCACCCCACTGTATGAAAGGCGATGAAATCTGAGATTATTGTGGGTGTAACCATAGCAGACTACACAAGGGAAAGGAGGGAGTCCATGTTCTCAAAGAGCAGTTTTTAGCCATTGTCACAGATAATGGGAATTGGTTTTCTCAGCTGCTGGAACCACTCTAGCCAGCTGTCATTCAAATTAAGTATAGATTATATTCTATATGTATAATTAAATGTAAAATACATCCTAAGGAACCAGTTTCTATAAATGAATAAGACTAGTAACTAAGCATCAGTTGGTATGGTATAAGAGTACCAGACCAATTTAATTTTCTGAAAATTAAATTAGTAAGGCATAGTGAAATTTTTAAGTGCATTTTGTCAGGTGAGACTAAATTCTTTACAGCTGAAACGTAAATTGAGAGTAAAGTTATTGGGTAAATAGACAAATGAGTAAATATTGTTAGCATTTACTTTAAGGACTGGGTTTCCGAACTATCTGTTTACAATTCAAGAAAGGAATGTAAAAATTATCACAATCTGTTTCATAGATAGCCCAGCTTGTTACTGTGGCAACTGGAGCGTGGGTATTGTCAGGAGTCTGGAATCAAGAAAGCAGCATGATCCTGTTCCCAGCAAAAGTTTGGATTGATCTGGATCGTTGTAGACTTGGCAGTGAGGCTTAGGGTCCCAGGCTGAGAATGAGTGAGAGCAGAATTTTCAGATTGATGTGTCATTTTTTGTAATTGCTGAAACATGATTATAATAATATCAAAGGAAATTAACAAAAAATTGTATAATCTGTCCATTTGAAAACAAAGATATATGTAATAAGAGGTCCCCAAAAGTGGCCGATACAATTATGAAAGGAATGAGAAAATTGTCTGCAATAATAAGCTAAAAAGAATTGGATTCTTCCACCTGGGAATTGCTAGAAAGTAGTTGTTATATACAGTGTAGTATAATAGACTTTGGCAATGCATCCTAGACTATATGGAGGAACTCACTTGAAAATCCTGCAAGTAGTATATATTTATGACTAATTATGTTATAGACTACTGCTTCATAAAAGGTAGTAAATATCTGGAAGATATCCCAAATAATAATAAAGAATAAAAGTATAAATAAATGCAAAACTTTAGACAAATGCCAAATCTACAAGGAGTATTTTGTTACTGACCCCAATCTTGAAGATGAGATGATAAATAATGACAAAAGTGCTAATGGATAACATTTAGTGCAAACTTAGGTGCCAGGAACCATTCAAAGCATTTTTAACACATTATCTCATCTAATCCTTATTAGAATCTTATAAGAAAAAATACTATTTTATTCTCATTTTATAGATGAAAAAACTGTGGCAATGAGGGCAATTAATTTGCCCAGGGACACGGCTAATAAATATCAGGAGTTGGCAGGCTACGTTTTTCACCACTGTGCTGTATTATTGAGGGCAAGAACCATGACCTTCATGGAATCACAGAACTGTAGAGTTTTAGGAAACATTACAAGTAATTTTAACAATGGAGAAGAGGAAACCAAGCGATGTTAAGGGACTTTTCCTGTCACAATATTATTAGTAGCAGAATTGGAACCCTAACCCTACTACTTCTGGATTCCTGCCTACTGCTCATCCCACACACATGCCTTCCTCAACAGTCTCTCAGTCAGACACAGGGATTTGCTAAATTGTGGGTCTTACTCAGATGTTTCTCTAAGTTGCGTAACTTCATTTATCAGTCCTATTGACCTTCACTTTATAACTGAAGGAACATTACTACAGACAGATACTTTTTAATTAATTAGAAAAAGTAATTTTTTTCTGCTTTGGAAGCATTTTTTCATCTATCTACTGGATGAGGCAGCTGCTTACACTCTCTCTGATCTCTTTCCTATTGGCAGATAAATTGATTTAGAGGCATTGAAGAGATTAGCAAGTGTACTAAATTAGACTTGGCTAATAATCTTGAATGTATCTTATCTCAAAGTCTTTAAAACACTGTCAGCTAATTCTAGGTGCATTCTTATCACTTACATTTGTTAATTAAACGTTCTCCTTTGATTTGTCTTGATTGAATAAATTGAAAGAAAGGGATTAAGGTGGTATCAGATAGGTTTTGTCTTGCCATGTAAATCTAGCCAGTAGTATTTTCCTCGAGCACAGTGTTAAGGGATTCTGACACTACATTGGGGTTCACTGAGAGTTCTATGATTGATTAGCACCACTATTGAGTACAGGACTAGATAGTGGCAAAACATGCTTAGTTTGTCATCGATCGGGTTTGGATAGGACCATCCACGCTCCAGAAAAGAATTGAGTTCCTTTGGCTGATTGGGCCATGGATGGAGAGGGAGGCAGAGATTAGGAAATGATTACGTCATAAGCAGGAAAGCAGTACTTTCCAACTCCTTTAATATCAATAGGCTAGTTTACAGTTTACAATAGAGGTCCAAAACCCCTTCTGAAGTCTAAAAAGTTGTGAAAACTAAAAGATTTTGTATAACTCATCTGGTGGCAAAACCTAACCTTAACTCAATTTAAGGCTCTTTATAGTTTTTATTTATCCTACTTTATTTTAATATTCATATATTTAGGCACAGAAACATTAATGTGTTAGATGATGGGGTGCTGCCCCCTGGGAGTGTTACATTACATACATTTATGCACAATATTATCTAAAGTTTTTTAAATTCAGAATTCCAAACTACATCTAACTGCAAATGTTTCAAATAAGAAGGATTATGAACCTGTATTAGGTATTCTGTATTTTCATTAAAATCATGGACATATAAAGATAATATAATAAAATTCTAAAACCAAAAATACTTAATTGAGTACATTAGCTTATAAAACATGTATTTTCAAGACGCAGTGTAGCATAGTGATTAAGAGCTGGGTCACTAAAACTACACTGCCTGGGCTCAAATCCTGGAGTTAACATACTTACTAGTCTTGTGATCTTGTGACCTAAGGAAAATTATATAACCTCTCTGTACCCCAGTTTGTCCATCTGAAAAATAGGGATAATAATAATAATAATAACAATTACTGCTTTATAGATGTTATGGGGATTGAGTAGTTTCATCTAAAGCACTTCAAATAATGCTTAAAATGTAAGTGCTCAGTAAATAAATGATGGTGGTAACACATTCTACCAAATTAACTAGAATCATTAAATTACTCTGAGCCAAACTGTAAGTTACTAAAGAGAAACTTAGTAGAAATAATCATGTAAAATTCTATTTTTTAATAGGAAACTGATGACTATAGATATTTTGATCCTAAAATGCTGCGGAGCAATGACAGGTAAGCAGCTCTTATATAATTATAAGTTTCTCCACCCCTGCCAAGAATAACTTAATTGATTTTTGTTATAAATTAATAACTGCTTATTACTAAAAATTCAAACTATATAGAAAATTGGTAAGTAAACTGTATGTATACTCTCATTACCCAGAGATAATCACTGGTAATTATACTTAGCATTTTGGTGCTTTTTCTTCCAAGCATATACACACAAAAAATAACTTTAGATGGTATTTGTTTTGTTTTTAGTGAAATGGTAGCAGTATTAGAAACTATCTGGGGGGAGATGAGAATTTGGATTATGTGTATTTTAAAGTAAATGTTTTTATTGGACCGAATGAAAAGTTGGGAGCTTTGTTAGATACGTTATTTTTTTTTCCTGTTTAATTAATCAAAGCTGCTGTGGATTACTGTAAATACTTCTTTATGGTAATGAAACATTCTACAAATAATTTTTACATTTTATGACAAAAATGGTGTGGTAAGGTGTTTGTTTACTTTAAATATGGATATTATTTTTCAAGACTTACTTCATGATGGTTTGAAAAGTAGCCTACAAGATAGAGAGAAAGAATAGGCAAAAATTGGAGGGGAAAACCCTTCCTGGCATGATTGGGTAAAGCGGGTTTCTTGCCTCTCCCGTACTTTTGGGACCTTTAGCACTTCGTCTGTACTTAGCCCAGGCTCTCACATTTTTGTAGGTAGTCAGGATAGATCATCTAATCACTAGATAGTTGATTATTAGATTGTTTGGGTAACTTAAAAGGTTATTCTCTTTTCTGAACTCACCGGAAATATTATCAAAGTCACAGAAGAAGCTGCTTGATAGCTGCAGCTGGCAAGAGGGAATTTGATGAAGAATAAATTATAGAAAGAATGAGAAGTAACAACTCCAGTGGGTATGGGGCTTCTTTTGGGGATGATGAAAATGTTCTGGAATTAGACACTGATGATGGTTTTACAACTCTGTAAATATACTAAAAACCACTGAGTGTACACTTTAAAACTGGGTTTCACAACTCTTTTCCTATCTGGATATTCTGCAGCTTACATTTTTTTCCTTCCTTGCCATTTGCATATGGCTAACAAATAGATATATTTTGCTTGTTAGAAACTTACCGAGGAACTCTTTTAATCCTGCTTGTAGTTTATGTATGATAATGATGTATAATGAGGAAGAATATTAGCTTTGATAAAACAGAGGAGCTCAGAGTTTCATTTTTAATAGATTCATCCTTCTCCTGAGCTATTACATTACAATTAGATCTTGGTTATGAATAACTAGTAATACTGTGCTATTTAAGTCTCACCTGTCTTCATTCCATGTCTACTCCTAGAGGAACTTAAAGCACTCTAAAAGGAAATTAAATACTGATGAGGTATTTCCATCAGGTGGGTTTCTGGTCCCTTCTATGGAATATTCAGACAGACCATAAAAATGAGGGAAAGATGATAGAACTGTAGAATCAGCCTCTGAATAATTAAGGGTGGTTATAATAGCCCTTTTCTCTCAATTGAGATTTTTAAAAATTACTTCTGAGGAAAAACTAAGTTGTCTTCGTACAACCTATTTTAGCACTCAAAACAAGTATATATCTAACTCACAAAAGCTTTGAAAAACGTCTTTATTAAAAGACCTCTTGGACACCAAGAAAGTATTTTTAATATATTATAAATATATAAATATATATGTCATATATGTAATATTAATATATAATGACATAGTATATAAAGAAATATGCTCCAGCAAAATCTAGGTCCTTCCTCCCATCCCCCTCTTTTCTAAATTGTTATCCTTCTCATTTATGTGTTTACAGTTTTTTTACAAATGTAGATAGCCACAAACTATAATATTATGTTGAGTATCATAAAAAATGTACATAATTTACTGCTAAAATATATACTTTATGAACTCACTTTGTACCCCAATTTCCACTCCTTACAGGCCTGCTGTTTAATCTTTCCTTCTCCCTCTCAATCTTCTCCTAGAATTTTATTTTAAAGTCCAATGGGTTGCCTCGTTTCCTTTTTACACTAAGACATGTATGTCTTCTATCTTCATCCTCTGCTTCCTAACTCCTTACCTGGCTACACAGAACTAAAGGACCCACCCTCGGAGAGAGAAGGAGGAAGAATGTTAAATACATACTAGGTTTGTGCAAAAGTAATTGCAGTTTAAAAGGTTAAAAATTGCAAAAACCGCAATTACTTTTGCACTAACCTAATATTTCACTGTGTGTGTGTGTGTGTGTGTGTGTTTGTGTGTGTTCCCCATGCCTAACCTATTTTATCCATCAGAAAAGCCTTGGGTGAAATTCTCATTATGGTTTTCTTTGTTACAGCTCAGTTCCAAGGAACAAAAATCCATTCCAAGAGGTAAGTTTCGTATAAAAATTCTCTGCCCCTGAAGAGGAAAGATGAAAAGGTGAACAAGCAGTCAAGAATTTCTTTGTCCTAAACTTGGCTTTCTTACGATAACTCTATGGCAACCTTGATAAATCCAATTCTGTGCACTCAAGATTGTTTAAAAAACAATTCTTAGCAACTGTATTTTTCTGATTTATAAAGCTGCTTATATTGAGAATCATTTAAGCTCAAAATAACTGACACAAAATTAAGTAATTCATAGAAAAAAAGTCTGTGGTTGCAGGGAAAGTTTTATATGTATACAGCTTCTAAAATTAGATTCCAAACTTTTGTGAAGGTATCATGACTATGTTTTCATTTGAAAGAAGTTTCTCAATAAAATACAGTAAAGAACATACACTGGAAATTATATAAATGCTAAGTTTTCTGTTTTCTGTTTTTTCTGCCTACAATAAATACTTCAAATTCAAAAATGCCTTTTAGAGAAAGCTCTTTGGAGTATTTGCAATTTCTTATGTGAATAATGAGGTTTATTTTCCTCTAAACTGTTGCTGAAAAATCTATCTCACCACTTAATAGACAACATAAATTTATGAACTTTTTAGAAACAGATTTCTTGATAATTGAAGTAGCATCAGGCACGTAGGATGTGACCATTTGCTAGCTAGTATTTTTTAACCTAAGTTGTAGAATATGCTCCAACCTAAAAACCATGATGCTTGAAAGTTAAAATACTGTTTTCACTATTTCTTTTAACTTACCTATTTTGTTTCTGTTTGCATTTTTAGGCAATTGTTTTTGTCGTGGGAGGAGGCAACTACATTGAATATCAAAATCTTGTTGACTACATAAAGGTACATGTTGGCCTTTTTATTCTTTTATCATTTGACGTTTCACAGTTATTCTGTCTTTAGAATACCAGCATTCTCTGGGGCTCTCCTGATTCTCACATAACCCCTTTTCCAGAGGTAGTTTAAAAATCCTGCATATAGGGAAAACTGTCCATATGATCATTGTTTTTTCTATTCCTATCACATTCATTTCTGGCCTAAAATTGTACTTGATATGAAAAATAATGTATCTTATTAATGTAATGCACTTTACAGCTATCTGTCTTAATTTGACTTCAGAGACCTCAAGTAAGCCTCTGTGCCAAAAGAGTCTCCCTTGGTGAACAATTTACCAAACATACTTACTTGAATAATAATCACTTTTCTCCCATCCTGTTGGCTTCAGTCAGCAACATACTTCTAACAAATTTAGAATGTCTGCTTTTTCAGCAAATAAGAGCTTTAGGGGTCGTAAATTAGCAGTAAGTACTGTTCAAAGCTGACAGCCACAGAGAGCAACAGACAACTACTGTGTTTCCCCCAAAATAAGACCTAGCTGGACAATCATCTCTAATGCATCTTTTGGAACAAAAATTAACACAAGACCTGGTCTTATATTACATTATATAAGACCCAGTATTATATAAGACTGGGTATAATATAAAATATAAGACCGGATATTATATTATACTATACTATACTATACTATACTATACTATACTAAAGACCCGGTCTTATATTAAAATAAGACCAGGTCTTATATTAATTTTTGCTCCAAAAGACGCATTAGAGCTGATTGTCCGCCTAGGTCTTATTTTTGAGGAAACGCGGTAAGGGAAGAATATAAAGGAAAGGATGTAACCTGAAGAGCAAAAACGCCATTTAAAATGCTGGGCCAACAGAATTAGTGATTCTTAGAATGACATTTTGTAATCTTCATGTATTCACTTAACATTAAATAATGATCATTCCTCATATCCTGTGTCATGTAAGGCTTTAATAAAGGGAGAGATTTGAGTACAGCAAGAGAAAAACAAACATAGGCAGATGCCAGAGCTTCAACCAACCAGGCCAACTCCCAGGATCCTGTCTCCGTTGCACAGGACATGCTTCATCTTCAGAATGTAAACCACCAAGATCTGTGCAAGATACCTTACACCAGAGCACATCCATCTTGTACAAGGAGGGGTCTTTTATAGCCCTCTGTGGTCATATAGCCAGAACCAGGCTGTATGATCAGGTTCAAAAACAGAAACTAGGTGCAAATTGTCAGTTTGTCCAATTTCTATAAGCAATGCTGACAAGCTAATACAGGTTTCACCTGGTCTGTCCATGACCCTTGCACAGGACTCGCTTAACCACTCTTTGGTCTGTTTCATTCAGGTTTGACCAAGGTCCAACAACATGACTAAGCATTCCCAGGGACAAACACAGGGTTGCCACAGACCGGCTGAAGTTAATCCCGTACTTACACATTCCACCCACCCCATCTTTAGTTAAGCTTTCTTAGTTACACTTGTCAGCATTCTTCTTTCTGCATTTTTCTTTTATATGTATAGGAAGGAAAAACAAGGATAAACATTGGAATATTAATTATTTGCACAGTGCCGTGATGGAAGTGCAGGTATCACTTGAAAGAAACATTGCAGTTTACCAAACATTCCAGTGCAAACTAGGACTAGTCAGGCACGCAGCAGATATTTTCATGTCCCTGTATCCAGCCACCTTTCTAAACAGACCCCACTTAGGTTATTAATTACACGGTGGTCTTTGGCTCTGTTGTGGAGCGAATCCTTTTGTATGCATTTGAGCAGCAACAGTATCCTAATTTTGCCTCTCAGAAGGGATCCTTTAGAATATGTAAAACCTGCAAATTGAGAACCTATAAAAGAAAAAGACACATTAGAATTATTCTAAGTGTTTATCCCCTCGATGTTATTAGCAACATCAAGACATCACATGAATAACCGCAGAGTAAATCTTTCTGAAACCTCCCAGGACTCATCTTGGACCTTCAGCTTCAAATCAAGGTGACCTTCAAAGGGAGTAATTTCTGCTGGCCTTACGGGCAATCTGTAAATATAGCTGAGTATTATTCTCTTGCTCTCAGCTTCTTACAAGGTACCAAGGTAATGTTAACCTTGGTTCCCTTTTTGTGTTACTCACTTATTGGTTCCTTGCTGAGAGTCAAGACTTCTTTTCTTTTGTCATTAATTTTTACCCAGAGCTTGCCTTTGGTTTACAAGACCATGATTCAGTGAGATGACTGATTTATAAAGCTGGCGGCACTAGGAGGCTGGCCGGTACTTTCCCCTCATCCATTCCCAGTCATGTGAAGGAAGGTTGGATAAATGTGAGAGTATACAACTGTCTTGTCCACTGCTCAGGAAGGATGCAGAAACCACTAATCACTCTTAAAACAAGTGAAAAGAAGGAACAGCCCATTCCATCATTCCTCAGGCAGGTTTAGAGGGGTAGTCTTTGTGTCATGTTTGCAATGACACAATGCAATTGCTCCTTCCCTCAGAACATGTAAATATAATTCATGTCCCTATACTACAGGATCAGGCAGAGACAAAGAAAAATTTTTAGAAATAAAGAAATTTTTGTTCCCGTGTTATCACCCCAGTTCCTCCCTCCGTTATTTTTCCTGTGGTACCGCAACAATCTGTCCATTGTTGATCCTCCCTTTAATTACATGCCTTCTGTTCCATCATGCAAGCCACTCTAATGTTTCTCATTAGAAAGAGATGTGCCCAGTTTAGAAAGTGGGTGTTTTAAATGTTCAGTTTTCAGTCGGTCCACTACTTTGTGTTAGGTATGTGATAAGTCAGTCTACTGTATATGATGCTTCTTAGCTCACTGTGGACCCGCACCTGCAGCAAAATCAGTTTATCAAGTGATATGTAAAAAGGGAGTCCAGATTGAAACACTTTCTGCTGTGGCGTCTAACAGTGTTAAATGTATTTGTTTCAGTGACCAGGTATACAAATCCAAAATGAGCATCTATTCTATTGCTGTCTACCTGGAACCATAGGTAATCAGCTAGTATAATTCTGTGCAAACATGTATTTTCATTTCTCTTCGGAGTGGAATTCCTGGGTCATTGTAACTCTGTGTTTAACCTGTTGAGGAACTGGACTTTTTCCAAAACGACTGCACCCTTTTACATTCCTACCGGTACTGTGTGACGGTCCTGGTTTCTCCACATCATCGCCAACACTTGTTATCTGACTTTGATGCTGGCTATCCTAGTGAGTGTGAGGTGATAGCTCATTGTGGTTTTGATGTGCGTTTCCCTAATGATAAGTGGTGTTGAGCATCTTTTCATGGGCTTATTGGCCTTTGTATATCTTCTTTGGAGAAATATCTATTCAGATCCTTTGCTCATTTTTTAATTGGGTTATTTTGCCTTTTTATTATTGAGTTGTAAGAGTTCTTTATGTAATCTAGATATGTGTCCCTTATCAGATATATGACTTGTAAATAATTTCTCCTATTCTGTGGGTTATTTTACTTTTTAAATGGTGTTCTTTAAAGTACCAATTTTGTGTGTGTGTGTGAAGTCTAACATGTTTTTTCCTTTTGTTGCTCATGTTTTTGGTTTCATATCTAAGAATCCTTTGCCAAACCCAAGGCCATGAAGATTTACCCCTATGTTTCTTCTAATGATTTTATAGTTTTTACTCTTACATTTAGGTATATGATCCATTTTGAATTAATGTTTGTATGTAGCAGGAAGTGAGGTTCATTCTTTTGCATATAGCTATCCATGTTGTCCCAGGATAAATGTCCCCATTTATTGAAAAGACCATTTTTTTCCCTATTGTCTAGTGTTGGCAGCCTTGTTGAAAATCAGTTGACTATACAGGTACAGGTTTATTTCTGGACTCTCAATTCTAGTGATGGATTCTGAGGTCTGTCCCTGAGCCAGCACCTATTGTGTTCATTACCATTGTTCTGTAGTAAGTTTTAAATTCAGGTTGTGAGAGTCCTCCTACTTTGTCCTTCTTTTCCAAGATTATCTTGGATTTTCTGGGTGCCTTGGAATTTCATATGAATTTTACAATCAGCTTGTCAATGTCATTTGGGATTCTGATAGGATTGCTTTGAATCTGTAGATCAGTTTGGGGAATGTTTTCACTTAACAATGTTAAGTTCTTCTGATCCATGACATGGATGTTTTTCCATTTATTTAGATATTCTTTAATTTCTTTCAATAATTTTATGCTGTTTTATAGTTTGTTTTCAGAGTATAAGTTTTGTACTTCTTTCGTTAAATTTATTCCTATGTATTTTTTTATGCTACTGTGAATGGAATTGTTTTCTTAATTTCATTATGTTTGTTCATTGCAAGTGTTTAGAAATCCATTTAATTTTTGTATATTCATCTTGTATCCTGCAGCCCTATGGAACTTACATATTAGTTCTAATGGGTTTTTTAGTGGATTTTTAGCATTTTTTGTGTACAAGATCATGTTATCTGTGAATAGAGTTTAACTAACTTCTTCCTTAATCTATCTGGAATGCTTTTTTTTCTTTTTCTTGCCTAACCACCCTGGAATAGATGTTGGAATAGATGGCTGGAATAGATGTTCAGAAGAGTCAAGAACAGACCTCCTTATGCTCTTCTTTACCTTAGGGGCAAAGCATCCAGTCTTTCACCATTAAGTATGATGTGAGCTATGGGTTTATCACAGGTTCCCTTTAGAGCGATTACATTTTTAGTAACTACTAAGCCACCCTTTTTAATTGTCCTTAGAGTTCTTTTTTTTAATCCGTTAAACCAGTTTTACTGTTTCCTTTGTAGTGAACAATCTTAATCTTTTTTCCTGTTATTCAGACCATTCGGGAGGATCTGAGCTACTGTATGGTGTTTCCCCGAAAATAAGACCTAACCGGACAGTCAACTCTAATGCATATTTTGGAGCAAAAATTAATATAAGACCCGGTCTTATTTTACTATGAGACCAGGTCTTATTTTGCTATAATATAAAACCGGGTATATAATATAATATAGTATAATACTGGGTCTGTAATACAATGTAATGTAATTAATAATATAACATAATATAAAATACTGGGTCGTATATTAATTTTTGCTCCAAAAGACGCATTAGAGTTGATTGTCCGGCTGGGTCTTATTTTCCGGGAAACACGGTATTAGGCTACGCCTAATGGAGAATTATGTAGCATGGCCTTTGACTTATACCAGTACACAACACAATGAGTAAGTAAGTACGATTTTTGTTGCAAAATCAAAGAAAAGACTACAGAAATTCAAATTGATTTATTTAGTAATGATGCTAATCTGACTCATAAGGTTAACTGCTATTTCGCACTGTATAGCACTGATGTATTTGATAAAATGAGCCTGATTTTAACAATACATTTGATAATACTAATGCAACAATGATGCACAGTCTTGTCCCTCTAATCAGCATAGCACTGGAAGTCCTAGCCAGCGTAGGCAAGAAAAAGAAATGAGAGGCATCCAAATTGGAAAGGAAGGAAAACTGTTACTATTTGCAGATGATATATTATATAGTTGTCCGTTGACCAACATGGAGGTTAGGGGTACCCACACAGTTATAAACCAGCATATAACGTTTAATTACCCTTGGTATCCACAGGGGATTGGTTTCAGGACCCCCCATAGATACCAAAATCCATGGATGTTCAAGTCTCCTATATAAAATGGTGTAGATCAGTGCACATTTGGGCCTCTGTATACGAGGTCTGACAATTAAATTCATGAATGCATCCTAGAAAAAGTGCTACATACCTCAGTGCTGAATATCACTATGATCACCTTCGAAGTCCTCCTCTTGGGAGGCTATGCACTGACACCAGTGCCTAGTCCACCCTTCAAAGCAATGCTGGAACTCTTTTTCTGGGAAGGCCATTAGAGCTCTCATCATATTACCCATAATGTCCTGAATGTCATTAAAATATCTTCCTTTCAATCTTTCTTTTATCTTTGGGTAAAGAAAGAAGTCATTGGGGGCCAGATCAGGTGAGGAGGGAGGGTGTTCCAAAACAGTGATTTGTTTACTGGCTAAAAACTCCCTCACAGACAGTGCTGTGTGAGCTGGTAGACACAACCACACGGCAATATGAACACATATTGTCCTGATGCAAGAGCCATGAATTGTTGGCGAAAAGTTCAGGTCGTCTAACTTTTTCATGCAGCCTTTTCAGTGCTTCCAAATAGTAAACTTAGTTAACTGTTTGTCCAGTTGGTACAAATTCATAATGAATAATCCCTTTGATATCAAAAAAGTTTAGCAACATCGTTGCAACAAGTTTGCGAACTTAATTGTTCGACATCGTATAATGG
The DNA here is from genome assembly GCF_964194185.1 of Rhinolophus hipposideros. Taxonomy (NCBI): domain Eukaryota; kingdom Metazoa; phylum Chordata; class Mammalia; order Chiroptera; family Rhinolophidae; genus Rhinolophus; species Rhinolophus hipposideros. The sequence goes on along the minus strand of NC_138051.1, from coordinate 22,316,655 downwards.
GGAGAGGATAGTCTCTTCAGTGCTGTGTTTCCCTGGAAATAAGACCTAACTGGAAAATAAGCCCTGGCATGATTTTTCAGGATGCTTGTAATGTAAAATAAGCCCTAATGCATCTTTTAGAGCAAAAATTAATATAAAACCCAGTCTTATTTTCGGTGAAATATGGTAGAGCTTATTTTATATTACAAGCATCCTGAAAAATCATGCTAGGGCTTATTTTCCGTTTAGGTCTTATTTTCAGGGAAACACGGTAAATGGTGTCAGGAAAACTGGACAGCCACATGCAAAAGAATGAAACTGGACCACTATCTTACACCATATACAAATAACTCAAAATGGACTTGAACATAAGACCTGAAACCATAAACCTCCTAAAAGAAAACATGAGCAATAACGTCCTTGACATAAGTCTTGGCTATGATATTTTTTTAAATAGACTTTTTTTTTGGGGGGGGGTGTGGGCAGAATACTGGGGAGCAGTATTCCAGGGCCCATCAGCTCCAAGTCATTGTCCTTCAGTGTAGTTGTGGAGGGTGCAGTTCAGCTCCAAGTTCAGTTGCCATTTTCAATCTTAGTTTCAGGGGGCACAGCCCACCATCCCATGTGGGAATTGAACTGGCAACCTTGTTGTTCAGATCTCGTGCTCTAACCAACTGAGCCATCCAGCCATCCTGATTTTTTGTATCTGACACGAAAAGCAAAAATAAACAAGTGGGACTGCATCATCCTAAAAAGCTTTGGCACAGAAAAGGAAACCAACAAAATAAAAAGCAACCTAATGAGTGGGAGAAAATATTTGTAAATTATGTACCTGATAAGAGGCTAATATCTAAAATACATAAATAACTTATATAATAACAAACAAACAAAAAACTTATTAAGAAGTGGCCAAAAGATCTAAATTGACATTTTTCCAAAGAAGACATACAGATGACCAAAAGGTACATGAAATAATGCTCAACATTATCAGTCATCAGGGAAATGCAAATCAAAACCACAATGAGATAGTCATTCTAACAGGTATGGAATGATATTATCAAAAAGACAAGAAAAAACAAGTGTTAGGGAGGATGTGGAGAAAAGGAAGTCCTTATGCTCTGTTGATGGGAATGTAAACTGGTGCAGCCACTATGGAAAACAGGGTGGCGTTTTCTCAAAAAATTAAGAATAGATCCACCATATGACGCAGCAGTTCCACTCGCGGGTACTTATCCAAGGAAAACTAATACACTAACTTGAAAAGATACATGCATCCTGTGTTCACTGCAGTATTATTTCCAGTAGCCAAGATAGGGAAACAACCTACTTGCCCAACAAGAAATTTGGCCAACCCTGAATGAAATGTACCAACTACTGATTAGTCTGGTCCTGTGTTAGTGTCCAAGATAAACCGGGAGTAACTTGTACTAGCTTGTCAGCATTGTTTCATAGAAAATGTGAAGACTAATGGTTTGCACCTGGTTTCTGTCACGTTGTCCTGCTTCTGCTGTTGAGCCTGGTCATGATTTTGTCTGTGTGATCAGAGAGGTGTAAAAGGACCCTCCTTAGAGCTCCCCTGCAACCAAGGTGTCTTCACTGCATCTTGGTGGTTCACAGTTGAAAATGAAATGTGTCCTGAGATACAGAGATGGGATCCCGGGGGCTATGCCTAGACGTTGTGCGGCCCTCGAATGTTCCCTGTGCTTTCCTTATCCTTACATGCCGTGACCTCTACCATTATTAATGCCTGTGTGAGTACATCCGGTGTAGCCTCAAGCATCCTACTTATATGACAATGTGTGATTGCTGCAAGTGCCATCTCATTTGCACAAAACAGAGTGAGGTGCGACTGTTTTGTTTGCTCTCAGAGATGGCCAGCCCGAGGACATTTATTCAGCCAACAGTGTTTATTCAGCTTGTGTACATCACAGAGAAATGTCCTTCTCTTGCATTACAAAACTGTAATTCTTTTGTTCCCTGATGAATGATCATGATTGCCTTGTTATGGAATAATCTTTTTACATTACAAAAGAAATCTTACGATTTTTTTTACCTTCCAAGTTCACAATACATCCAAGAATTTCAGCATTAAGGACTCACCAAAATTCTCCAGTAGAAAAGTTTTGACTGCTGTAATTGGGTTCCAACATTCTGTCAAAATTAGGAATAAAATTCACAGTTACAAAATGGAATGAGGTATATTTACATGTAAATGCTGTATTGTACAAATGAAACTAAAATGATAATCCATGCTACCAGCACCATATCCTACTTTGTACATAACAAAACTCTAAGAATGTTTTCTTCAGGTAGTACAGATCCTACATTGCAAGAATGTTTGTCTAAGATTTAATAGATAATTGTGACTCCCGTGAAATGTGGCAGTCATAGGAGTTCTTGTTTTCAGTATAAAAGACACCAGCAGTGTACCATAATAGGTTTTTTCTTTTTAATGCTATGCTACTTCACCACTTTATTCCATGCAGTTTTAGCATAGACATGTGTTCTCTAAAATCCAACCCCCTCCAAAAAAAAAAAATTAAAACCCTTTCAGAACAACAAAAAGTCTTATTATCTTTAATCCCTCTTCTTGGGAATATTGAAAATATTACGTGTTACTTCTTGTATCTGAGTTCTGGCTCTCATTTTTACAGGGGAAACAAGGCAAACACATATTATATGGCTGCAGTGAACTTTTTAATGCTACACAGTTCATAAAACAGGTACGGTACCTTTTTAGTTTGGTTCTGTTATAACGTAAGTTGCTGTTGATATTTTTCAAAAGAGAGCAAGAGAATCATTAAATTCATCTGAACCAGCTGAAACCATAGACCTATAAGAATGAGGTTTTGCCATGAACAACTATAAATAAACTATAAACTATGATAAGTAACATTTTTAGTATTCCAAATCCATGAAAAGGTAAGTTCAGAAAATTTAAAATTTGAAAAATGTATGTAATTAGGCAAAATTCAGTTCAACTTTCCTAACTTCTGAACATACTGTCACATTCCTGACTTTGCCAAGCATATCACAAATTTGGCTGAGAAACAAGGGATCCTTTTGCTTGTTTAGGTTAACTATAGGATTCTCAATTTTGTTAATCTTTTTAAATGAACCAGATGTTGTTTATGCTAATTTTCTCTGTTGTTTATTTTCTACTAATTGGTTTGTACTCTTTATTGTTTCCTTTGTTTTGATTACTTTGGGTTTACTTTGTTCTTTTCCTAGCTTAAGTTGGAATATTAAGTCAATACATTTAGTTTTTCTTTTCTAAAATAAGCTTTTAAAGCTATAAAATTATAACTCTTGCCAAACACTGCTTTAGTTGCATTCCACAAATGTTGATATGTCATATTTTCATAATCATTGTTTGAAATATTTTTAATTTATTTAGTGGTTTATTCTTTAGCCAATGTATAATTTAGAGATCTGTTGTTGTTTTCAAGTGTTTGTGGGTTTTAGCTTATCTTCCTGGTTTCTAATTTAATTTGTTTGTGGGTTTTCTAGTTAGCTTATCTTCCTGGTTTCTAATTTAATTCCCTTGTGGTCAGAGAATATTCTCCACATAATTTCAGTGTTTCAAAATTTAAATTCCTTTTATGGCCAATCATATGGTCTGTTTTGCTAGGCACGCCATGTGCCCATAATACAGAATGTGCATTTTGCAGAAGTTGAAGGAGGATTCTAATAATATCAATTTGGTCAAGGTAGTGATAGCATTGCTTAGATTTTCTATGTCATTATCGGGGAGGTAGGGAGTTCTAGGTCTATCAGGTACTGACAGACTGGTATTAAAATCTCCAACTGTGGTTGTGGAACTGTCTCTGTCGTCCTGTCAGTTTCTGCTTTTCGTACTTTTAAGCTCTGTTATTAGGTACATAGATTTATATTGTGTATCTGCCTAAAGAATGGACCCTTTTGTCATTATGCTGTATTTTTCTACGTATCTAGTAATGCTTTGTCTTGAAGTTTATTGTATCTGATATATTAATATAGTCACTCTTGCCTTCTTATGCTTACGCATAAGAATGCTTACGCATAACATGCTTATGCATGTTGTATCTTTTCCATCTATTTACTTTCAACTTGTCTATGAATTTACATTTAAAGTGTTATCATCTTTGTAAGTAACATATAGTTGGACCTTTTAAGTTTTTTTAGGACCATTTCAACAGTCTCTGCCTTTTAATTGGAGTCTGTTGGTCTATTAACATTTAATGTAATTATTTACATGATTGGATTTAGGTCTACCATTTTACTCTTTGCTTTCTATTAGCTTCCTGTTTGGCATTCCTCTGTTCTGCCTTTCCTGCTTTACTTTGTATTATTGAACACCTTTTAGAATTCCATTTTAGTTCACCCACAGATTTTTTTTAGCTATATCTGATTAATTTAGCAGTTGCTGTACAGATCACAATATATATACATCTTTAACTGTTCATAGACTAGAATTAATGTTGTGCCACTTGAATTAAATGCAGAAATCTTGCAATTGTATGGACGAATTCTCTAAGCATTTATGCTGTGATTATATGTTTTACAGCTATGTACATCATTAATATTACTCTTATGAGTAAGACAGTGGATAATGTTATCATTTGTCCTTCAAATAAAGATAAATAAATCTTTTGTATTTACACAGATACGATTTCCCAGTACTTTTCATCCCTAGTTTGAATAGATTCTGATTTTTATCTGTTGACTGAAAAACTGTTTTTGGTATTCAGTGTAGCTCAGGTATGCTAACAGTGAGTTTTCTTACTTCTCTTTTATATGAAATGTCCTTATTTCACCTTTATTCTTAAATGGAAATTTTGCTGTGTAAAGAATTCTGAATCGACAGTTTTTCAACATTTAAAGATTATTCTACAATCTTCTTTCTGATAGGAAGTCAGCAGTCATTCAGACTGATGTAACTTTATGTTTAATATGTAATTTCTCTCTGGCTGCTTTCAAATTTTGTCTTTATCTTTGGTTTTCAGCAGTTTAATTATGATCTGTCTTGTGTGACCTTTTGTGTCTTTATATTGTTTGGGGATCACTGCACTTCCAGAATCTATAAGTTTATACTTTTACCAAATTTAGAAATTTTCGGCTGTTATTTCTTCAGGTATTTTATGCCAAATTTTCTCTCTTCTCCCCTTTTGGGATCCCATTTACATATATGTTCCACTTTTTATATTGTCCCACAGATCCTGTTCATGAGAGTGTACAATTTAAGCTTCTCTGTCCTCAGATTCACTGTCTTTAATCTGTTACCCCCCTTCTCCTGTTTGAATAGTATTTACCAGTTACGAAATTATCATTTGAGTTTTTTTATGCAGTTGTTATTTCTCTGCTGAGATTCATCTTTTCATTGTAAGCATATTTTCCACTATCTCATTGAGGATAGCTGTGATAGCGGCTTTTGAAACCTTGTCTCTTAATTACAACAGTTGATCATCTCACTGTCATTCTCCATTGTCTTTATCCTTAGAGAACAGGTCACATTTGCCTATTTCTTCACATATTGACTCTCTTTTTAAACTCTCTTTAATATTGTGAATGTTTCAGAGACTGAATTCTATTTCTCTAAAGAATGTTGAATTTTGGTTTTATCAGTCAATTAACTTGGTTAGACTCAAATTTCAAATTCTGTCTCTTGGGCAGCAGCTCAGATCTCACTTCTTAATCTCTTTCATTCACAAGTGGTTCAGAATTTCACTATAGATTTAGGAAAAAGTCAGTAAACAGAGTTTAGGACTCCCTCACGCTGGCTCTGCCCTTTCCAGGATTCCCCCCTCACTCTTCTGGTTCTTCAGACCAGAGAGACTAAGTTTTCTCTCAGCGCTTTACCTGCCCGTGTAGCACCGCGATGGCCTGCAGCGCAGCCAGCGCCAGTCCTCCTTGCAGATGCTGACTGTCCTCCACAACCCACCTGCTTTCAGTTGCCTTCAGGTGGTTGGTTTTGTATTGGTCTCAAGTTTATAATTGCTGTCTCTGGAGAACTGGTCCAGCAGGAGTTTACCCAGCCTTCCACAATTGAAAACCTTTTCATTTTCATGACCTTTTAGAAATATAAAATTAAAATATATGGAGAAGTAAACTGTCAGCAGTGAAGTCCCATGGGACATTTTTCTTTACATTTTCATACCAAGTTATTACTACTATATATTGCTGTGTATAATGCACACTTTTCCCAAAAAAGTTTGTGAGGGAAAAATAAGGATGTGCATTATACATGGGTAGTATTAATTCCATTTCCCTGAAAGTTTAGGCCAAAAACGTGGTTGTATATTATACACGGCAAAATATGGTAATTCATTTTCAGGGTTTTTGTTTTCCATTAGTTTAATTTGTATCCATTATGTTTTATACATTTTTTGCCACCACTGTTTATTGCTGCAGGCTATTAAAATATCTGCAAATCTTAAACATTTGAGTTAGTGGTAAATATGAGTAGAAATTTATTATTCTTCTAGAAATGCAGTGAATGAAATAGGAAGCCTGAATTTTACCATGATGAATGTGCATTTTTAAGGTGTTTACAAATACATTTGAATGCATGTTTCTTTTACAATTAATAAAAAGTTATATTTATGATTTTGTTTTGTTTTAGCTGTCACAACTTGGACAAAAGTAATACAGAAGAATAACATGATAATCTACTTGTAACTTTAATAAATGTAAAAAGTCCAAAGAGCCAGATGTTTTCATCTCTATATCAATGTCCTAACAGTGAAACTTAGTTATTTGTTAATTTTTAAGGAAATTCTATACCTAATATAATGTATACTGATTAAAAGAATAAAGCATTTCAGAAATAAATTTTTAACATTGTACATTCTCTCTCCTGTTATGTTTGACAAATGGGAAACACCTCTGGAAGGAAAGAAAGCTCTGTCTGAATAATGTTGAAATATTAATATATTAATAACTAATTGAAGCTAATTAGTTATTGAAATAATATATTAATAACTAATTGAAGCTAATTAATAACTTATTGAAGCTAGTGAAATTTAAGAATATAACACACAAATACTACTTGATCGGTTCATGAATCTCCTACTTGTATGCATTTTGATTGTAAAATCACCTTCCCAGGTTGCCTCTAGATTTTAAATGGAGATTTTTAAAGCCACTTTAATGTCTCTTCTTCTTCTAGCACACCTATGCATATTTTGTCACAGAATCCTTCCTTTGTGTAATGCCAACAAACACTAACGACATCTAGAATGGACATATACAAAATATTTATCCCATGAAGTTCCAAATAATACGTAAAAGTAAGTGTTCAGTTTGGTTCCAACATACCTGGTATGCAGTACCAAGAAGGAGTACTAATCATACAACTCAAGGCAGCCATAAGATAAAAGCAAGCCAATTGCTCCACAGGAAAAAAAAATGTTCCTATTATAAAAGCCAGGGAACTTTTCCTCCTGATGAGCCTCATCAAGAGGAATCTGTAACGTTACAGACAACCTCCTGATAATAGATAAAACAACAAGATTCACAGAACTGTTTTTATTCTGCATCCTCAGCCCCCATGAGTCAGTGCCATCCTACCAAAGCAAAGGGCAAGAAAAATGATTTGTTGGGTAGTGGCTAATCTTACTTGGTCCTGGGATATAATTTGAAGTACATTTGCATTGCTATAACAAATTACCATAGACCAGGGAGCTTCAACAACAAACATGTTTCTCACAGTTCTGGAAGCTGGGAAGTCCAGGATCTGGGTGCCAGGAGATCCAGAGTCTGGAGAGGACCCTCTTCCTGGTTTGCGCACGGACATCTTGCATTTTCACATGGTGGAGAGAGAGTGTGAAAGAGAGCCTGCACTCTGGTCCCTTTATCCCCTTTTATGGGCACTAATCCCTTCATTGGGGCTCCACCCCCATGACCTCATCCAATCCCACTCACGTCCCAAAGCACCCACCTCCAAATACCATTGCATCAGGCTTTGGGGCTTCAACATAGGAATCTGCGGGGAGGACACAATGAGTCAGGCCAGAGGACCACATCATCTGTCCAAGTGGAGACAATATTTTGTAGAGACGAGGCTAATCAAGGTGAGAAGCTACAGGAGATAAAGCAGTGTCCCTCTTTCCTCAATTAGAAGTCAGACCAATGTTCCTTCAGAAAAATGTTATTAGGTTAAAACTATGTGAAAGACAAAGGAGGTGATCTCTTTTCATGTTGTCTTTGCATTTAAAAATAAAAATACTGGTGCCGACCCAGTGGCTCAGGCAGTTGCAGTTCCGTGCTCCTGACGCCAAAGGCTGCCGGTTCGAATCCCACATGGGCCAGTGGGCTCTCAACCACAAGGTTGCCGGTTCAATTCCTCGAGTCCCACAAGGGATGGTGGGCAGCGCCCCCTGCAACTAGGAACGGCAACTGGACCTGGAGCTGAGCTGCGCCCTCCACAACCAAGACTGAAAGGACAGCAACTTGACTTGGAAAAAAAGGCCTGGAAGTACACACTGTTCCCCAGTTAAGTCCTGTTCCCCTTCCCCAATAAAATCTTTAAAAAATAAATAAATAAAAATACTCTGACTTCCTATCAGGATGGTGAAGGAGGTAAAAGCTGTGCTCGCCTCCTCCCACAACCATATCAGAATTACACCTCAATTACAGGACAACCAGCTTTGAGAACCACCTGAAGTCTAGCTTAACAGAAGTCCTGTAACTAAGAAAGGAAAGAAGCCACATCAGACTGGTAGAGGAGAGGCGGAGACACGGAACAGGCAGGTCCCACACCCACAATGTGGTGGTTAAGAATCAGAAGGGATATCTCATTTGCAGAGGTTCCCTCCTGAGCAGCCATGGGGGCCCCACACCCGGCTCCCCACCCCAGGACACAAGTGCCAGGAAGGAGAGCCCCTAAAACATCTGGCTGTGAACACCAGAGGGGATTGTGTCTGAGTGAGACGGGTGGGGGTGCTGCTGTAGACCTAGGTGGTGCAGGTCTTAAAGGGCCCACACACAGACTTGCTTGCTCTGGGCTCCAGCACAAAGGCAGCAGCTCAAAAACCGGCAGGCCCTCAGTGTGCCCTGACCCCTTACTAAGCTCCCCCAAGCCCAGCACAAGTAGCAACCACTCTCAACTTGTACTGTAACTCCCATCAGGTAGCCCTAAGCCAGGCAGAAGCAGCGGCCAGTCTTGGCTTGGAAAGTCGCCTCGACTAAGCAGCCACGGACTCTGGCCTCAGCTCACATTGTCATGATCACCAAAGGGTCCCGACGCTCGTGGCGGCCAGCCTCAATTTACAGAATAGGTTCTCCCAAGTTACTCCAAGCCCAGTGTAAGTGGCAGTTAACCACAGATCACTTTGTAGTTCCTACCAGATGGCCCTAAGCCGACCACAAATGGTAGCTGAACTTGACCTGCACCAGAGCCCCTCCCAAGAGGCCCCAGAACCAGCACATCTGGTGGCCAGCTTCAGACCACACCAGAGCACCACCCAAGCAGCTCCACGAATGACACACCCAAAGGGTGGACTCAGCTAGCACGAGAGCCCCACTAAAGTGACTTCTGCACAACAGCTTGTCTGCTATAATCACAGCAAGCCCTCGTAGCCTGTCAGCCTGAGGCTCAAACCCACCTCCTAATGTAACAGCAATCAAGGCTCAACTCTAACAGGTGGGCACATAAAAACCACACAAGGAACATACCTGGAGCCCACAGCTCGGGTGACCAGGGAGACTGCACCACTGAGCCCCACAGGACACCAACTACAGAAGGCCACCCTGCCAAGTCTGGGAGACATAGCAGCTCTACCTAATACATAGAACCAAACACAGGCAGCCAAAATGGGGAGACAAACATGTCCCAAATGAAAGAACAGGACAAAACTCCAGGAAAAAAGAACTAGACGAAATGGAGACAAGCAATCTACCAGACACAGAGTTCGGAACACTGGCTATAAGGATGCTCGATGAACTTAAGAATAAATGAACTGAGTGAGAACTTCAACAAAGAGACAAGAAACATAAAAACTGTAGGTAGCAAACATAAAGAGTCATAAATGAAGGTTACACGAAGCAGCGGATTAAATCAGCAATGCGGAAGACCAGGTAACCCAACTAGAACAGCAAAAAGAAAAAAGAATTAAAGAAAAAAACGAGGATAATTTAGGGGCCTCTGGAACAACATCAAGCATACTAACATTCACATCATAGGGGTACCAGAAGGAGAAAAGAGAGAGCCAGTGATAGAGAACCTATTTGAAAAAATGACAGAAAACGTCCCTAACCTAGCAAAGGAAATAGACATACAAGCCTACGAAGTGCAGAATCCCAAACAAGATGAACCCAAAGTGACCCACACCAAGACACATCATAATTGAAATACCAAAGATTAAAGACAAAGAATCTTAAAAGCATCTAGAGAATAGCAACTTGTTACCTCCTTTGTAGGTAACAAAGATAGCTACAAAGGAGGTAACAAGTTGCTATTCTCTGCGGGGAATAAGACTGTCAGCTGATATCTGAACAGAAACTTTGCAGGCCAGAGGGATTGGCACAAAATATTCAGTGATGAAAAGCCAGAACCTACAACCAAGATTACCCAGCAAAGCTATCATTTAGAATTGAAGGAGAGAGAGAGTTTCCCAGACAAGAAAAAACTAAAGGAGCTTGTCACCACTAAACCAGCATTATAAGAAATGTGAAAGAGACTTCTTTAAGGAGACAAGGTCAAAATACAAATAAAAAACTATAGGAATGAAAAAAATTCTCACTGTCAAAGGCAAACACTTAATAAAAACAGTGCATTGACCAACTATAAAGCTAGTAGAAAGGTTAAAAAACAAAAGTAGGAAGATCAAATGTAATTACAACAATAAATTAAGGGATACACACAAATACCCACAAAAGGAGTTTAAAATAATGACAAAATCAAATGTGGAAGGATGAGTAAAAATTGTATTGATTTTAGAATGTGTTCAAATTTAAGTGACCATTAACTTAAAATATTTAAGACAGCTACAGTTTGGTATATATGAAGCGCATGGTAACCACAAATCCAAAATCTATAAGACATATACAGGAATATACGAATAAAGACGAAGGGATCCAAACATAACACTACAGAAAGTCATCAACATACAAGAGAATAAGGAAAAGAGGATTACAAATATAACCAGAAAACAATTAAGAAAATTGCAATAACTACATACCTATCAATAATTCCTTTAAATGTAAATGGATTAGGGCCGGCCCAGTGGCTCAGGCAGTTAGAGCTCCGTGCTCCTAACTCCGAAGGCTGCCGGTTCAATTCCCACATGGGCCAGTGGGCTCTCAACCACAAGGCTGCCAGTACAACTCCTCAAGTCTCGCAAGGGATGGTGGGCAGCGCCCCCCGGCAACTAAGATTGAACACAGCACCTTGAGCTGAGCTGCCTTCCAGATGGTTCAGTTGGAGCGCGGGCTCTCATCCACAAGGTTGCCAGTTCGATTCCTCGACTCCTGCAAGGGATGGTGGGCTGTGCCCCCTGCAACTAACAACGGCAACTGGACCTGGAGCTGAGCTGCACCCTCCACAACTAAGATTGAAAGGACAACAACTTGACTTGGAAAAAAGTCCTGGAAGTACACACTGTTCCCCAGTAAAGTCCTGTTCCCTTTCCCCAATAAAAGCTTTAATAAATAAATAAATAAATAAATAAATAAATAAATAAATAAATAAATAAATGTAAATGGATTAAATGCTCCAAACAGAAGAGATAGGGTGGGCCCCATTCACGGAGCTGCCACTGAGGATTCAGCAGCCCCCCACCTTCAGCCTCTTTGCTTCCCGACGCTCCATCCCCCCTGTCCACCTCTCACCATCACCTTCTATAGATTTCCACTGAGGAAAAGAAATCGAATGGTATGTCCGCTATCCAGAACCTCCACTCTTTCAACCCCTTTGCTGATGCAAGTAAGGGTGATGATCTGCATCCTGCTGGCACTGAAGATTATATCCATATAAGAATTCAACAGATGGACAACCAAGAGGGCGCAGTAGGTAAACGCTGTGTTTAACTCTTCCCACAACCACATCAAAATTACAACTAATCCACAAAACAACCATTATTGAGAATCGCCTGAAATCACGCTGGGCTGAAGCCTTTCAACTAAGGACTTGCAGAAGAAGCCACCTCCAGTCTGGGAGGAGGAGCAGAGACACTGAACGGGCTGGTCCCACACCTGCATGTGACTATTAAAGATCAGGAGGACTATTTCAGCTGTGGGGGTCACCCGATCTCTTGAAGGAGAGGGAGGGCCCAGCCCCACCCCAGCCCAGGGTTCCAGTGCAAAGGGAGAGAGGTCCCCATGATTTTTGGTTGTGAAAACCAGCAGAGATTGAGTCTGAGTGAGACTGAATTCAGCTGCACTCCCAGGCGCTCCTCTTAAAGGGACCACGTGGACTTACCCACCAACGGAATCACTTGCTCTGATCTTTAGCGCTGGGGCAGCAGCTGGAAAGACAGCAGAGACAAATGCTAGGGAATTGAGTTGTCTGGCTTGGGACGGGGGCTGGAGAGGTGCCTTTCTCCTGGACGAGGGGAGTTGGCAGAGGCCATTGTTTCTTTGCTGAGCCCTCCCCCTTCTCAGCATGCAAACACAGGCAGCCGCCATTTCTGAGTTTCCACCATTAGTTCCCCCCACCTCAGCAATTCGAGACCCAGCCTTGCCCAAGGCTCAACCAAGGCTCAACTACAAGAGTTGGGCACACCGAACCCTCACAAGGGACGTTCCTGGAGCGCATGGCTCAGGTGACCAGAAAGACTGCACCACTGAACCTGCACCACGGCACAGCTACTACATAAGGTCACTCTAAGACTGGGAGACATAGCAGCTCTACCTACTACATAGAAACAATGACAGGGAGGCAGCCAAAATGGGAGACAAAGAAACATGTCACAAATAAAAGAACAGAACAAAGCTCCAGAAAAAAAGCTAAGCGAAACAGAGATAAGCAATCCATCAGATACAAAGTTCCAAACACTGGTTATATGAATGCTCAGTGATCTTAGGGAGAACTTCAGCACAGAGATAGGAAGCATAAAAATGGATATGAAAACCATAAAAAAGAACCAGTCAGAAATAAAGATACAATAACAGAAATGAAGAATATATTACAGGAAATCAACAGTAGATTAGATGAAGCAGAGGATCCAACCAGCAATGTAGAACATAAGGTAGCAGATAACACCCAACCAGAACAGCAAAAAAGAGAAAAAGATCCAAAAAATTGAGGAACGTTTAAGTGGACTCCAGGACAATGTCAAGCATACCAACATTTGCATTATAGGGGTACCAGAAGGAGAAGAAAGAGAGCAAGGAATTGAAAACCTATTTGAAGAAATATGACAGAAAACTTCCCTAACCTGGTGAAGGAAATAGACATACAAGCCCAGAAAGCACAGAGAGTCCCAAACAAGACAAATCCAAAGAGGCCAATAATTAAATTAAAATACCAAAGCTTAAATACAAAGAGAAAATCTTAAAAGCAGCAAGAGAAAAGCAGTTAGTTACCTACAAGGGAGCCCCCATAAGACTGTCAGCTGATTTCTCAACAGAAACTTTGCAGGCAAGAAGGGAGTGGCAGGAAATATTCCAAGTGATAAAAAGCAATGACATACAACCAAGATTGCTCTACCCAGCAGACTGTCATTTAAAATTGAAGGACAGTTAAGGAACTTCCCAGAAAAGAAAAACCTGAAGGAGAGTAAAAAAAAAATGGCGGCGTGAGGTGAGCCTCTGTAACGCTCCCCTGGAATTTACAACGAATCGGACAACAATAACTCCACAAAGGACTCCTTGCACAGCAGACAGGCAAGACGAAGAGGCCGACTACTGAATTCACCTCCAGGTGGGTGAATCGCGCGAGCGGGGGATGAGGGAGAGGAGAAGTGCAGAGACGGAGCCGCGCGGGCGCAGGACACAGACCTAGCTCAGTGCTCGGAGCCCGCTGCGCCCGGATCTTTCGCAGCTGCGGGAGAGGGAAGGACTCGGACTGCTAGGGCTCCGCTTACGGCCCACAGGGCTGAGGGGGCAGCATACAAAACCGCTGAACCCAACGCTTGCTCACGGCAGACCTCGGAGCAAAGACTGAGGGAAGAGGGCTGAAATCGGTGGTTTAAGCCCTCACTGCCGAGCGGAGAACGGAAGCCTTAGGCACGGAGACTAGCCGCCCCCTCCCTACCCTCCCAGAGCTCGCCCCGCCCCCACCTGCCCGGTTCTAGAAGAGATAAAGTAGCAGTGTCGGATCAAAGGACAGAATATTTGCTGCTCTGAGAACTGTGGACCGCAGACACAGATTCGCAGCCCAACTAGTTCCAGCAAAGGGGAGGGAGCTGTGGAAGCAGGACCGGCTGTGGAGGTGGTTGCTGCCATTGCTCTGGGCCACCTCTCACAACTCACCCCGCCCCTGGCCCCACCTATCTGGGCGGATCCCTGCAGGAGTAAACAGAACTGCTGAAACATACGGGCTCTGAATCGGGTGCAGAAAGAGCTTTGAAACTTCAAAAGCTCTCCGCACCCCCACAGGGACGTGGCATCCTATGACACAGGTGAACTGTTAACAGAGGAGAGGCCCGTCTCCCAGGGAATCCCCCCATTGTGTGAGAAGCTGGAAAGTGCAGAGAAAATATAGCACTACTGTGTCAGAGAGACCTCTTCCTATCAACCTGTTGCAGAAGCCACTCCTGTAGATGTCTAGGAAGACAAATAATAAATCAGTAACTGCCATGAATAACCAAGGCAACAAGACAGCTCAGAAAGAAAGTGAAAAGTCTCCAGAAAAGGAACTTAAAGATATGGAAATATGTGACTTAAATGATAGAGAATTCAAGATTGCAGTTCTGAAAAACCTCAAAGAGATGCAAGAAAACACAGAAAGGCAATTTAATGAACTCAGAAACGCAATCAAAGAACAACATGAGCATTTTACGAAAAAGATTGAAATTTTAAAAAAGAACCAAATGGAATTTCTGGAGATTAAGAACTCAATAGAAGAAATTAAGAATGAAATAACCAGCTTAGGTAGTAGAGTTGACCAGATGGAGGAAAGAATCAGTGACATCGAAGATAGAAACCTGGAAATTACACAGATGGAAGAAGAAAGAGACTTGAGACTTAAAAGAAACGAAAGAACTCTACAAGAACTTTCTGACTCCATCAGAAAGAGCAATATAAGAATAATGGGCATACCAGAAGGAAAAGAAAGAGAGAAGGGAACAGAGAATATACTCAAAGAAATTGTCAATGAGAACTTCCCAAATTTGTGGACAGAACTGGATCTTTGAATCCAAGAAGCAAATAGAACACCTAATTACCTCAATCCCAACAGGCCTTCTCCAAGACACATTGCATTCAAGCTGTCTAAAATTAACACCAAAGAAAGACTCCTCAAGGCAGCCAGGGAAAAGAAGACGGTAACCTACAAAGGAAAGCCCATTAGATTATCATCCGATTTTTCAGCAGAAACTCTACAAGCCAGGAGGGAGTGGAACCAAATATTCAAACTATTGAAAGAGAGAAATCATGAGCCAAGAATAATATATCCAGCAAAGATATCCTTTAGATATGAAGGAGGAATAAAGACCTTTCCAGACATACAGAAGCTGAGGGAATTTTCTAATACACGACCTGCACTACAAGAAATACTAAAGGAGGCTATTTGACCACCATCAACAGGGACAATTTGTGGCAACCGAAACATAAAAAGGGGGAGCGTAAAGGCCTGAACCGGAATATGGGAATGGAGAAAGTAAGCGTGCTGAAGAAATTGGAATACTCTAAATATCAAACTTTCTTTTACATAATCTTAAGGGTAACCACTCAAAAAAAATCCAGAACTGAAATATATACTGTAATAAAAGAAGAAACAGAGGGAAACATCATAGAATACCACCACACAGAAATAATAAACAACAAAAAGGCAAAGAAACAATGGAGTCACAGGCTTACCAGAAAATAAAGATAGAATGACAGGAAATCCTCACGTATCAATAATCACCCTAAATGTAAATGGACTGAACTCACCAATAAAAAGGCACAGAGTAGCAGATTGGATCAAAAAACTAAACCCAACCATATGCTGTTTCCAAGAGACACATCTTAGCTACAAGGACAAGCATAGACTCAAAGTGAAAGGGTGGAAATTGGCACTCCAAGCAAATGGTACCCAGAGAAAATCAGGTGTAGCCATAATGATTTCCGATGAAACAGACTTCAGGGTGAAAAAGATAACAGGAGACAAAGATGGACATTTCATAATGGTAAAGGGGACTATACAACAAGAAGACATAACAGTCATCAATATTTATGCCCCCAATCAGGGAGCACCAAAATACACCAAGCAACTACTACCAGAACTAAAGGGAGAAATTGATCAAAACACAATTATACTAGGGGACTTAAATACATCATTAACAGCTATGGATAGATCATCCAAACAGAAAATAAATAACGAAATTGCAGCCCTAAATGACACATTAGATGAAATGGACATCATTGACATATATAGAGCATTTCATCCTAAAACATCAGACTATACATTCTTTTCTAGTGTACATGGAACATTCTCAAGGATAGACTATATATTGGGACACAAAATCAGCTTCAGCAAATTTAAGAAGATTGAAATCATACCAAGCATATTCTCTGATCACAAAGCTTTGAAATTGGATATCAACTGCAAAAAGAAAGCAGGAAAAACACAAATACATGGAGATTAAACAACATACTTTTAAAGAACGACTGGGTCAAAGAAGAAGTTAGAGGAGAGCTCAAAAGATACATAGAAACAAATGACAATGAAAATACATCCTACCAAAATGTTTGGGATGCCACGAAAGCAGTTTTAAGAGGGAAATTTATATCATTACAGGCCTAGCTCAAGAAACAAGAAATATCCCAAATAAATAACCTCATGTTACACCTTAAAAAACTAGAAAAAGAAGAACAAGCGAAACCCAAGGTCAGCAGAAGAAAGGAAATAACAAAAATCAGAGCAGAACTAAATGAAATAGAGAACAAAAAGACAATAGAAAAAATTAATGTGACAAAGAGCTGGTTCTTTGAAAAGATTAACAAAATCGACAAACCCTTGGCTAGACTCACTAAGATAAAAAGAGAGAAGACATTAATTAACAAAATCAGAAATGAAAAAGGGGATGTTATCACGGACACCACAGAAATACAAAGGATTATCCAAGAATACTATGAAGGACTATATGCCACCAAATTTAATAACTTAGAAGAAATGGACAAGTTCTTAGAAACATATAGCCTTCCAAGCCTGAATCATGAAGAACTGGAAAATCTTAATAGGCCGATCACCAGTAACGAAATTGAGTCAGTCATCAAAAACCTTCCCAAAATCAAAAGTCCTGGACCAGATGGCTTCACCAGTGAATTCTACCAAACCTTCAAAGAGCATCTAATACCAATCCTGCTTAAACTCTTCCAAAAAATTGAAGAAGAGTCAGTACTCCCTAACTCATTTTATGAGGCCAACATTACCCTGATACCAAAACCTGGTAAGGACAACACAAAAAAAGAAAACTACAGACCTATATCTCTGATGAATACTGATGCAAAAATCCTAAACAAAATTCTAGCAAATCGAATACAACAATGCATTAAAAAGATTATTCATCACGACCAAGTGGGGTTCATCCCCGGGGCACAAGGATGGTTCAACATTCGCAAATCCATCAATGTGATACATCACATAAACAAAATAAAGGACAAAAATCATATGATTCTATCAATTGATGCAGAAAAAGCATTTGATAAGATACAACATCCATTTATGATTAAAACACTTACTAAAATTGGTATAGAAGGAAAATACCTCAACATAATAAAGGCCATATACGACAAACCCTCAGCTAATCTCATAATTAATGGTGAAAAGCTGAAGCCCTTTGCTCTACGTTCAGGAACACGACAAGGTTGTCCCCTATCACCTCTGCTTTTCAACATAGTGTTGGAAGTCCTCGCCAGAGCTATCAGGCAAGAGAAAGAAATAAAAGGCATCAAAATTGGGAATGAAGAAGTTAAATTGTCACTCTTTGCAGATGACATGATGCTATATATAGAAAACCCTAAAGACTCCACCAAAAAGCTATGAGAAACAATCAATGAATACAGTAAAGTTGCTGGCTACAAAATCAACGTACAAATGTCCATTGCTTTCCTATATACCAACAATGAAATCTCAGAAAAAGAGATAGAAAAAACAATTCCTTTTGCAATTGCAGCAAAAAGAATAAAATACCTAGGAATAAACTTAACCAAGGATGTGAAAGATTTATATGCTGAAAACTATAAGACATTTTTGAAAGAAATTGAAGAAGACACAAAGAAATGGAAAGACATTCCGTGCTCATGGATTGGAAGAATCAACATAGTTAAAATGGCCATATTACCCAAAGCCATATACAGATTTAATGCAATCCCCATTAAAATCCCAATGGCATTTTTTAAAGAAATAGAACAAAAAATCATCAGATTTGTTTGGAACCACAAAAGACCCAGAATAGCCAAAGCAATATTTAAAAAAAAGAACAATACTGGAGGTATCACACTGCCTGATTTTTGCTTGTACAACAGGGCTACAATAATCAAAACAGCTTGGTATTGGCGGAAAAACAGACACATAGACCAATGGAATAGAATTGAGAACCCAGAAATAAAACCACACAAATATGGACAGATAATTTTTGACAAAGAAGCTAAAAACATGCAATGGAGGAAAAACAGCCTCTTCAATAAATGGTGCTGGCAGAATTGAATAGCTACGTGCAAAAGAATGAAACTGGACTGCTATCTGTCACCGTGCACCAAAATTAATTCAAAATGGATCAAAGACTTAAGCATAAGACCTGACACAATAAACTGCATTGAAGAAAACATAGGTACTAAACTTATGGACCTTGGGTTCAAAGAGCATTTTATGAATTTGACTCCAAAGGCAATGGAAGTAAAAGCTAAAATAAACAAATGGGATTATATGAAACTGAAAAGCTTCTGCACAGCAAAAGAAACTACTGACAAAATAATGAGGCAACCAACTGAATGGGAGAAGATTTTTGCAAACAGTGCCTCTGATAAGGGGCTAATATCCAAAATATACAAGGAACTCATGAAACTCAACAACAAAAAAACAAACAACCCAATTGAAAAATGGACAGAGGACCTGAAGAGACATTTCTCCAAAGAGGATATACAAATGGCAAATAGACATATGAAAAAATGCTCAACATGGCTAATCATCAGAGAAATGCAAATGAAAACCACAATGAGATATCACCTCACCCCAGTTAGAATGGCTTTCATCAACAAGACAAATAGTAACAAGTGTTGGAGAGGCTGTGGAGAAAAAGGAACCCTCATACACTGTTGGTGGGAATGCAGACTGGTGCAGCCGTTATGGAAGGCAGTGTGGATGTTTCTCAAGAAATTACGAATAGAATTACCATATGACCCATCAATCGCTCTCCTGGGTATCTACCCAAAAAATCTGAAAGCATTCCTCTATAGAGACACATGTACTCCAATGTTCATTGCAGCTTTGTTTACGGTGGCCAAGACATGGAAACAACCAAAATGTCCTTCAATAGATGAATGGATAAAGAAGTTGTGGTATATATACACAATGGAATACTATTCGGCGTTAAGGAAAGATGATATAGGAGCATTTGTGACAACATGGATGGATCTTGAGAATATAATGCTAAGTGAAATAAATCAGACAGATAAAGCAGAGAACCCTATGATTTCACTGATATGTGGTATATAAACCAAAAAGAACAAGACAAACAAATGAGAAAGAAAAACTCATAGAGACAGACAATAATTTAGTGGTTACCAGAGGGTAAGGGGGTGGAGGGTGGGTGATGAGGGTAAAGGGGATCAAATATATGGTGATGGAAGGAGAACTGACTCTGGGTGGTGAACACACAATGGGATTTATAGACGATGTAATACAGAATTGTACACCTGAAATCTATGTAAATTTACTAACAATTGTCACCCCAATAAATTTAATAAAAAAAAAATTAAAAAAAAGAAATTGAATCAGTCATCCAAAACCTTCCCAAAAGCAAAAGTCCGGGACCAGATGGCTTCACTAGTGAATTCTACCAAACCTTCAAACAGGATCTAATACCAATCCTGCTCAAACTCTTCCAAAAAATTGAAGAAGAGTCAGTACTCCCTAACTCATTTCATGAGGCCAACATTACCCTGATACCAAAACCTGGTAAGGACAACACAAAAAAAGAAAACTACAGACCTATATCTCTGATGAATACTGATGCAAAAATCCTAAACAAAATTTTAGGAAATAGAATACAACAATGCATTAAAAAGATTATTCATCATGACCAAATGGGGTTCATCCCCAGGGCACAAGGATGGTTCAACATCCGCAAATCCATCAATGTGATACATCACATAAACAAAATAAAGGACAAAAATCATATGATTATATCAATTGATGCAGAAAAAGCATTTGATAAGATACAACATCCATTTATGATTAAAACACTTAATAAAATAGGTATAGAAGGAAAATAACATAATAAAGGCCATCTATGACAAGCCCTCAGCTAATCTCATAATTAATGGTGAAAAACTGAAGCCCTTTGCTCTACGTTCAGGAACACGACAGGGCTGTCCCCTATCACCTCTGCTTTTCGACATAGTGTTGGAAGTCCTTGCCAGAGCCATCAGGCAAGAGAAAGAAATAAAAGGCGTCCAAATTGGGAATGAAGAAGTTAAAATATCACTCTTTGCAGATGACATGATGCTATATATAGAAAACCCTAAAGACTCCACCAAAAAGCTGTTAGAAACAATCAATGAATACAGTAAAGTTGCTAGCTACAAAATCAACGTACAAAAGTCCATTGCATTCCTATATACTAACAATGAAATCTCAGAAAAAGAAATACAAAAAACAATTCCCTTTGCAATTGCAGCAAAAAGAATAAAATACCTAGGAATAAATTTAACCAAGGATGTGAAGGATTTATATGCTGAAAATTATAAGACATTTTTGAAAGAAATTTAAGATGACACAAAGAAATGGAAAGACATTCCGTGCTCATGGCTTGGAAGAATCAACATAGTTAAAATGGCCATATTACCCAAAGCCATATACAGATTTAATGCAATCCCCATTAAAATCCCAATGGCATTTTTTAAAGAAATAGAACAAAAAATCATCAGATTTGTTTGGAACCACAAAAGACCCCGAATAGCCAAAGCAATCTTAAGAAAAAAGAACAGTGCTGGAGGTATCACACTGCCTGACTTTTGCTTGTACTACAGGGCTACAATTATCAAAACAGCATGGTATTGGCAGAAAAACAGACACATAAACCAATGGAATAGAATTGAGAACCCAGAAATAAAACCACACAAATATGGACAGATAATTTTTGACAAAGAAGCTAAAAACATACAATGGAGAAAAGACAGCCTCTTCAATAAATGGTGCTGGCAGAATTGGATAGCCATGTGCAAAAGAATGAAACTGGACTGTTATCTGTCACCATGTACCAAAATTAATTCAAAATGGATCAAAGACTTAAGCATAAGACCTGACACAATAAACTGCATAGAAGAAAACATAGGTACTAAACTTATGGACCTTGGATTCAAAGAGCATTTTATGAATTTGACTCCAAAGGCAATGGAAATAAAAGCTAAAATAAACAAATGGGACTATATGAAACTTATAAGTTTCTGCACAGCAAAAGAAACCATCGACAAAATAAAGAGGCAACCGACTGAATGGGA
Source organism: Rhinolophus hipposideros (assembly GCF_964194185.1). NCBI lineage: Eukaryota > Metazoa > Chordata > Mammalia > Chiroptera > Rhinolophidae > Rhinolophus > Rhinolophus hipposideros. The sequence goes on along the minus strand of NC_138051.1, from coordinate 22,294,890 downwards.
GAAGATTTTTGCAAACAGTTCCTCTGATAAGGGTCTAATATCCAAAATATACAAGGAACTCATGAAACTCAACAACAAAAAAACAAACAACCCAATTGAAAAATGGGCAGAGGACCTGAAGAGACATTTCTCTAAAGAGGACTTACAAATGGCAAAATAGACATATGAAAAAATGCTCAACATGGCTAATCCTCAGAGAAATGCAAATAAAAACCACAATGAGATATCACCTCACCCCAGTCAGAATGGCTATCATCAACAAGACAAATAGCAACAAATGTTGGAGAGGCTGTGGAGAAAAAGGAACCCTCATACACTGTTGGTGGGAATACAGACTGGTGCAGCCACTATGGAAGGCAGTGTGGAGGTTCTTCAAAAAATTACAAATAGAATTACCATATGACCCAGCAATCCCTCTCCTGGGTATCTACCCAAAGAATCTGAAATCATTTATACATAAAGACACGCGTGCTCCAATGTTCATTGCAACTTTGTTTACGGTGGCCAAGACATGGAAACAACCAAAATGTCCTTCGATAGTTGAATGGATAAAGAAGTTGTGGTATATATACACAATGGAATACTATTCAGCGTTAAGGAAAGATGATATAGGAGCATTTGTGACAACATGGATGGATCTTGAGAATATAATGCTAAGCGAAATAAGTCAGACAGAAAAAGCAGAGAACCCTATGATTTCACTGATATGTGGTATATAAACCAAAAACAAGACAAACAAATGAGAAACAAGAACTCATAGACACAGACAATAGTTTAGTGGTTACCAGAGGGTAAAGGGGGTGGGGGGAGGGAGATGAGGGTAAGGGGGATCAAATATATGGTGATGGAAGGAGAACTGACTCTGGGTGGTGAACACACAATGGGATTTATTGATGATGTAATACGGAATTGTACACCTGAAATTATGTAATTTCATTAACAATTGTCACCCCAATAAATAAATTAAAAAAAACACAAAACATGCTACTAAATATTGAATGGGTTAATGAGATCAAGGAAAAAGTCAAAATATAGTTTGAGACAAATGAAAACACAAGTCAAAACTCTATGGGACACAGCCCAAGTAGTTCTAATATGGAATATCATAGCAATTCAGGCCTACCTCAAGAAACAAGAAAAATCTCAAATATACATCAAACCTAACACCTAAAGAAACAAGAAAAAGAACAACAAACAAAGCTCAAAGTGAGTAGAAGGAAGAAAATAATAAAGATCAGAGTGATAGTAAATGAAATAGCATGTAAAAAAGCAATAGAGGAAATAAGTGAAACCAAGAACTGGTTCTTTGAAAAGATAAACAAAATTGATAAAACTTTAGGCAGACTCATCAAGAAAAAAAGAGAAGACCCAAATAAATAAAACCAGAAATAAAAGGGGAGAAGTGACAACTAACACTACAGAAATACAAAGGATTATAAGAAAATACTATGAACAATTAATTATATGCCAACAATTTGTTCAACCTGGAAGAAATGGATAAATTCCTAGAAGCATCATCTTCCAAGACTGAATCAGGAAGAAACAGAAAATTTGAACAGACCAATAAATACTAACAAAAATGATACAATAATCAAAAGCCTCCGAACAAACAAAATTCCTGGACTCGATTGTGTCACACTTGAAATTCACCAAGCATTCAAAGAATTAATACCTATCTTTCTCAAACTATTCCAAAAAATTGAAGAGAGGGAAGGCTTCCAAACTTATTTTACAAAGCAAGCATTATCCTGATACCAAAACCAACTACCAAAAAAAAAAAAAATTATAGGCCAATATCCTTGATGAACATGCAAAAATCCTTAATAAAGCATTAGCAAACCAAATTCTGCAATATGTTTAAAAGATCGTACAGCATGATCAAGTGCAACTTATTCCTGAGAGGCAAGTTTGGTTCAATATCCACAAATCAGTTAATGTGATATGCCACATAAACAAAATGCAAATGAAAAGCCATGCGATTAAATCAATAGATGCAGAAAAAATATTTGACAAAATTAAGTATCCATATATGATAAAAACTCTCAGCAAAGTAGGAATAGAAGGATCGTACCTCAACATAATAAAGGCCATATATGACAAACCCACAGCTAACATACGCAATGGTGAAAAGCTAAAAGTGTTTTCCTTAAGATCAGGAACAGAAAAGGATCCCATTATACCACTTTTATTCAACAGTATGGTACTGGCATAAAAACAGACACATAACTCAATGGCACAGAATAGTCCAGAAATAAACCCATGCTTAGATGATCAATTAATCTATGACAAAAGAGGCAAGAATTTACAAGAATTAAAGACAATCTATTCAATAAATGGTACTGGGAAATCTGGACAGATACATGCAAAAAAAAAAAAATTGAAACTAAATGACTTTCTTACACCATACACAATAAACTCAAAATGAAATAAGACTTAAATGTAAACTCCTAGAAGAAAACTTAGGCAGTAAACTCTGTGCTGTCACTCTTAGCAATATTTTTTTGGATATGTCTCCTTGAAAAAAGGAAACAAAAGAAAAATAAACGGGACTACATCAAACTAAAAACTTTCTACACAGCGAAGGAAATTATCAAAAAAACAATAATACAACCTAATGAATGGGAAAAGATATTTGCCAATGATACATCCAATAAGGGGTTAATGTCCAAAATATATAAGGAACTCGTACAACTTAACACCAAAGGGAAAAAAATCCAATTAAAAATGGGCAAACGACCTGAATAGACATTTCTACAAAATAGACATACAGATGGCCATAGACATATGAAAAGATGCTCAACGTCACTAATCATAAGGGAAATGTAAAACAACAGTGAGAGTATCACCTAACAACTGTTCAGAATGGCTATCACCAATAATTAACAAACAAGTGCTGGCAAGGATGTGGAGAAAAGGAGACCCTCGGGCACAGGCATTGTAAATTTGTGCAGCCACTATGGAAAAAGTATGGCGATTCCTCAAAAAATTAAAAACAGAACTACCATATGACCTAGCAATTCTACTTCTTGGTATTTATCCAAAGAAATTCAAAACACTAATTCGAAAAGATACATGCACCCATATGTTCATTGCAACATTATTTACAAATAGCCAAGATATGGAAGCAACCTAAGTGTCCATCAATAGACAAATGGATAAGGAAGAGGTGGAACATATATACAATGGAATATTAGCCATAAAAAAGAATGAAATTTTGCCATTTGCAAAAACATGGATGGACCTAGAGTATATTATGCTAAGTGAAATAAGTCAGATGGAGAACAATATGATTTCACCTATATGTGGAATCTAAAAAACAAATGAACAAACAAAATAGAAGCAAACTCATCGATACAGAGAACAAATTGATAGTTGCCAGATGGGTGGGGGGTTGGGGGGCTGGGTGAAAAAGGTGATGGGATTAAGAAGTACAAATTGGCAGTTATAAAAATTGTCCCAGGGTAGAGTACAGAATAGAGAATACAGCCAATAATATCATAACTATTTATTGTGTCAGGTGGGTACTAGACTTATCAGGGTGACCACTTCATAAGTTATACAAATGTCTAATCCCTATATTGTACACCTGAAACTAATATAATATTGTATGTCAACTATACAATATTAAAGTTGAAAAACTTTTAAAAATATTTTCTTAAAAACTCTCATCAATGAGTGTATATAATAATTTTTTAAAAGCTTGCCTTAAGTTCACATAAAAGAAGGCCATTGCCAAGGGTCTGAGATAAAAAATATTCTGTGGGACCTATAAAGATTGAGGGCCTTTAAAAAAAATCTCTGGGGAAACCATGGCCCTTCTCAAAGCATACACAGCTGAGCTCTCCTGGTTTGTGTTACTCAAAGGCCACCTATAATATTGCTAGGGTCATGGTTGCTGGTATCTGGGGCTGAGTAGTTCAGCAAGCCTATACCAGCACCCCATGCTGGGCTGATTCAGAAACCAGTTTTATCTGTCTCCCCAAGGGTGATTCCCCTCAGAGAAATTGATTACTGCCCTGGGAAAGCTCAGTTCCGGGCAGAGGTCAACAGGAAAGGGAACTGCTCTGCCAGGTAATTTACAAAAGTTACATCAATTAATCCTTACAGCCCACTGACAACTGCGTAACAGCTCCAATTTGAGAGACGGAAACAAAGCTCAGAGTCATTCCCTGCTCAAAGTCATACCTGGTATGTGGTGGAGCCAAAAACAGAATGGATATCTGTCTGCTCTGAATCTGTGTTCTTTCCATGGCTTGAAATCCCTGGTTGGGGAAGCAAGAGGCTTGGAGTTCTCCCAAGCCACTCCTCGCTGATCAACCTGAGTAGGTCACTTTACCTCTCTTTTTTCTGGTGTGTGATGAGTTGTGTCATGCAGGGTGCCATGCGGGGTCTCTGGTCCTGCTTCCTGCACAAGAACGCAGGATGTGGTAAGGCCAAAAAGGAACACCCACGGAGCCATAGATAGCGGAGTCATACCACTATATTCTCGCTGGTGGCTGGGTTGGAGACATAGGAAGCAGGAAGCCACACTATCCGCAAACTGCTGTCCACTTCTCTCTGCCAACCAACCCTTTGCTAACTGCAATCCACGCTTGCTAGGTTGGCCACAGCAATTATATTAGTGGCTAATGGCTAACTGGTTACAGCTGATGGTCAACTAGTCACAGCTGACGGCCATTTACTACCCAAGCCAGCACCTTTCCACGTGAGGCTGAGAGCCTGGAAACTGCTCTCTGGGGCTCTGTCCCCAGCTGTATGGAGTAGGGGCGTCACCAGGGGGCCCCTCAAGGCATGCAGCTCACCTGAACCAGCCAACTCAGATGTGCAACCACACAAACACCTGACTAGTGAGCCCACACACATGAACGGCAGGCTTAGTCCTGTTTGAGAGAATTTGAGTAGTTTGGCATAAACATGAAAAGGTCAGCTCACTTGGCATAAATGGGCTCTACAATGAAAGGAAAGGCAAAATAAATAAATAAAAGGACTGAGAGGAAATTTAAGTCAAAAAAATTTGCCCTGAAATGGAGGCTTTCATTTCATCACCATCAAGTAATTTTATGACAAATTGCAAGAGAGACTCACATCCGAGTGTGATGAAAATTGTGAATTTTCAACTCACGCCTTTAAAATTTATAATTTTTAGATAATATTCAAAATAACTTGAGTCTGGGTGGGAACATTTTAATTCACTTAAATATACCCAGATCAGACTGTGGACATTTAGAAAAAAATTTTCATGATTTTTTAAAAATTACAAGACACAAAGCAGTCTAACTCCGTGGATTTATGAGACTGTACTGATGTGACATATGAAAAAAAGAAAACTGGAAACTGAATTTCTGGTTGTTGTAGTGACCACGTCAAAACAGACTAAGCAGAGACGACAAGGGACTAATTCAATTTCGCTTTATTGAACTGCCCTGGGTTCAACAGAATCGTGAAATTTCAAAAACTGATATCCAAAGATTCCTGACTGCTGATGAGCTTGTATGAGGCTTTAAATATTTGTAGCTGCTTTTACAATGAAAACCTCAGGATGATTAAAATGATCAAGCATCAGCCCCATCGACACGGCTCAATTTCAAGAATTAGCTGATGGTGCTAAAAGCAAGCTCTGTGTACCAAGATGACATGGTATCCTAAGAATCCACACTCAGCCACATGAACTCTAGGAAGGATTCAACTAAGTGACTGTGGGACAGAGCCAGGAGTGCAGTTTCCAGGCTCTCGGCCTCATGTGGAAAGGTGCTGGCGCAGGTAGTAAATGACCTTCAACTGTGATTGGATGGCCATCAGCTTTGGCTAGTTGGCCGTCAGCTGTAACCAGTGAGCCATTGGCCACTAATACACCTGCCGTGGCTACGCTAGCAGCAAATGGGGGCTAGCAAGAAGATGGTGGCTGAGCTAGCAAGAGCGGATTGCAGTTAGCACAGTGGATTGCAGCTAGCAAGTGAGGTTGGTTGGTTGGCAGAGAAGCGGACGGCAGGTTGCAGATCATGTGGCTCCTGCTTCCTATGTCCCCAACCCAGCCGCCAGTGAGTGGTATGACTCCCCCATCTATGGCTCCATGGGTGTTCCTTTTTGGCCTCACCACGTCCTTATGTGGGGAGCAGGACTAAAGACCCTGCCAGACACCCCGGCAGGACAGTGACTGTAATGACATAGTAGAGTGATTTGCCTGCCAGTATCATTTCCCCTGATCTTCCTCTTCTTTTCACCATATGTCTCAGAGTTCACACTATTCCTGATAAGTGATTAAGGGATGGACAAGTAGCCACACCCAGCCAATGAGAGGCAATTACCCGCTGAGGAGTCATTGCTTGAGAGGCACAAGAGGGCCGCTGTCTGTTCTGCTGGATTGAAACTGGGGGTCCTTAATCAGGAGGCTGTAGATAGCACCACGAGACGCCCAAGTATCATGGCAGTGCAGAGACCAAGGTGTCCTAATGACGTAACTTGAACCACTGGGTCTATCCTTCGTATAACCTGAGTGTTGCAGCCGGGTGCAGGCACAGCCTTGAAAGAGATCCAAAATCCAATGGATGATTTAAACATCGCGAGACAACCAAAGAAATGCAAACCAGACAAAATATAAGAAACAATAATTTTCAGACATTGGACATCAGGAATCACAGGACAGTGATCCTTAAGAGAAAGGAAACAAACAAGGTATGCCCCACGATTGCTCCAGCTTACTTCCCAGAGAGATTTTTTTCAGGACACAGCACAGGTAGTTCTAGCTGAGGAGCCTCCCCGAATTGCGGAGATAAAGTTGGGCATCTGGGGAGGTGAAGGCTGCTAGAGTTCACAGAGAGGAATAGTGGAGAGAAGAGAGCTATACAAAAAGAGAGTCCTGGAGGTCTGCAGAGGGTCAGGTGAATACTGATCAGTGCATGTGTGTGAGGAACTACCTGAGTCTAGGGAAGGAATCATCTAAAAGAATTATCTTTGCTCACATGCAACCAGGAATAGTCTGTTCCCATCAATCAATTACCTAATATTTTATGGGGGATTGGCAGAGTACTCGAAGGGTTTTGTGTCGGTAATGGGGAAAAATAGCCCTAGACTAAATGCTATTCTGATCCTACCTGAGAAACCTTAAAAGTAAGACCCAGAAGGATTAAACTGTTTCCAAGTAACTTAACTATGTGCAAGAAAGCTCAAGAATAGCAGAATACAAGATTAAAAATTAAGTGTCTGTGAACCAGGCAAGACACAGGACAATAAAGCTCATGACAAAGAGAAAAATTCTCAATAGAAACAGACCCAGAAATGCCACAGATGATAGAATTAATAAACAAAGACATTAAAACAATTATTATAACTATATTCCATATATTCAAGAAGGTAAAAGAAAGTTGGAACATTTTTAAGATATAGAAATCATTTTTAAAGGCCCAAACTGAACTTCTGAAATGAAGAAATTCAATATCTGAAATGAAAAATTTGCTAGATATATTTGTAGAATAATATTTATAAATAAAATATAAATATAAATATATAATTATAAAAATATAAATATAAAAATATAAAAAAAATAAATCTATTTATAAATAATATTTATAAATTTTATAAATTGTACCGTAAGAATTTCTCAGATTAGGTTTAATGAACCAAAAGTTAACTTTTTAAACAACAATACTCCCTAAATATATTTTATGACCAAAACCTTACACTGGCAGGATCAAGATATACCTGAAGCTTTTTTTTTCCAATTACCTGAGTTAATAAGTTCATAAGTTCACTTTTACGTTTATGACAGTTTGAGAGGAATTTCTTCCATTTGCAAAAAAAAAGTCAAAATAGTTGCCAAAGTCTGGACAGTGTATCAGTCTAACTGGTTCTTTTTCAGAAACACACATTATTTTTCAGAGAACTGCTAAAATGATTCTGACGTGAACACAGACTCAGAATTGAGATGTGCCCGTGGGATACAAGCCACAATTCAGGAACTCCCTAGTCTGTTTAATACCAGAATTATCATTGATTTTTCTTATGTTTGATCAACTACTTACACTAGGTCTACAACTATGAACTTCTGTGACAATAAAATTGATTAAATTGTTTTTGGACTGCTTTTTGTTTGTGTTTGCTAAAATATGTTTTGATATGTTAATTCTATAATATTTTAATATGCAGTTCACACAAAAATGAATTTCTGCTCATGTATCCTCTACTTAAAAGAAAAAACTTCTGGGGCAGCCAGTTAGCTCAGTTGGTTAGAGCGTGAGCTCTGAGCAACAGGGTTGCCAGTTTGATTCCCACATGGGCCAGTGAGCTGTGTCCTCCACAACTAGATTGAAGACAACAACTTGAGCTGAGCTGCCACTGAGCTCCCGGTGGGTGGCCAGGTGGCTCAGTTGATTAGAGCCGAGCTCTTAACAAGGTTGCAGGTTTGCACCCCCGCAACTAACATTGAACACGGCCGCTGGACTTGGAGCTGAGCTGTGCCCTCCACAACTAGATTGAAGGACAGTGACTTGACTTGGAGCTGATGGGTCCTGAGGAAAACACACTGTTTCCCAATAAAGTCCTGGAAATACATACTGCTCCTCTTCCCCAATAAATCTTTAAAAAAAACACAAAAAACAAAAACAAACTTCTAAGATTCTATTCTACTGTAAGATTACAACCAAACTCACAGAAAACTGATTTATAAACCCTATTCCAATTTATGAGTTAATGTATACCGAGACTCAGCAATGATCCATTGCATGGGTCATACCTTATGAGAGGCAGAAGAGCAAAGCAGAGAAAATGAGCAATTTCACCTGCTGGTTTCTGACAAGGACTGTATCAGGTGCTCTAAATGTTGCTCATTTAATCCTAATAAAAGCCCTAAGAAAACAGGTAATACAATTCCTGCTTTATAGGTGAAGAAATACAACGTCCAAGTTCAGCCATTATCCTAAGTCACTCAGTAAGTAGTGGATTTTGAACTGTTCAGATCTGAGTGTAGAACCATTTCCATTGGAAATGAGAAATTAGAGGGTATTAAGGATTAGAGGATAGAAAACAAAAAGTAATTAAGATATTCTGGGGATGCTAGAGTTATAAAGATGAAAAGAGATTTAAAAATTTTTATCATTTACCAAAAGATTGACAACAGTATCTTGGCTGCTTCTAGCCAATGTATAAGACGGCACACGCCATTTTCAGAAATGTAGTTTCTCAATCATAATGCAGGGCCTCTGCATTATGGCCCCTCAGAAGTAAGCTAGTTCTTACTGAGTTCAGTTGGACCTAGGAAAAGTACCCCGTGGCACATAAATGGTGTTCAGCTCTACCTACTTGCTCCAGATACTACTTTTCTGTCCCTGAAAGAGAAAGCCCTTTCCAGTGTCTTTCTAAGATGTCAGTGCTGTTTTAGGGTCATCTGGAAACATACCTGTCGTGCAGGGTCTCAGCTCCCGCTCCCCACATAAGAACGCAGAACATGGTGAGGCCAAAAAGGAACACCCACGGAGCCATAGATAGGGAAGTCAAACCAATATATTCTCGCTGGCGGCTGGGCTGGAGACACAGGAAACAGGATCTACATAATCTGCCTAATAGCAGTCCGCGCTCGCGCTTGCCAGCCACCATCTTCTTGCTAGCCCCCATTTCTATTTTGCTAGCGTAGCCACAGCAGTTATATTAGTGGCCAATGGCTTACGGGTTACAGCTGACGGCCAACTAGCCACAGCTGCTGGCCATCTGATCACAGTTGATGGCCATTTACTACCCGAGCCAGCCCCTTTCTATGTGAGGCCGAGAGCCTGGAAACTGCTTTTTGGGGCTTTGTCCACATAATACCTTTATGAAATGAATACATCCATACTATGGAACCCTGTCCATCTGCAAAAAGGATTGAGGACACTGGCTGAACTGTTACAGGATGGTCTACAAGATTACAGATATATTGTGAAATTCACAACAGCAAAAGAAAAAGCTGCAAAACACTGTACATAGTAAGCTACTCTGTGTAAAAAAAAAACAAAACGTATATACACTTATTTATTATATGTGTATAGAATATCTCTGGAAGGATATACAATAAATTGGTAATACTGTTTGCTTCCTGGAAAGGGAACTGGGTGTCAGGGGGACAGGAATGGGAGGGAGACCTAGAGGCTTTTCATTGTATACTTCTTATATATTTCAAATTTACTACCAAGTATATAGGATTTACTTCATTAAAATTGAGAGGGGGGAATAAAGGCTTCTTTTGGTATACAAGGAAACAATAGGTAGTTTAGCTCACAAAATCTAATCGTAAGTCTGATGGAATCTTTTAAGTTCCCATTTTACTTACTCTGTCTGTAGCATTTAACATTATTGTCTGCTCCCTTCTTGAAATTCTTCTTTTACCTCCTTGATTTAAATTAGAGTCATTTGATTTGCAGTCTGTCTGTTCCTGTCCATCCCAAGAGTTGGATATCCTGGATAAGAATCAAAGTAAGAAAGTGTCATTGGATTTGTCACAGAATACTTTGTATAGGAACAGCTAGTTTTACTATATCTTGCCATTAGTGAAAAATTAAGAATTATTCAATACTACAAAGGTTGTTACTAATGTCTGTAGTAAAAATATCAATCCACAGCAGCCGCTGGAGCCAGACTGCCTGGATTCAATTCCAGTCTCATCTCTTATTAGCTGTGTGGCCACGGGCAGGTTACTTCATATCTGTAAGCTTCAATCTTCTCATCTCTAAGAAGGGAAAATAACTGTCCTGCCTCATAAGGTTGCTGTGCAGATTAAGTAGCATAATCCATGAAAGTGCTTGTTACAGGGTCGGAGGATCAGAGCATGCCAGTTACAAGTAGGTACTGCACTGTAGGTTCCGCAAGGGCAGGGCTCTGCCAGTCACTAGGAGATGCTAACTGGTCCCAGCAGAGACCTTTCAGCTACAAGGTGCTCTGGGTCCTTTGGGAGTGGCTGTCACAAACAAGAACCCAGGAGCCAGCCCGTCAGCACTGCAATCTTTGGACCCTATGAGGCAGCATGAAAGACGTGCCTGAGACCTTTCTAAAGACTCTGGTGTCCCTTTTGTTCAAGAAGCCTGCTGCAGCTGTGGCACAAGCTCTAGAATGTTGGCATAAGATTCTGTAGATAGCAAAGCAAGATTCTGTGCCCCATTCTGCACCTCTGCCAGCTGCTAAAAATTGGGGTCAAATGCATGGCCCTCCTGTGTGTTTCGCAATCACATTCCTCCAGTTAGGAAGGCAAGGCTCCCTCACCAGCTTCTGTGCAGGCACCAGTTCAAACACCTCCTCTCGGATTACCACAAAATGTCCCAAGCTGTCCCCAAGCTGTAGTAACAGGAAGGGAAGGAATTAAGTCAACCAATTTTCTCGTTCCTCAGGTGTCATCTCTGATCTGCTCTGCCTCCCTCCTGGCACAGCCTCTGATGTGACCACCCCCGTGTGGTCTGCATGTGGGTAATGGGTGCCAGCTGCTACCTCTCTCTTGGCTGCCCATGTGGCCAAATCTGCCAGTGTCTATACCCCATGTATCTGACTTGGCATGGACTCTGAATCCTGACATGACATCAAAAGCCTGCTGTAGTGTCTCAACAAAGAGCAGGATTCAGCCTATGAGCCCTGGCATTCAGGCTCCCTGAATTCAGAGAAATGTTTGGTGGCGAACAGCCCTGGTGCTGACATCAGAGCAGACCCAGCCCCGGAGACAATCCTCTGGCTCCAGAGTACTGGATGCCGGGTTTCTGATACATGGCTTATGTAAAGCAGGCCACTTTGAATCTGAAGCTGGTAAAAATAAGGATAATAGCTTTCAAAAAGTAGAAATAAGCTCCCACATCAAAAAGACCTTTGTCCTCTTTAAGCAATCATCTTTCTCATCTGATGTTTTCTTTCCTTCCTCCAACTCCTCAACTATCCCACATTCATAGCAGGTTGAACTGTTTACCCCACTTATATCCAGATAATAGATGCCCAGGGATGAGCACAATTAAAGGACCTTTTCCCAATGGCTTTTAAGTATTCCAATTTCATTTCCCTTTGAATCCAGGTGTCCCCACCCACTCTCATAAAGGAGCTATAGCATCATATCACATGACTTCAGGCTATGTTCTCATCTCTGCATGTCCAAACTATATGCCATGTTTTCCAAAATCATCAATGAAAATAAATTTTCATTTTAAATGAAAGAAAAAAAAGAGAATGATGATAAGTGAATAGAGAGCATCACGGTTTGGGAGCCATTGCCTTAATATTCTCTTAGATAAAAGCTTCTGAAACTCTAGGATTGGAAAGCTCAGGACTAAAGAGGAGCCCAAGTGACCCAGTCGAAATGCTTAAATCCTGTGAGCCCCTCCAGGAACACGGCACCTCCCCAGGCCAGCAGGCCTTCAGAGTCAGGGCTGATCTGTCCTCCTGAGGCGACCAAAGCCATCCTTGTCTAGCTGAGCCAAACTATAAGAAAGCTCAGCAAATCCCACCTTCGTAGACGGACAAGCAAGTCAGGCTTCGGACACCACACTCCTTTTCATTCCTAGTCAGGTCTGAAGGAAATTCTTACCAACTAATAGCCATCAGAGAGCAGGTAATTCTGGAACTGCTGGTGCATGTATAAAAGCAGATGTCTTCTTTCAGAGAGAAACCTCACTCATTCACCAGAAGTCTTTATTTTTACAGAGCCATTGTGGACCCTGACACAGCGTTTATGAGTCCCACTTACTGAAAAGCATCTCCTCTGCAGAGCGACATGGGTACACAGGAAGAAGCGAATCCACAAACTTATTTATATAATAAATAGGTCTGCTGGCAGCCTCCCAGATGAAAGGCAACCTCCCCACAAAGCCAAACACTAGGAATATGTTGTCAGCACAGGAAAATTCAGGCATCAAACTGCAGCCGGCCAGCCCTTTGCTTGTTTCATGTTTTCTCTGGTGCCTCATCTACCTAAAGAAATGGCCTTGTGATCATCAGTGTGGGCTCAGCATTACACTTGCGTTAAATTTCCATGGAGATGTGCAGTTGTGTACAAAGGGAGACGGGAAAGAGGAAAATCCAAATGTCCTGCCAAACTTCTGCCTGTTCGTAACTACAAGGGGCAAGGTTCTGTCAGAAGAAATTCTATCAGCTCCATACACAGACACACCCAAAAAGTGATCATCTTTCACTTCATTCCTCCTTCAGAAACTTCAGCCTCATGTAAGTTTTATTGCTAAAGCAATAAAAGCTTAACTGGGGCCACCTAAAAAGCTTTGAAAATACCTAGTATGATAAGCAACCAGCAGGAGTGGCAGTTATTTTAAAGAGGAGGGGTGTGTGTGTGTGTGTGTGTGTGTGTGTGTGTGTGGACACGGGGGTGCCAAAAAAATGTATACACATTTTAAGAGAGGTTATCTATGCTTAAGCAGTAGTTCGCCATAATCAGAAGTGTCTGGATGCTGATGGTAACCATTTTGAGCACCTCTTGTAATTGCAAAAGTCAAATATGACTTGTATTCATTTTTTGTTATCGGTATATATTGAGTATTACAATTTTAATACAGTTTTCCTTTCTTAAAATGTGTATACATTTTTTGACACCATATATACATATATAAATATATGTATATAATATTTATATATAAATTATATATAAATATATTTTTATATATGTATATATATATAGAGAGAGAGAGAGAAAATATAAAATGCTGGAGATACAGAGATGTGTCTAGATATATATACCAGGTAGATAGTGTGATGATTAATTTTGTGTCAGCTTGACTGTGCCACACAGTTCCAGATTAAACATCACTTCTAGGTATGTCTCTGAGGGTGTGTCCTGATGAAATTAGCATTTGAATTGGTGATTTCAGTAAAGCCAACCGCCCTCCCCAGTGTGGCTGGGCATTATCTAATCTGTGAAGGCATGAACAGGATAAAAGGCAGAGGGAGGAGAAATTTGCCCGCTTTCTTCCGGCCTGCCCGATTGAGCTGGGACATTGGTCTTCTGCCCTTAAACTGAGATTTGTACCATCAGCAACCTTGGTTCTTAGGCCTTCAGACTCAGATTAGAATTACACCACTGGTTTTCCAGGACCTCCAGTTTGCTGACTTCTCAGCCCTCCATAATCATGTGAGCCTATTCCTCATAATAAATCAATCTCAATCTCACTCTCTCGCTCTCTATATATCTATATGTCTATATCTGTATATAGATATATAGATATATAGATACATTTATATAGATGTATAGATATATACATTTATATATTTATACACACACACACACACACACATATATATATATATATATATATATATATATATCACATACAAACATATATGGGTACACACACACATATTATTGATGTTCCCTGTTTCTCTGGAGGACCCTGACTAGTAAAGGTAGATGACAGATAGATAGAGACACAGGTAGATATAACCAGAGAGCAATAATTTCAAAGCAGTCCTGGGCAGCAATAAAAATTATGGCTATAACAGCCTTTGACTGTCTCCCACAGTTGGGAAACCGGCTGAGCACTTCACACACGTGCCCTGGGCTGCAGCTGGGCTGGACCGCAGATGTGAAGGCACCAGCTATGGAGTTCAAACCACACCGTGGAGCATTCTGGGAGCACGACACAGCCAAAGCCCCCCAGGCTGTATGGAGCGCCTCCTCAGGTTTCCCTGAGTCACATGAGAGAGAACTGAGTCCCGACCCATAACTTGTACTCAGACATGGGTAGTGAACATGGGTGAGAGCCAAGAGAAGACTGCCATTAAATGAGGAAGAACTATAGGAAAACCAGCCCTCTGAGGACAGTCTGGAGGTCCTGGAAAGGAAGCGTTCTGGGGTAAAAGTAAAAATAAACGGCCACTAAGCCTAACTCATGCTGTTGGAAGTGCCCCATTCCTAGGTGAGGTGGGTAATGAAAGCTGCTACCACTGTGGGGCCTGCTAGTCTTCCAGCTAGAACTGGACCTAAGAGGGAAAGGGTATTTTCCTTCTGGTTGGAGGGAAAGTTCAGTGGGAAGATGGGCAGGGGTCTGGAAGGATACCAAAATAACTGTCATCTCAAAAAAATGACAGATTCACAAGAAGTATCCTAGATGAGGTGGATGACGACATCAAGCCCTGCCAGGGACTCCAAAATGGCCACAAAAACGGGGCAGCCTGAGGGCCTGACCAGGTGACATCAGAGGCACTAAGTAGAAGACCATATGTTTTATACTATGTTGGTCAAGCCTGGAATATAAAAGACACCTACTCTCTCTCCTCTGACCTCAGTATAACTGCATGAGATAGGTACTCGTATACCCATTTTATGAGTGAGGAAAACTGAGGCATAGAAAAGTTTTCCAACATCACAGTACAGAAAAGCAAGTCCCAGATCAGGGTTTAGAAGCCGAGACTGTTTTCAAAGACCGTCTTCTTCGTCTTGCTTTGCTGCCCATCCACTTAGCAGCATTTGAATTATCCGGACTAAGGCCCAGAGATGTTCAGGGAGATAAGGGATGTGTTACTGTGACTCTGTGCTACCAGAGTTTATCTATGAATAGCAGGATGGGGTCTGACATCACGGCCCTTCTTGATCCTTTATATGTGATAAGTTTCACCCTGACCTGGACATGGCACTGTGGCAAGTTGCCTTCCAGTCACAATGAAACTACTCCAGCAACAACCTTCAGTACCCACCTCTCTGGCCCTTTCTGAGGGAGATTACCACATTTACTGGTCCTGCTACCTTGGTGACTGGATCAGTGTGGCATCTCAACCTCTAAGCTGGCACTGGGCAATTTCAACCCAAGAGGGGAATCCCAATGGGTGGTAGCTGAACCAAAAGACCCTCTCTCTTAAAACGTTTGCAGAAAGAAGGAGCAGTTAGCAGCAGGTGTAAAAGCAGAATGACATTCACAGGCAATCCCTACAAAGAGAACTCAGAGTGGCTGAGTGCTGGCGACGGCAGAGAACGAGAGCTGATTGAATGAAGTCCTGACAAGGCTGTGCCACTGCAGTCGCCAGGCATCCCGGTTGACGTTTCGGGGACTGAACTGGTTTCCAGACTCCTGAGGCCTGGCTGCAGGACTGTTCCTGGGTCCCCATGGGCCTGGCAACGTGCCTGCAATCTGGCTCCGTGTGAATCAGCACGGTGAAGACACCCAGTGTCTAAGTTAGTCTGAATCTCTAACCAGGCAGTTAGCAATCATCAAAAGAATTTCACTGTTCAACCAACACCCCACCCCCAGGCTCAGTTTCCCTTTCAATGAAAATATTTTGGGAAGGATCACTTCTTCCAATACAACCTTAAGACTCAGCAGTGGCAAAGCCGGAAGCTGACGGTAGCTACAGACGGCGTGGCTTATGGGGAAGGCATCTGGCTTCGCTTTTCCATGCTGTTACTATTATTGCCTTGTTAGTATTCCTGGTCCTCATCCCAAATCTCACGAGCACTTCTCTTTAGCCTTCATATCACCACCAACTTACCCACACTCATGACCTTGTTTTCTATCTGACAATGAGATTTCGCCACTCCTGGGAGCTGGGCAGCAAAAGGCACAGATAAGAACGAGTACGTCAGCTGGAGCCTTCTACTGCCATCTCTTCCTTGAGAACACTACCATGGCTTTGTTGCTGTTTGTCTACCTCCCTGGGCTAGTCAGTGACTGAACAAAGACAACAGTGGTCTGGCCTCCTTTCCAGATGCTACAGAATATCCCATACAAGTCAAGGTTTGCCACTGAGTTTTTACTGTCTTCTGAATTTCAACAAACATGGCTGCTCTCCCATTTCCAAAACACGTTGCTGGCCTTAAACAAAAATCGGTTTGTATTTCTCTCATGCCTGGGACTTGGGATGGCAATGGGGCTAGGAAAATCTCCGTGACCATTTAGTGTGGACTCTGATTTGTTGATGCTATTAGGAAGGCCTGAAAAGGTTGCTAACTGCCTGATTAGAGACTCACTCAGACTAACAAAGATTTTGAGGAAAATAATGTCTCTTCAGCTGTGAGACTGTTTATGCGTTACTCCTAAAAGTCTCTCTCCACCATACGAGATCTTGACAATGCCTGTTACAGAATCGAAGTGATAAAGGTTTGCAATATACAAACATGCCTACTCATTAAACCATAAAGTCTCACTAAACTGTGAGCCCCTCCAGTGTACTGTCAAAGTTTTATTCATCTCGGTCTCTCCACTGCTTGGCATGAAGCCTGATTCATGAAAAGGGTTCAGAAATGATGGAATGATGGAGGGAGAGAGAGTTGAATGAATGAATGAATGAATGAATGATGTTAGGACCACACATGAAAACTCTGAATCTCATGTTAAAATCTCCTGAACACATCCACCAAGAGGTGAAAAGGAGACGAAGCACAAACTGCCTATCTTAGTCCTGACTTTTCCTAAGCACCAGTCTTCTTTCAGGTCAAATTATCCTTTGAACATGTAAATTTTGTGATGTAAAAAATAGACTCAATCATCAAAGTCCTCAGCCTCGGAGTGGGACCAGAACTGACCTGTTTGTGTCTATAACAATGTGGCTATTCTCTTCATGTTTTTAAGGAAATGTTTGGAGATGTCACTGGGTTGTGTGGTCTTACTGGGTGTCCTCTTAAACGTCCCCCACTGCGAGTTATTCTAGAACAGAGCTACTCTGGCTATAATAAGCACATGAATTACTTTTAAGCTAAAATTTAAATGTTAAATTATGTAGCTGAAACTTCTAAAATAAATGACTCTTACTAGCCAAACAAACTCTATTTTAAGAATTGGCAACATCATTATCTAGTTTTTCCAGTGTGGTTGAAAATTTGTACATACTGCACTTTCAACTATTTCACTGAAGTTCAAAGTCAACATTACTAATGTGCAAAATAAAAGCTAATTCTTATTGAGAAGCTTTCCACAGAAGTCAGATGTCTCTGAACTGGGTTTCCAGCAGAAATGACCTTGGAGAGGGGAGTAGGAGAACTTTATTCCTGATGGCTCACAGCAGGATAACATTAGGTAGATAAAGTCGTCTCTCAGCTGGCAGAAGGCCAATATAATTTACGGTGAGGCCACTAACTCCTCACTAGTAAAGAACAAGTCACCCTCATGGAGTTTATAGTATAGAAAGCGGACACAGAACATAAAATATAAATTTGAAAAATTACCTAATGTGTTAAAAGTTTATAAATTCTATTGGCAAAAGAAAAATTACTGTAAGGTCAGGGATGGGAAATGTGTTGGGAAGAGTAGTAAACAGTCCAGGACTGGCTTTGTTGAAAAAGTCATAGTTGAGCCAAGACTTGAAAGAGATGAAACTTTGAAGAAATGCTGTGAGATTTCTTTATAAAAGGAGTCTTGCCACCATGACCTCAGAATACAAGATAAACTGGCCCTCAGGATTCCAACAGAGACACTGGGGGTAATGACAAGAAGAAAGGTAAACAATTCTAGCATTGCTCGTCTCCTCATCTGGGTAAAATGCTGGCCTTCATTTTGCATCAGCTACTTAGCAATGTTTCCAATCAAGCACTTCAGAGTCGTTAGTGAGCTGGGATGCAAGCAGATGTTCTAATGACGAAGTTCCTTCTCTTTCCACTGCCCCGAGCTGCCGCTCTAGTATTTTGGGGTCCCTAGTATCATCCTCCATGACAATTATTAGGGAGGCTTTATAGTAGATTCATTCTTACTAAATAAATTTCTATATCCATACTGGATATATAGTAATGGTAATGAAAATTGATAGCAGGACAAATTTCCATATTCACAAAACTGAACTCTGAGCTGAGAATTTCACCATCGAACAGACTTAAACCATACCCACAATTAATAATGGTAAGTAGAGTAAGTGATCACCCAACACCGTATGTCATAGTCAATTTGGGCTGCTATAACAAATTACCATAGACTGGGCGGCTTAAATGGCAAATACTTATTTCTCATAGTTCTGGAGACTGGGAAATCTGAGCTCAAAGAGCCAGCAGATCTGGTGTCTGATAACACTTTCTGGTTTGCAGGTGTCCACCTTCTCCTTGTGTCCTCACACGGCAGAGAGCAGAGGGAGGAAGCAAGCTCTCTGGAGTCTCTCCTTACAAGGGCACTAATCCCATTCATGAGGGCCCCAACCTCATGACCTAATCACCTCCCCAAAGCCCCACCTCCTAACACCATCACATAGCAGATTAGGATTTCACATATGGCCGGAGGGTGCCAGACACATTCAGTCCATAACACTATAAAAAAATTATTTTTTAAATTTTTTATCGGGGAACAGCATGTTTCTCCAGGCCCATCAGCTCCAAGTCGTCCTTCAATCTAGTTGTGGAGGACGCAGCTCAGCTCCAAGTCCATTCGCCAGTTTTCAATCTTTAGTTGCAGGGGACGCAGCCCACCATCTCATGAGGGAATTGAATGGGCAACCTTGTTGTTGAGAGCTCACGCTCTAACCAATTGAGCTGTCTGGCCGCCTCTCCAGAAGCTCAGTGGCAGCTCATTGTCTACAATCTAGTAGTGGAGAGCACAGCTCACTGGCCCATGTGGGAATCGAACCGACTACGTTGTTGTTCAGAGCCTATGCTCTAACCAACTGAGCCATCTGGCCACCCCTCAAAAAATCATTTTTAACAATATTGTAAACTTAGATTGACAGGAAGTCTATAACTGTCTATACACTTTGGATTTCATTATATTACGCATCATGTGGACATTGCTTGCACTTCCGAATTTTAAAAACCCTCTGTAATGTCCTTCTTTCTCTTTGGGTGTCCATCAGGGCTGCCAGGACTGGTTAACCTTGACCCAAACCACAGCGCCATAGGCTGAAAGAGTCAAAGCCTTCCACTTTTCTCTAGATGTTCCTGCAGTTTGCTTCCTCTCACTGATTCCACGTTCCCTTGTCTGCCCTGGCTGCCCTTTCAATCCATGTGCATTCAGAGCCCAGCCCCTACGTGTTGTGTGTGTGTGTGTGTGTGTGTGTGTGTGTGTGTGTGTGTGTAGTAAAATACACAACATAAAATTCACCATTTTAAAGTGTACAATTCAGTGACACTAAGTACATTCACGATATTATACAACTATCACCACTATCTAGTTCCAGAACTTTTTCATCACTCCGAACTGAAACCTCATAACCACTAAGCAGTCATTCTGCAATACATACTAGCACCCACTAATGTGCTTTCTGTCTGTATGGCTTTGCTTATTCTGGATATTTGATACAAATGGAATGAAACAACATGTGACCTTTTGTGTCTGGCTTCTTTCACTTAGCATAGTGTTTTAATCGTTTATCCATAGGTAACATGTAAAAGTATTCATTCCTTTCAATGGCTGAATACTATTCCATTGTATGGATGTACCACATTTTATTTTTCCATTCATCTATTTATGGACATTTGGGTTATTTCCACCTTTTGGCTACTGTGAGCAGTGCTGCTATGAACATTCATGTACAAGTTTTTTGTTTGGACACCTGTTTTCAATCTTACATTCATTTTTTTTCTTTTTTAAAACCACTCATTCCAAGCATTATATGAAGCGGGTAAGTTTACTGCATATATGGGAGGTTTAAGGAGGAGTGAAGAGGGGTCACATTACAAAACAAGCGGCCTCCCATCATCCCTGTGGCTCCAGATCCCGGGTCTCCTGCAGGGGCTACAGACAAATCTCTCCCATATTTTCACTCAGATTTGTTCTCTTCTCAATGAGGTCCCTTGAGGTCTCATTTTTTTGACCTCGAGAAAGCTTGTCAAAGAAATTCTTCTAAACAAAACCTCCCTCTTGCTGAAAGGAATTCTGCTGAGCATAATTTTTTTCATCGTGTTACATAAGGACCTTTGCAGAACTGGTGTGGGGCAATAAGCTGATAAACCCAAGGAGGCAGAAATCACACACCAACATGGATTTCCTATGATGAGAGAAGATACTGGCAGCACAGTTGACTCATTTCTGCCCCTCAGGTAACCCATCCATTAACTATGTCCTTACTGTCAAAGAAATTAGGACCTGAATAAAAAAGAAAGTATCTTTGGTAAATCTGACATAAATAGAAAGTAACAGAGTATAAAGCTCTCATGTCAAAACAGTGGAATAGTCCAGCTATTTGATGAAGGCCTAAGTTCCCAACAAATTTCACAGTTTACACCTGTACTGCCCTTGTCGTTCCCTACAGAACACCAAGAGAGAGGACAACATCACCAGAAAATCTAGGACCTAGTTAGAATTAAAATGGAGAAGGTACTCAGCTTGACATACCTACTGGAATAGAAATATTCCAACAGTTGAACATGCAACTACAGACAATCTGAACAATGGCCGTAGCAGCAACTTTTCTGCTGAGTTTAATACAATGAACTCGTTGATGCCTACTATATGCCAGACACATGAAGCACTAGGAATACACTAATGAATCAGAGTTGGCCCATCTCACAAAGGACTCTCATTTACTAGACAGAGAAAGATATTGAAACAAACAGTTATAAGGTTACGTGATACAAGATTGAACAGAAGTTAATGGAGAAGGTAGGCAGGTACAGGCGTGATGGGAGAACACGCACATGATACCACATGGCACTGCTGATTAAGCACAAACCATCTCTTCCATCACCTCTGTTGTAGCCTTATTTCAAGCCCTTCATCTGATCTGAATTTATTTGCTAACTGGCCTTCCAGCCTCTCAGGTTCTCCTCCCCAAAGGCTGCCCTCCACTCTGTCACCAGGCTTAATGCATAGAAAATTTAACTCAATAATAAGGACACTCACTGAGCATTTTCTATGTGCTAGAAATTGTGTTAAACATTTTACATATATTATTTCATTCAGTCTTTACCTTGCAAGTGAGGGAAATGAATTACAGAGTTAAATAATTTCCTCAAGCTCTCCTAGCTGGTAAAGTTAGTGATGAGGTAAGTGGTAGAGCTGGGATTCAAACTCTACAGTGTCTGACCTCTGTGTTGTTTGCCCTGAACTACTTCCATATACTGTGTCCTCTGTCAGCCAAAATTCTTAGTTGTGTAGAACTGATTTAAACAGAAAAGTAGTTTATTAAAAGAATATTAAGTGTAGTACTTACGATGCAGAAAACCGCAAGACACCCTAACAATGTGTAAGACTGAATCATGTACAAAATTATAACTTCTGTTGAGCTTATCAGATCATAAGGGCCTGCTAAAAAAAAAAAGGTGCTGGTAGAGAACATACACTAAGAAAAACCCAGGATCCTCCAGCATCCTGGGCCACTCATTAAGCATAAAATAACAGCAGTCCACCAACAGAGGAATTTTGTAAGCAACCACAGAAACAACAAAACTCAAACCCATCTAAACTACTGACTAGGTTGACTTAACTCTCCATAGTGATGGCCTGACAGAATAAAAAGCATGCATATTTCTGATTTATCTCATTCTCTACTATTTTATACACAGTGTCCAGCATCCAGTAAAAAAAATTACAAGTATTACAAAAAGCAAGAAAACACACCCATTTTTGAGATATAAAGGAGTAAACAGAACCAGACCCATAAGAGAAATTAAAACTATATATAAACTATATATATATAGTTAAAACTATAAGAGAAGAATTTTAAAATAGCTATAATTTATCTATTAAAAGATCTAGTGGAAAAGGTGAACAATATGCATACACAGATGGAGAATTTCAGCAAAGATGGAAATTAATTTTAAAAGTCAAATGGAAATTCTAAAAGTAAAAACATGATACCAGAGATGAAACATTCTTTTTTTTAAAAAAAAAAAAGGGGGGGAATATTGGGGAACAGTGTTTTTTTTCCAGGATGTCAAGTCATTGTTTTTCAATCTAGTTGTGGGATGCAGATCACTGGTCCATGTGGGAATCGAACTGGCGACCTTGGTATTTCTGTTTCCCCGAAAATAAGACCTAGCTGGACCATCAGCCCTAATGCGCCTTTTGGAGCAAAAATTAATATAAAACCTGGTATTACATTATATTACATAAGACCCAGTCTTATATGAAAATAAGACCAGTAAAATAAGATGGTATGAGCACCACGCTCTAACCACCGAGCCAGCCGGCAGCTCACCGGCAGCTCAGCTCAAAGCTCAAGCTGGTGTTTTCAATTTAGTTGTGGAGGGTGCAGTTCACTGGCCTATTTGGGAATCGAACCGGCAACCTTGTTGTTAAGAGCTCATGCTCTAACCATCTGAGCCATCTGGCCGCCCAAAACATTCTTTTAATGGGTTTATCAGCAGACTAAATAAAGCAGAGAAAAAAAATTAGTAAACTTGAAAATAGGTAAAAAGTAGTTATGCAAACTGAAGGACAAGAGGGTAAAAAGAGGGGGAAAAAGAGCATTTGAAATATTGTGGAATGATATTAAACAGCAGTGATTGAAGATATAAAAGGAGAAGAGATAAATAATGGGCAGAAGAAATATTTGAAGGGATAACAGTCATACATTTTCCAAAATTAATGAACCACAGAACCAAGAAGCTCAGAGATCCCCAAACAAAATTAATAAATTTAAAAGATACACATACAGACACACGCGCGCGCGCACACACACACACACACACACACACACACACACACCCCTTGACAGTCAGAGTCAACTGTTGGAAATCAGTGTTAAAAACTAGACAGCAGCTGGAAAAGAAACCTTACATAATAAGGAAGAAAAACAAGATATATAGCAAACTTTCTGTCAGAAAATATAAAAACCAGAAGATAACAGAAGTGACATTGTTTATGCACTGAAAGCCAATTAAAAAATAAGGCAGCTCATAATGTTATACTCAGCAAAAATATTTCAAATATAATTATTTCAAAAATAATTATTAAATAAAGACTTTTCAGACACCAAAACCCAGAGAACTCATTGCCAACTCTGATGACTATGGACACTAAGTGATGTTCTTCAGGCAGAAAGACTGCAAACAGATGGAAATTTGGACTCATACAAAGAAGTGAAGAGTCCTGAAGATGGGGGAAAAAAAGTGGAAATAATACATTTTTTAAAGTTTTTTCCTAAGATTATTATCTAAATCATAAATAATAACTAGGTATTATGAGGTTAATAATATATGTAGAAGCACAAAGTAAAACAGTAGCACAAAAGATGGAAGGGATGAAATGAAAGTATACTGCTATAAGATATATTATTTGAAGGTTAAGTGTGAAAGTTAATATTGTGAACCCAAGAGCAAAACCTTTTTTAAAATGAGCCAATAGTCGAGGCAAATGAAATTATTAAAAATACCCAACAAATTTGGAAGAACACAGGAAATAAGAATAAAAGCAAAGAAGAGATGGGACAAGTCAAAAACAATTAGCAAGATAGTAGAGGTAAATCCAACCGTATCAATGATTACATAAAATATAAATGGTCTAACACAATTAAAAGGTAGAGATTGTCAGACTGAAAGAAAAAAACATCTACAAGGATGCTACTTTCAATGTAAAGACATAAATGTATTAAAAGCAAAAGAATGGGAAAAATATACTACACTATGTGAACCTACTCAAAAGAAAGCTAGGTTGGTTATAGTAATGTCAAACATGGTAGACTTCAGAACAAATATTTCCAGAGGTAAAGAGAAGCATTACCTATTGATAAATGGGTCAGTTCATCAAGAAGACATGACATTCCTAAATATCTTCACACCTAATAACAGAATCTTCAAAAACATAAAGGACAACTGACAGAACTAAAAGGAAAAATAGACAAATACATATGGAGACTTTAACACACTCGTCTCTTAGTATTTGATAGAACAAGTACCCCCCCAAAAAAATCAGCAATGATATAAATGACCTGCATCATCAATTAACTTGACCTAATTAATGTTAATACTCCACCCAAAAGTAGCAGAATTAAAATTTCTCAAGTGAACATGAATCATTTATCAGGAAAGACCATATTTTCTGAACAGACTGGAATGAGAAATTAATAACAGAAAGATGTTTGGAAGATCCCGAAAGATCTGCAAACTAACAACCCTCTTCTAGATGAGCCTTGAGTCAAAGAAGAAATCATAAGAGAAATGAACACATGTTTTTAATGGAATGACAATGCAACATATCAAAATTTGTTGAATGCAACAAAAGCAGTGCTTGGAGAGAAATTTACTGCGTTAAATGATTATATTAGGAAAACAAAAAGAAAAGCCTTAAACCCATTATCTAAGTTTTTACTTTAAAAAACAAGAAAGAGCAGATTATATCAAAATAAGCAGAAAGAAGCAAATGATAAATAGCGGGAACCAAAGGGAAAAAAATTAATACAGAAAATTCATGAAACTAAAAGCTAGTTCTTTGAAAAGTTCAATAAAATGCATACAAGGTGTGATCAAAAAATAAGGTAATCGTTTGAATTAAAACAATTTATTGCAGAAAAGGACACATTGCCATTAATCCCCCTCAAAATACTCCCCCTCACTTTGAACACACTTATCCCATCGTTCTTGCCACTTTCTGAAGCAGTTCTGGAAGTCCTCTTTTGTGAGTGTCTTTAGTTGTGCTGTCATGGCTGCCTTGATGTCCTGAATGGATTCAAAATGTTTATCTTTCATGGTCATTTTGACTTTGGGGAAGAGCCAGAAGTCGCACGGTGCCAGATGTGGTGAATAACGTGGATGAGGACACACGGTAATGTTTCTATTTGACAGAAATTGCCGTACCAGAAGCGATGTGTGACACGGAACATTGTCATGATGGAGGATGAAGTAAAGACATTAATGAAAGAGGACTTCCAGAACTGCTTCAGAAAGTGGCAAGAACGATGGGATAAGTGTGTTTGAAGCAAGAGGGAGTTTTGAGGGGGACTAATGGACTAATGTCTTTTACTATAATATACTTGTTTTATTTAAACATTCACTGTATGTTTTGATCCCATTTTGTATGTCCATACAAGGACTTGTACATGAATGTTCACAGTGGCCTTATACATAACAGCCAAAAATGGGAAAGAAACCGAAAATTCAACTGGTGCATGAATAAAATTGTCATATAACCAAGTATTATTTGAATATTATTCAACAATAAAAAAGAATGAACTGATGCACACAATAACATGAATGAGTCTTAAAAATATTATGCTAAGTGGAAAAAATAAGTCAGACAGAAAGCCTCATACGTATGATCCACTTATATGAGTGTTTGGAAAAGGCAAACCTCCAAGGACAAAAAGATCAGATCAGGGGCTGAGAATAGGGAGAGGAAATTGACTACAACACGACATGAGGAAACTTTTGGGGGTGATGGAAATATTCTGTATCTTGTCATATTGGTTACACAACTGAATACACTTATAAAAACTCATTGGCCTATAGTTTAATGAGGTGCATCTTACTGTCCATAATAAAGATGCCTGAATAAAGAAAGGAAGGGAGAGAGGGAGGGAGAGACGAAGGGAAGGAAGGACCCAGTGAAGGAGGGAGGGAGGGAGAGAAGGAGGGAAGGAAGGACCCAGTGAGGGAGGAGGGAAGGAGGGAAGGAAGGACCCAGTGAGGGAGGGAGGGAGGGAGGAAAGGAAACTGCACAGCTCACAGTATCTCTTGGAGAGTTGGAGAACCAGGTTTGGAGGCTATGCAGCAGCAGCAGTGCCCCAAACCATGCTGAAGTCAAGACACCAGTGCTGCTGCTGGGCAGACACCACACAGAGCTGCCACCACCACCACCCTAAACCACCGGACACGTGGCCCTACCCTCAGGTTCTTGCCCCTCCTGTCTCTAGTAACTGATGGCTCCATCTCCAGAAGTGGGTTTTGCTTGAGGTCTTAGCTTCTTCGTGTCACTATTTAAGGTCTAGAGTGGAAATATCTGATTGGCAGAGCCTAGGTCATGTTCCCATCACTTAACTGCAAGTGAAACTGGGAGAGTACATAACATTTCAGCTTCTACTGCACAGCAGACTGTGTATCATAAGGCTGGGAAGTGCTCTACCCCAGGAAACAGGATTCCTACCAACTCGACAGCATAATGTTTAGCTGGGGAGCCAAGAAGATTAAAAAAGGTCCACTACACCTCCCAAATCATGACTCGGATTAAGGATTTTAGAAGAATGGTAGTGCTTACAGAATAAAATCTGAACTCTGCTTGCATACAAGGCCTGACCCTGATCTTTCTTTCCTCAGGGTCACCTCAGTGTCCTAACCACGGGACTCAGGAACTGTCACTGCCCCCTCTCAAATCCTTCATTTGCATGGCTTTGGGGCTCTGCTCTGCTTTACATGTCCTCTCCCCATCTCCACCTGAGAAGCTCCTATGCATTTGTCAAAGCCCAACCAGAAAATCCTTGCCCAAATCTATAGCAACACGAACCCAGGCCCTCTCTACACTTTGCTCTGCAATAGCATTTAGTAGATACTAAATGTTTGGTAGCTGAGAATTGTCTTGTAAAATCAAAAAAGAAAAATATGAACTTGAAGAATAAAACAAATACAATCTAAATTTTGACTACTTCTATAGTCAAAAGTAACAACATGTTTTATGTTTTCCAGAAATTTTGATCTAACAGATGACCTTTGGCCCGATATCCTTATTCCTCACCGTGTCCTAAAGATTTTCTCTGAACAAATGAGCAAAGTTAAGACATATCTGAAAATTCTCACTAAGCCAAGAAACACAGAGAAATGAAACACCCTCAGATCCCAAAGGGGCCCGAGGCCAGGTCCAGTCGAAGCCTGGAGCTGAGATGGGAACATGGCTTGTAGTGGAAATTTGTTGTGAAAGGCTTCTTACTGATAACTAGAAAAATCAACAATTAGATTGGAGATGCTAAAATACTCCCTGCAAAACAAACAAGCAAATGAAATATGGCTAATAGATAAGCTGACGTGAATCTGAAATAACTGCCTTGGTCATATTTCTGTCCCCACTGACCCAGGCAACTAGGTGAAACTAAAACTAGGTGAAAGGAGGTGAAAGGGGGACTTCCAGGGCAGAGCACTGGAGATGATGCTCTCTGGGTGCCCACGAACCCTTGGTGTGAAGACGATGCCACCACCTCCCACTTCACACCCCCAGTGTCTGTCACGGGTCCTTGTGCCAGGTGAAGGTTCACTGACTGATCCACTCCATGTCACCTGGACCTCAAGTCAGCCTCGTAGTCATCTCTGGATTCGGACATTCTTCCCTCTACAAAGGTCCCTTCACAATAATTTATTCTGCCTTCCTTGTTTAAGATGGCAGTATGCCCTTTGCTCGCTTTCATCTTTGCTTTTCCCTCTTCAGTAGCCTTCTGAGCAAGCACATACGGTTTTTGAATTTCTTATTTGTGGATTTTTAAATTTCCTGGGCTTCTCGGAGTCTGTAATGAAGTCCCTCATCATCACCCCCATACCTATTATATATTGCCCTCTTTCCAGGCCAGCTTCAGGAATGCTCACTTCTCCTCATTGACAGGCTACTTGTGGAAGCCGGTGGCCAAGCACCAGTAAGAAAATCTGAAAGAGCAAAGTGTTCAGCCCAGGTGAAACCAGCCAGGGTGGGCACCCAGAGAGGCCAGAAGCACCAGATCAGGAGCTGGAGGAGCTGCGGCAACGACCCTGACACAGATCGTCCCCCCAACAAAATGGCTCGGTGGCTCCTCACAAGACCCTATCCAACTCGTGGGGCTGAGAACAGCTCTCGGGGCAAGAGAGATGACCCAACTTACCCAGCTCCCAACCACTGCTAAGAACATTCAGAGCAGAACAGTGAAAAAAGAAAAAAAAAACACATTTTTTTTCCACAAGGGAGAAAGGCTAAAGAAGTCATTAGCAAAGGAAGATCCCAAGAGATCTCACTGCTTTCCCAAACAACCCCTCTAGGCTTGGGAACACGTGACATACCCATTTTGTACCCAGAGAGAAAAACGTTTTATAACCTTACAAAAAAGTTACATAAACAACACTATCCCCTTTGTTGGTTTCTTTTTTAAAAAAGGATTGTTTTGAAAATAGATAATTTTACTGATCCGGGAGCCAAGAATTGTTGCTCTGTCTTGAGGAGCTGTTGGATGCCCCTTCTGGCAGGATTGTTTGTTTGCCTAAGATTATGCATGCTTGCTGGGTTCACTGAGCCCCTCTGGGCAGGCACGCCGTGATTGGACAGAGCTGCACCTGTGTGGGGCTTGTGGGCCCCAGCTCTCAAGGAGCACTCGCCCACTCACTCAGGATTTCCTCAAATCAAAGCCCTCCCTTACTGAGGATGCCGGGTGGATGGGAGTGGAAGGTTGAGAATGCCTTTTCAGGCAACATGAACAAGTAAAGGAGGCAGAGTAAGCAAGGGGAAAGACAACAGGAGAGAAAAAGTAAAACACGCTACTGAGACAGAACTGAATTTCTTGACACTATTATTTCCAGTAAAATGGCATACCAAGAAAAAGAAGAGGAGGAAGAAATGAAGAAAGCTCCAAGAGAACAGTGTTTTTACACAGATACATACACTCCACAGGAACCTGGTTAAGTCCACTTCATCTCCCCTTTTCAACCTCAAAGGAGATGTTTACAGACTCAGTGCCACTTTAAGGATGGTTCTGTGTTTTTTTTTTCAAGTTTATTGGGGTGACAATGGTTAGTACAGTTACATACGTTTCAGGTGTACAATTCTGTAATACATCATCTACATATCACATTGTGTGTTCATCACCCAGAATCAGTTCTCCTTCCATCACCATGCATTTGATCCCCTTTACCCTCATGGTTATTCTTCTGCGAAATCATAGGATACAACCTAGCAGAAAGAGACCTTGAAGCTTACATTTTGTGTATGTAAATCAGCTTTAAATATAACTAAAGAAACTTCTACAAATGTATGCTCCTCAATCCGAAAAAACACAAAACAAATAACTCTGAGAGGACCAAAGCTAACTTCTTTCAAAGAAGAATGTGTCCCACAGATATTCTTTGTGAGGCAGATATGTGAAAAAAATTCTCCAGCTACAATCACACAGGCTCTGCAGTTTGAGTTTTTTTCTCTTTAATTGTGGCCACTCAGATAGTAATTCTGATACTAAATGTTCTTCCCCAACAAAAGAATGAAAAGCAATTTGTTGCTTTTTGTTTTACGCTATTTGTTTTACGCTGTAATGCTATGGAATGTTTTTAAACCCACACTTTGAATGTTCAATTTTTTTCTATGCAACACCATCTGAAAAATAACCCAAGTTCTTCCCTTAAATATTGCAGCTTCTTCACTGCTCGGACCCCAGTACCAACCTCAGAGCCTGGCTCCCACTGGTGCTCAATGAATACTGGTTGAATTGTCATTAATGTGAACAAACATACACAAAGTTACAACTATCTACTTCCACTCTCTGGACAATGCCCTTCCTGCAAACGCCATCAGCAGAGGAATTTTCTGAGCCGAGGAGAATGTTTTTAAATTGGCACATCAACATTTAAAGAATGAGCTGAGAGGGTCTGTGCTTGTTGGTTTACAAAAACACATCGATTTTATTCATTTTGAGCTGAGAATCAGCTTGGGAACATGAGAGGAGGCAGAAATGTGGGCATGTTGATTCTTGGAGACCATGCCAGGCAGCAACTGCTGTACCTCAACACAAGGGCATTCTTCCCTATTTTTCTTGGAAACCCATGACAGTGTGCAGCCAATAAGTATGTCTTATCAGCTTCCAGGTGTAGGCAGTCCGCCCAGCCACTTCAAACAGGGGGCGGGGGACAAGCCACACCGAGCAATGGAGCCCAGGATGAGCCTGCTGGGCTGCGAGCCTTTCAGCTACAATCCCCCCAATTATTTCCATGGCACCTGGGCTTCCCACCTGTTGCTCTTGACTTTTTTTTTTTTTTTACAGACCCTTAGTAATACACATAAGGAAGGGTTTTGTTTACCCTGATAGAGGAAATAACTGAAAACAAACAGGCTACAATACTTCTCACTCTGTCATACCTATGTTAACCGTTTGTGATCACACTGAAACAAACAAAAAACAGAAGGAAAACAATTGGTTTTCCGTCCAAAGCAGATGTACCTTCTCTGAGGATTTTATACTGACACGGTGTTTACAAGGCTATTTTACGTTGGTCTGAAATCATCCACCTCTCCCTTTCTTCTCTAGTGTTCAGCGTGAACAGTTTCTTCCTAGATCTGTCACAGGAAGAAGCCTCTTGGATGCAGTAAATTGGCAGGGGGAGGAAGGCACGTTTCTGACTCTTCCTGTCCTCTCTTATTTGTTTTGGTCCTTAGTTCTTCCACCGACACCAGTGATGCACTGGTTTTCCCTACGGAATACTCTTCTGAATGTATTATTTTTCTGACACCTTTTAAGTGGTCGTGCCCTTTCACACGGAGAGAAAACCTCCTGCCGCCCTTCTCCCCCAACAGCTTCAAAATCTATGGCAACCTTCTAAAAAGCAACAATATTTTCCTTGATAAGTCAATGAAGTAGAACCGAGCAGCGATTCACATATGTACTGAATTTCGAGCTGATGATTTCCATGTGTGTTACTGCTGAATTCTACTCGCCTGAGTTCTCAGACCTACGTTGCTATTTTCTGCAGTGCTGAGTGGTGTAGCCCTCTTTCAATGCCAGCGAAATTCGCAGAAGGGACTGGAAGTCATGCTCCTTTCCTCGCTCAAATCCCAGGAAAAAGCCTCCTGGTTTAGTTTCTCAGTACCAGTGGTTGGGAAACATTCTGCAGCTTCAGACTACAAACTAGTTGGGGAAATAATGATCTTTGCTGCATAACCGGTAGAGGAAAATGACAAGGAAAAACATCGTGGCTTTATGGAAATGTTTAATACAATTTGCAGAACTAGACTTTGAGAGCTACTAATTAAATCTGTTCATTTGTGCATACATCTATTCACACATATTCTGAGTGCATACTCATTGTTATATATTGTGTTAAGGGCTTGGGGAAGAGCTTCTATAATTCCCTTGCCGGCATAAAAACCGTCTCCAGCATTGTGTGATGGCAGGTGTGAAATTTAGAGTGCTCTAACTTCATCACTACGATATTGTGATCGCGATGTTATTTAATACACGTTATGCCGTCTCCCTTGGGAGGACAAGTTTGCACATCTCCAGACACCAGGGAAATGGTTTTCTCCTTAACCTCCTGAGATTGTCCCGACACTCTGAAGCTGCAGTCTTCTGTTGACTGTGTACAGACTAGAATACAAATAAATGATCTGGATGCATTTGGTGCATCAGCATGGTACCGAGGACTGAAGCTTACAGCTGGCTCTGGTCACACAGCACCCAGCTCATGCAAGGACATGGCCAGCCTGCTTTCTGGTGACACAGAGCTAACCGGCGACACTGAACTCTGCCACACAGGCAGTACTGTCCAAAACACATGGGCCGTCCAAAAAATATGAAGCCAAATTGAGAAGGCCAGAATTCCCTTTGAAAGGCCAGCAGACAGCATGGCGCCAGCAGGACATCAAGCTCCAGACCAACATCAACTTGGATAAATCAGTGGGAGCATCTAATCTCTTCTGGTGCAGAGTAAAATTTGGACCTACCAAATATGCCACATGTGACTTCTTCAGAAGCTCCACTAGTGTCACCTTTCCACACACTTGAATATTAAACGACTGGGACAGACCCAAAGTCACTTAAGTCTTGGGATGCGATTGGTCTACCACAATCGAAGCCACATTTATTATGGTGTAAATCCAGATTGGACAGCCACGACACCAAATCATGCCAGCAGTAACCTGTGTGTGTGTGGGGCGGGGGGGTTATTGGCTGAGAGAGGGCAGGAGGAAGCCTTCTGGGTGATGGTTACAGAAGTGACACACACATACATGCACTGTCTAACTAGCAGAGCATCTCTTTCACATTAACTGTTTCTTAGGAAGAGAACTAGAAAGTTTGTTTTGTTTTGTTTTAACATTTTATTTATTTAAGTGTGTTTTCCCAGGACCCATCAGCTCCAAGTCATGTATTTGTTTCAATGTAGTTGTGGAGAGCAGAGCTCACAGTGGCCCATGTGGGAATCGAACCAGCAACCTTATTGTTAAGAGCACCGCACTCTAACCAACCGAGCTAACCGGCCGCCCCACTAGAAAGTTTGGGTTGGGTTTCATGGTAGATTTTTGGGGGGGTCGGGGGTAATTCTTAATCTTTTACTCTACTAAATACCATTATTCTACTAAATACACCCGCGTGCCCCTCCTCCTCTACACCTCACTGAAATAGCTGATGATCCAAGCAAATACTGTGCTAAACCAAGAAGGTGTTATCAAATCATGTGGACAGCAGCTTAACAGCATACCTTAGCTCTATGATTTAGTCCTTTAAGTTAACTGGAAAATAGTCACACATTTACTGTAACAAAGTAAGAACTCCTTTCTACATTTCCAGATCTTTACCTAAAGGCTCTTCTGCTAGATAAAAGCAAAGGATTTAAAGACATGCTGAACTACTTTACTGATGAGGCATTCCCAGTAAAGCCTGCAACTTGTGACTTTTAATTGTTAAGTTACAAACTAATAAAGAACTTTCAGCTCAGTGTTGGGGGGAGAGGGGAGAAAGCACATACTCACTAATTAAGACATAAATAATTATGCCCAATTATGTTCAGGTGATCTATTTAGGAAGTACAGTCCTTAATTAAAGTGAGGGGAATTCATTTTTTAAAAATCACTCCAGCAGAGTGAAGTTCAGTACAGAAAAGAGATGGGGGCAATGGAAAAACAAGTTCACAAGTTTGGTGCTTTCAGCTTGTATTGAATTCATACTTTTAAAAAACCAATGTTGGGGCGGCCGGATGGCTCAGTTGGTTAGAGCACGAGCTCTGAACAACAGTGTTGCCGGTTTGGTTCCCACATGGGACAGTGAGCTGTGCCCTCCACAATTAGATTAAAGGACAACAAGTTGGAGCTGATGGGCCCTGGAGAAACACACTGTTCCCCAATATTTCCCAATTAAAAAATAACAAACAAAAAACCCCCAAAACAATGCATGACATTTCATTACACAAAGCCCCAAATGATAATGTTAAAACGTAAGTTCACAATGAAAAAGTCCCAAAGGTAGTGGTGAGATGTAAATTGCATTAGAGTTTATCTAGTGCATCCACCCCAACTTTATAGATGAGAAGAACGGAAATCCTATCTATGGATGAGTACAAACTTCGGGCAATGTAGTGCGGTTGTCAAGCCAACATAGCACCCCTAATGCTGCCCTGAACCCCAGGATCGCTGAGATGGCCTCCCTACTCCACTGGCTTTGCCATCTTTCCAGAACTACATCTGCTTTGTGGAAGACTTGAAGATGATCCAAAGAAAAGAACAAAAGTTCCTGGAAGAATGGAAAGAGGCGATGAGAAACAAAGAGCAAAGAATCCTGTAAATGATGAGGTTACTGGGTAATGAGTTCTCTGATATCCCCATAGGGCAAAGATAGGCCTCTCTATGCATGTAAGAAATTTGCAGTCATCTTAACTATTTTTATGTGTGTACTTCATAGTATTAAGTACATTCACATTGTTGTGGTACCATCACTGCCATCCATTTACAGAACACTTTCCATCTTGCAAAATTAAAAATGTATCCATTAAATAATAACTCCCCATGGTCCCCTCCCCCCAGACCCTGGCAACTATCATCTACTCTCTGTCCTGAGTTTGACTACGTTCCTCACATAAGTGGGATTATTGCCGGAGGTTGGGGGGCGGTGAGAAGGGTTCTTTGTGTGGTCACAGGAAAGAATTCAAGGACTCACCAAATAAAGCAAGCACGCAATGAGTTTATTAAAAGAAAGGAAGAGAGTACACTCTCAAAATATTGGGAGTGGGCAGGCCAGGAGGAGGGCAGCTGCGCAGAAGAAGAGACAGGCTTAGGATTTTATTTGCATTAGGGCGTCAAATAGGGTAGTGTTATAGGTATTCGCAGGGGGGTCCTTGCTATCCTCACTGACCACTCCTTCCTGTTGGGAGGTGGGATGCCCGTGTTCTTACTTGGCCCTTGTCGGAACTATCATGGCGGCCCCGGGGGTGGAGACTTTTTCCCTGCAATGCTAATAGTGTTATACTCCATTACAATTAGATGTAGCTGCACCTTTTGTTAAGAATGATCTTATCTCCTCTTTCCCCTGTTTTCCACACTTCCTCCTCTCCTTCTTCTCCCCTCTCTTCCCACAGCCTTATTCTTTCTGCCTACAGTAACAGAATCATACAGTATTTGTCCTTTTGTGACTGGCTTATTTCACTTCGCATAATGTCCTCAAGCTAAGGATTATAGGCACACCTCAGAGATATTCCAGACCATCGCAATGAAGGGAGTCGTAATCTTTTAGCTGGTGGAGGATCCTGCCTTCAATTGTAGAGTAAGGCAACATCTGTGGAGTGTAATAAAGTGAGGTATACCTGTATTTTTTTTTAATTGGGGAATACTGGGGAACAGTGTGTTTTTCCAGGGCCCATTAGCTCCAAGTTGTTGTCCTTCAATCTAGTTGTGGAGGGCACAGCTCAGTTCCAAGTCCAGTCGCCGTTTTCAATCTTTAGTGGCAGGGGGCACAGCCCACCATCCCATGTGGGAATAGAGCCTGCAACCTTGTTGTTAAGAGCTCGCGCTCTAACCAACTGAGCCATCCGGCTGCCCCTGCCTGTGTTTTTTAAGAAGGCATCTAACAAGTATTAGCTGAGGATGCTGACTAGCTGCATTCCATCTTCCATAAAAACAGAGAAAACAAGGCAAGTGTAGAAAAAGCTGTCAGTACTGGAATATAAACTCTTTTTTAAAAACTATGCCTTTAGCACTTACAGAAGGGCTCCAAACAATGGGGTAACACATATTGACTTATTTCCTAACTATAAGATCTGTTAAAATGATTAAATTAATTGAGCAAGCCTTAATCAAGCCTCTGATTGTAATGGTATGAGAACTACTAAAGAAATAGAACAAATTGTCCTTTTCCTTGAAAAACACAGTTTACTCTATGACTTCCTTCAAGTTCTTATGGTACTTCCCATTTTCACCATAAATCAGGGATGACAAATAGCTTTCAACTCAAGTGCCAGCTCCTATAAACGGTTCAAGCCTGCCTCACGCCCTGCGTTGCATTCTGAGCCCAAGACTGGGCACCGGACAGACTCTGTGAGTACTGTTGTCTGTCATGGGTCCAGAAGGGACAAGCAAGGGTAAGAGTGTCATATTCAGGCCATTCCTGTCAAAACTCTTGTACTTTGTTAGGCATTATTGATTGCTCAGCACTGATCAATATTTGTTTCATATTTGTCTCTCTAGCTAAAATCGACTTCGCAATAGTCCCAGTACTGTATCTTCTACTTATTTATCATTCGCACAAAACAGCACAGACGAGGAACTGTATAACCCCACAATAATGGGACAAGAAGCAGGGAGAAGGCTTCCGGGAAGACGGCAGAATAGGAAGCATCAGGAACGTCTCCACATCTAGAGAACAATTGCACTGGCCGAATCTGTCCAACTTAACTATTTTGGAACTCTGGAGTCTATTGAAGGCTTGCAACTTCCAGGGGAAGACTTCGGTGGTAAATTGTGGTTATTTCAGTCTATTCCAGCTTATTCTGCAGTAGCAACTACCAATCCCTCACCCTCAGCAATGTGGCAGGCAGCTACAACAACTTTTGTAACTCTATTTTTTCTTTCCTACATTTGTGCATAAATGTTTATAATGGTTATCTTCTTGCGGTATCGAAACTTTTATTAATGTGTAATGTCTAATACTTTTAAGAGACAAATGATTTAAGAGACTAATACTTTTTTCAGTTAGTTGTCTAAAAGTCAGTATTATTGTTAACTTTGGTTTGTAAGTCCACATTTTGTTTTCTACATATTTTTAAGAGACAGATGCATTTAGAAGAATTATTAGTTTATGTTTGGGGGCACACGATGTATAAAGATGTAATTTTGTGAGATGAACAATTGAAAAGGGTTGAGATGGAACGGCACAGGAGCAGAGTTTTTGTGTGTTATTGAAGTAAAGCTGATATAAATTCAAATTAGAATGTTATAACTTTACGATGTTAAATGTAACCCCTATAGAAATGGCAAAGAAAATAACTGTAACATATACACAAAAGTAAATGAGAAAGAAATTTAAACATTTCATAACTAAAAAAATCAACTTAACATCAAAGGAGATGAGACACAAAAAAAACCTCTAGGCATATAGAAAACAAATAGCAAAATGACAAAAGTAAGTCCCTCCTTCTCAGGAATTACTTTAAATGGGTTATACTATCCAATCAAAAGACAAAGATTATCATAATGGATAAAAAACAGGATACAAACTATATGTTCTCTACAAGAGAGTCACTTGAGATCCAAAGATACAAAGAGATTGAAAGTGAAGAATGGAAAAAGAATGGAATACCATGCAAATAGTAACCGAAAGGTAATGAGGTGGATGTCCTAATAATATCAGACAAAACAGACTTTAAATCTAAAAAGTTTATAAGAGACAAAGTAGGACATTACATATTAATAAAAGTTTCGATACGGCAAAAGGATAACAATTACAAACATTTATGCACAAATGATTTTTGACAAGGGTGCCAAAACCATTCAATGGGGAAAGGACATTCTTTTCAACAAATTCTGCTAGTAAAACTGGGTATGCACATGCAGAAAAATGAAGCTGGACCCTTTACCTAACACCACATACAAAAATTAACTCAAAATGGATCACAACCTATGCAAGACCTAAAATTATAAAACTCTTAGAAAAAAAACACAGGGCAAAATTTCATGACATTGGACTCGGCAATGATTTCTTAGAAATGAAAGCAAAGGCACAGGCAACAAAAGAATAGACAAATTGGACTTCATGAAAATTTAAAAATTTTATGCATCAGAAGACATTATCAACAATAAAAAGGCAATCCCCCAAAATGGGAGAAAATATCTGCAAATCATATATCTACTAAGGGATTGATATTTAGAATTAACATTAATTCTGAATTAATATTCAGAACATTAATAATAAAATTAATCATTAATATTCAGAAGTCAGAATTATAGCAAACTCCTAAAACTTAACAAAACCCAATTAAAAAATGGATAAAATACTTGAATAGACCTTTCTCCAAAGAATATATATATAAATAGCCAATAAGCATATGCAAAGATGTTCAATATCACTAGTCACTAGGGAAATGTAAATCAAAACTACAATGAGATACCACTTTACCCCCATTAGGATGGCTACTATCAGAACAACAGAAAATGACAAGCATTGACAAGCGTTGGGACCCTTGTACACTGTTGGTGGGAAAATAAAATGGTACAGCTGGTGTGAAAAACAGAATGGTGGTTCCTCAAAATATTAAAAATAGAATTATCATATGATCCAGCAATTCCACTTCTGGGCATATACCCCAAAGAATTAAAAGCAGGGTCTTGAACACCCTGCTTTTTGTACAGGATATTTGTACACCCATGTCCATAGGAGCATTATTCACAGTAGCTAAAATGTGGAAGTAACCCATGTGACCATGAAGCAAAATATAGTGTGTGTGTGTGTGTGTGTGCGTGTGTATACCGCGAGTGCCAAAAAAATGTACACATTTTAAGAGATGTTATCTATGTATTACTTTTTGAAGTTGAATTGAATTACAGTAGCAATGTGTAGTATGACGTTCGTTCAAAAGATGGCATTAATCAAATGAATGTTAGCGTCATTCATTGTATTACAATTTTAATACAGTTTTTTCCTTTCTTAAAGTCTGTGTACATTTTTGGGGCAGCCTGTGTATACACACACACACACACACACACACACGCACGCACACGCACGCACACACACATATTATTTAGCCATAGAAAGGAAGACATTCTAACATATTTTACCACATGGATAAACCTTGAAGACATTATGCTAAGTGAAATAAGCCAACAACAAAAAAGCCCAACAAAAGACAAATACTGTAATGATTCTACTTATAGGAGATACTTAGAGTAGTCAGAATCATACAGGCACAAAGTAAAATGATGGTTGGCAGGAGCTGGGATGGGGGGGAATGGAGAGTTATTATTTAATGGATACAGAGTTTCCGTTTCACAAGATGAAAAGAGTTATGGAGATAGATGGTGGTGATGATGTACAACATTATGGATGTATTTAATACCATGAACTGTGCACTTAAAAATGATTATGATGGTACATTTTATGTTATGAGCATTTTACATCGATTAAAAAAATTAGAAAATAAATAAATAAACAGGTACCAAAGGCAATTACCTCATCCATTACTCATTTATTTACCTGTTTCCTGGATCACATTCTCTATCCTTTTGGTCCTTGCTCCATCAACATTCCCTCTCTTTCCTTTATCTTCATCCTTTCCTCGTTCGGTGACTTTCTCCATAGCATATGAAAACGCTTCGTCTCTTCCATAAGTGAAAAACAACTCCCATACCTACGTGTGCTCCCAACTTCCAGGCTATTTTTTCTCTTGTCCTTCACAGTGAAACACAGAGAAAGAGTGGTCTCAAATGGCTACTTTCGGGTCCTTGTCTCCCACTTCTATTCAGAGGCCAGCCTCATGAAACTGTTTTTTTGCACTGATCACCAGTTATCCATTAGTGGCTAAACCTAATGCACTCTTTTCGTTCTTATAGAGGTTGCCCTCTCTAGAATGTCAGCCACCCTTAACCTCTCTATCATTCTTAGAATTATTTCATCCTTTCATTTTTGGTTATTACGTGCTCCTGGTCATTTCTCTTTCTCCTGTGACTGCTCCTTCTGACCATAATTTAAATGGCTGTGTCCCCAGGGGTCCCCCAGTACCACTTCTTTTCTCACCATGCAAACTCTTGCTGAGCACTCTCTTCAACAACCATGATTTATATCTGATTATACAGCTGCCTCCTGCCTGATCCAACTGAATAACCGCCATGCACCTCTATCTTAACACATCCAAAATTAAGCTCATCATCTTTCTTCCCATTGTCCTCCCTCCCCATATCTGTCCCCCCACACACACACCCCTTATTTCCTACCTTGATTAGCACCTTCATCCATCCAAGCCAGAAACCTGGGAGTCATCCAGACTCCTTCCTGTTCTCTTATTCCCCACATCCAGTCACTCTTTATCACTGTTAATTCTTCCTCCTTGGTATCTTTCATATATTTTCCCTTCTCTCCATTCCAGGCTTTCATCATCTCTCACCTGGACAACTGCAACTGATCTGTAACTGGTGTTCTTGCCTCCATTTTAATTCCTTTATGCCAGCATTGGAACAAACGTCCTAGCCCACAAATCTTCTCATATTGGTCCCTTGCTCAAGATTCTCTAATGGCTTCTCATTGCCTCTTGGATAAAACGTAAATACCTTAGAAGGGCGTGTAAGACCTTTCATGATTTGGTCTGTATATCCAGCATCATCTCCTACCTCTATCCCTTTCTATTTCAACCGCCAGCAATAATGAAGTCCTTGCCATTCCAAGAACACACAATTTTCTCATGTACTTCCATGCTCTGTACCTTGCACCTGTTCCCTCTGCCTGGACCCTGGTCCCTGCCTTGTCCACCTAGTATACAGCCATTATTCTCCAAATCTCAAAGCCAATATCAAGTCCTCTGTATTAATAGTCTGTAAACTACATGTGATAGAAATGCATCAAGACTAGTTTAAGCCCAAAGGGAATTTACTGGGTTATGTAGGAAGGATTCCAGGGAAGATCACTGATGTGGCTAAGCATTTTTTCAAACCCGTGTCCCAGCCTAGCTTCTCAACCCAAAACATTATTCACTTCATGCTTCTGCTTTTCTCTAAATTTTGATTCAGTTACGCCTCTTAAAGAGTATTTTTAAAGACAACAGCTGTAATAATCTAGAAATGGAGTATAAAAGATTTTCCCTAGTTGGCTGTCCTATTATGTCTGTCCATAACTAGTATAATTTTATGGTCTCTTTCACTATAATACAAATAAAAGAAGCACATGAGAAAGAGTTTAAACTGATCAAAATCAACTGACGAAATTAATGGAATAATTGAATAAATATTTCTGTAATATAACTTAAAAAAACAGAAGTAGTCAATAATGAAAATAAGCTGTTCCTAAAGCTTATTTTCTGTGAAATTCTCTCTCATTTAGTTTTAAATGCCTCAAAGATGCTTTCCTAGCAATAAAAAAAAAAAATGAAATAAAATTTAAAAAGGAAAGAGACAAATAACCTCTGCAAAATCTATCAGATGATCCACCCAGGGTAATAAGAAGCCAAGCCCAATTGTAAAATATCTGTGTAGGGAAAAAAAAAAGCATCCTCTCTTGTCCATTTTCAAAGTTACTATAAAAACAGATTTCTCAAGAAGTTCCCCTACCTTCTACATCAGAGATCCTCAAACTAGAGCCTATGGGCCAAATTCAGCCTAATGCCTGCTTTTTGTTAATAAAGTTTTATTAGAATGCAGCCATACCTCATTCTTTGGCTGTGTCCTCAGGCCTGCATCACCCAGTTTTACAAAGAATTATGCTAAGTTATTTTAGCAACAATCTCCACCCAATATCTGATAACCCTTGTTATCTGATCAAATTCCTCAGTCCCCACCATCTCCCACGGGACATCTGGTCACCCCAGCCTGCCTTCAGCAAGAATCCTGTTAGTTCATTTTAGTAAAAAAATTCCCCTACCCTTGACTTCTTCTATTGCTAATTTTCCATCCACCAGTTCCACCTCCTCCCAACCACCACAACCTGCTCCTTAGCTGTAAATCTCTACTTGGCACTTCTGTATTCAGAAGTAAGCCCTGTTCTATCCTGAGGCTGCTTGTTCCTTATTGAAATAGTCCCTAAATAAAAGATGTTTTTACTGCTCTAACTACTACTGTCTGGCTCTGGTTTTAAGAGAAACTAGTCACAAAAGATCACATATTCTATGATTCCTTTTACACGAAATATCCAGAAGAGACAAATCTATAGAGACAGATAGTAGATTAGCTATTGCCTAGGGGTGTTGGCAGGGAAGGAGAGTCAGCTAATGGGTATAGAGTTTCTTTTTGTGGTGATGAAAATGTTCTAAAGTTGATAGTGGAGATGGTTGCACAACTCTGAATATATTAAAAACCATTGCATTATACACTTTAAAATGGGTGAATCATATCTTACTAAATCCTATCTTATTAAAACTGTTAATAAAATAGCTTTGGATTTGTTCTTTGGATGGTGGAAAAGGTGGGAAATTCAAGTACTTATATATGAGCAAGATTTTTAGAATTTTTTAAAAATTAAAATAGGACAATATATTATAGTGTGTATTATGGTTCCAAAAAGTACTAAGCAGTACTAGTAATGTCTTCTATAGAGTGTAACAGTTCACAGAACATTTTCAGATCTTTACCTCATTGTAAGAACTAGTAATCACGACTTCCGTTTTTGAGCATGTACTATGAACCAGACAATGCGACGCAGGGTTTTTGCATACATTATCTGTTATCACAGCCCTGCACCCCAAATTAGTAAATGGTTATTCCTACTTGACAAATGAAGTAACAGGTTAAAAAGATAAGCGACTTGCCCATAACTGATAAGCTGTAGAATTCAAGCTTAAAAAACCATCCTGTCTCTGAAATCTATGCTACACTCTCTGTATCAGTATTTTTAGTGGTATTGGTAAAAAATGTGTTGATTCCAAAATTCAAAAGAAGTATCTAATCATCTATTTACTGAAACTACAAATGAGATCACACTTAGCATAGGACCTGGCATAAAATAAGCATTTAACGTTAGTCATCAGTTATTATTATTATTAATCCAAATTTAGTGACATTTAGTGACGTTCATCCTTTCCGAATTTTTTGCAGGTTTTGACACTAGTAATTATCCTCTTTATTCCTAAAACTTGATCTTCCCTTGGATCCCGTGATGTAATGTTTTCCTGGTCATCTTCTTACCCCTCTGACAGTTTCTCAGTTTCTTAGATATGACATCGAAAGCATGATCCAATATGAAAAAGAAATGATACATTGGACTTTATCGTAAACATTTGTTCTTCAAAATATATCACTAAGAAAATGAAAGAGTCGAGAAAAAAATGTTTGCAAATCCTATGTCTCATAAAGGATGTATAACCAGTATGATGTATCTCTGTATACCTACTAACAATTCAAATAACAAAACAAACCACTCAATTAACAAATGGCAAATGATTTGAAATGACACTTCACCAGAGAAGACACAGGAATAGCTAAGTATATGAAAAGATGCTCAACATCGTTTGTCATTAGAAAAATGAAAATTGCAACCACAATGAACTACTATTATTCACTTACTACGATGGCTATAAAGAAGACATTAAAAGATGCGAACGCTCCTCCATTGCTGGCGAGAATGTAAAATGGTACAGCAGCTTTGGAAAACAGTTTGGTGGAATTTTACAAAGTTACGCATAAACTTACCATATCACCCAGCAATTCTACCCCAGAGAAACAAAATCATTCAGTCCACAAAAAATGTATACACAATAATCCTAGCAGCTTATTTAGAATGGCTCCAAATCGGAAATAATTCAAATGTCCATCAACTGAAGAATGAATGAACACAATGTGGGCTACAGTGGTATACTATTCAGCAATACAAAGGAACAAATTACTGATATTTATACTAATAACACAACAACATGGATGAGCCTTAAAAACATTGTACTGAGTGAAAGAAACCAGACACAAAAGACCACATGTTTCTTTATGTAATTCCATTTACATAAAATTTCTAGAAAAGGTAAAAATAGAGACAGAAAGCAGATGAATGGTTGCCTGGGGCTGGACGTAGGAGCGGGAATTGACTGCATGCACATAAGCAGGAGGGCACTTTCTGAGGAGATGGAAATGTTCTGAAACTGGATTCTGTTGACGGTTTCACAACCGCATAAATGTACTAAACATCATCAAATTGCACATGTACAGTGGGTGAATTTTATGGCATGATAATGATACCTCAACAAAGCTGTTCAAGCAGTTAGCATTTTTTACTATTATGTGGGCATTTTAATTATTGAACTATTGGAAAGACTAAAGCGACCAGAGGACTTTCATTACCTGAAAATTACTAGAAAAGACAGGGAATTTCCTGAGATTTTTATCTGAGGGGCAGGGAAGAACTACAGAAAGGATCAGTATAGTTCAGAACAAGGGGAAAGAGAGAATGAAGCAGAAGCAACATTTGAAGAGATAATGGCTGAGAAATTTCCAAAACCAACCGAAGATTCACAATGTGCAACCAACCCCACAACACATCTTTGTAAAACTTCTGAGAACCAAACCAAAACGGAAATCCTCTTAAAAGAGCCAGAGATACAAATTTAACAAGAGACAAAACTAACCTATATTTTTAGGGACGTATACATAGGGAGTGTAACTTTTTAAAGAGCAAGTAATTATTATTTTAAAATGTAAGGTATCTGTTATCTCTAAAGAGGACAATGTGACAGAGGACGTGACACAGGAACTGCTTTGTGCCAGCCAAGTTCAATTTCTTCATCTGAATGGTGGTTACCTGAGTGGTTGCCTTACGATTATTCATTAAACTGTACAAACATGGTGTGTGTACTTTTCTGTATATACTTTATGTTGCACAACAAAAGGAGAAAATACTAAGTAGAGAACATATTAAGTAAATATGTTTTGTAAGTGGGAGTGTTGGTTTTTTCCTTAGAGACTGCTTGATGACAAACAGTACTTTCTGGAGACATGTTTTTCATGTTGGTGATTTCATTAGCATCATTAAGTGTTATTTTGACCGGTAGAAGCTTTTATTCCCCAGAACTTAGTAATTTCCACTACTTGTAGATCACACCAATGAAAAAATTGGACAAAAGACAGTATTTTTGAAACTAAGAGAACAGTTGGTGAAAAATAAATGACTACCAAATATAATCGCGGAACCAATAGAAACATATGCTATAGATAAGGGATACTATTTTGTGGTGAGCGGGTGGGCAATTTTTATCTTTTT
This sequence comes from Rhinolophus hipposideros, assembly GCF_964194185.1. Classification (NCBI taxonomy): domain Eukaryota; kingdom Metazoa; phylum Chordata; class Mammalia; order Chiroptera; family Rhinolophidae; genus Rhinolophus; species Rhinolophus hipposideros. The sequence goes on along the minus strand of NC_138051.1, from coordinate 22,250,094 downwards.
TTGGCACTGAAATCTGTTAATTTCAGTATCTGCCTAAGAGCAATTTATTTTTAAAAATCAAAACAGATTTTAATACATAATACATTTTTATTGTTATCATTTGAGCCTGTTTAGTCTCCTACGCTTTCTTTCCTAAGCCAGCAAAAAACTGTTTTTATATAATAAACGTCAGGTTCCATACGTAAGCATTCCACTTGAGCCGGTACTCGAGGGGATCACAGCATAGTAATCTCACCTATCTCCAAGCTAGCACCCACCCCTGAGGTCTGCCCAGCTCTGAGTTTGTCCAGTTCATATAGGGATGAATGACGAAGTTGAGCTTCTTTCTAATACTCAGTTTTGGTTGGGGCAAGCAGACAGAAGATAGAAAAGTATAATATTTCAAGAGCTACTGTACAGAGTTATGGTTGTCATTACATCACAACAAGGATAACTGGAGAATTATTAGACTGCTGGATTCCTTTTGGGAACTGACTATACCTTGAAATGTCAAGGAATAAACAATCTACATTGTTTCTCTCAGCCATGTGTGAAAATTCAGCCACAATGTCATGGAGCAAACGATTATGACTTCTACAATCTTGCTCTCTCCCCAACACACAGTGCTGCTCTCACTAGGAAGATGCTCCCTAAGGGTCCCCCACCACTTGATTAATTTTAATCTGCCTCCATTAGGTGTATAAGGATCTTCTAAACTTCCTGAAACCTCCTCGTTGGTGCTCTGAGGAAAGATGGTTTATACACAAAAGTTGGTTTTAAAAACAATCACACACCAGATTTCCTGGGAGTAAGATTTCAAGGAGACACCCCATCTATTGTTCCAATGGTTCCCAAGTGCAAGTTCTCAGATCTACTCCAGTCAGGGACTGATCATGTACCTCACAAGTTCACGTCACTAGAGCTGCCCTTGGGACAAACCATCCTTTATCCTATGATTGGCCTACTAAATTTATGTTAAAGGGTTTTTGTTTTCTTTTTATGAAAATGAGGTTGGTAAGAGACTGCGGTGTTTTGAATGATCTTTTTTTAAATATTTAGTTTCTTTAGATATTTTTTGAAATATTACTGGTTTGTGAGATCTAAAATTCTGTGGACCATACTTTCTAGAAGATCTCTTTTTAATCCTATGGCTTTTTCATTGAATCATAGAATATTACAATCATCCAGTGCCAGCTGTCATTCTCTTTATATTTGAAATATTCAACCACCCCCTTCTTCTTATGTATACACACACACACACACACACACACACACACACACACAACAAGAAGCTTTTTTCCTCTATCTGATTGCTCCTCTATTGCTTTCCTTGTTGGTACTACTATTTTACCAAGTGAAAAGTCGTAAGTCTGGGCATTCCTAAAGTCAGTCAGTCTCAGTCTCTCTCTCTCTCTCTCTCTCTCTCTCTCTCTCTCTCTCTCTCTCTCTCTCTCTCTTTCTCAATGCTTAACATAAAATCTCTTAACACATTTTTAAGTGCACAATGTCTGCTCTTCTCGTTATTTCTACTCATTCTTATTCTTTTTATTTCTACTCATTCTTACGGGAACCGCGGTCTTCAGATGTTAATTACCAGCTTTACGCTGATGACTTTCAACACTTTAGATCTAAGAGCTTCCAACAATCCACCAGAGTTCTAACAGTCTAGAAACCATCTGCACTGGGTTGGCTCACCACCAACTCAAACTTTCCTTCTTCCACAATGAATTCATTTTGTTCTCCACGAAAGTAGCTTACTCGCAAATTTCCAGTTTTCACCAAGCACTTTACTGGCAACCAAAATCTCATTGTTCTTTTAGACTTCCTTCTTTTTCATCTTCTAAATCCAATCATCCCTCAAATGATTTTGATCCATCTTTCAAAATTTCATCACAAACTTTGGAATAAAAAAGACAGATTTGATTGCAGATTTTGGCACTTGATAGCTGAGAACTTTGAATAAATTACTGCTATAGATGAAGTATTTGTTCCCCTCCATCCCCAAATTCATATGTTCAAGCCCTAACCCCTAATGTAACAGTATTTGTAGATGGGGCTTCAGTGATGTAATTAAGATTACATGAGAACTTGGAGCTGAGTTGCGCCCCCCACAACTAGATTGAAAAACAACTTGACATCCTGGAAAAAACACACTGTTCCCCAATAGTCCCCAATTAAAAAAAAAAAAAAAAAGAAGATTATATGAGAGCAGGGCCCTCATGATGAGATCAGTGCCCTTATAAGAAGAGACTCAAGAGAGCTTGCTTGCTCTCTCTCCACGGACCCCAAAGAAAAGGTCATATGAGCACATAGTGAGATGGTGGCTGCCTACAAGCTAAGAGAAGAGAATGAAACCTACCCTGCAATCCCCTTGATCCTAGATTTCCCAGCCTCCAGAAATGTGAGAAATAAGCCATCAGTCTATGGTATTTTGTTTAAGCCATCAGTCTATGGTATTTTGTTATGGTAGCCCAAGTAGACTAAAACACATACCTACTCTGTGTCTTTGCAAAATGTAACCAGTAATAACCTACCCTGTTGGAAATATTAGTTCTCTCTTTTCTCCATTTCCCTCACTACCAACTCACCTGAGACCCTCATCTGCTAACTGCTAGACTGTTGAAACAACCACCTAGCTGAGTTTCCTATTTCTACTCTTCTCTGTTCCAGTCCACCCTGCACACCACAGTCAGATTAATATTCAAACAAATCAAATCAACCACATCCCTCCAATTCCCCAGAATTGTCAATGGTTCCTCACTTAACTAACGGATAAGGTTTAAATTCCTAGACATGGCATTAAAGTATTGCAGTGTACCTCTAATATCATCTATTCAGTTTTCTCTCAAAAAACAAAACAAAAATCCTTTTCACATTTACAGGATGGCATTTACTAATCCCTTTCAAACCTAGGCCTATGACGCTTCCCTGGGCTGAAATGTACTTAACCTGCCTTCTGTCCACCCAGCTTTGTTCTTCAAGTTCCCCTCCACCAAGTAAGTCTTCTCGAGCTGCTCCAGGGACTTTTATTTCAACTCCTCATTTTTATGCATAATTATATGCTACCTTTCCCAGCTTAACTGCTTCATGGAAAGATGTAGCATTATTTCAACTAAGAAAGGAGACTTCTGGGGAGCAAGACACATGTCTTACATGACTTCTCTGTAATCCTCAACACCCAGCACGACACACACATAGTCAATTCTCAAGAAATACTATTGAATGAATGTGGCATGAAATTGATATGGATACAACTTACATCCCTTTTGTTTTTTAATTTAAAAATGTCTCACATACTATACAGCAAACTCTGGAATTACTGGTTTTCAAAATGTTAATATATTTTCATGTTGACTTCCAAATTTTTTAAGGAAATACAACTTTGCAGATGTTTTTGAAGTCTCTCCTTGATCCTACTCCTCTCTCTAATCCCTCTTCCCATCCTCCTGCCCTAGAGGTGTCCATTTAGATACGTGTCCTCACCATCAATGTTTAAATACTTTAACTACTCATATATTGGCCATAGATGCTACTTTTTGTGTTTTTAAAATTTATATAAATGTTATGTCATATTTATCCATCTACAAATTGCTCTTTTCAACTCATTATTAGATTTTGAGAACTATTCACACTGATAACTAGAGATAAAGTTTAGTCATTTTACTGTTCCACAATGCTGCATTGTATTACTGTGCCATAATGTATTTATATATTCCCATATTAATGAACATTTAATTTGTTTATAATTTTTTGCTGTCACAGGCAAAATTTCTTGAGAATGTGAGGCAGCCTACTTCCAAAGCAACTAACCCCACACATAAAGTCTCTAATTCCTCAACAATGGTTCACATGTGTTCTTTAATTTTTAAACTTTCAAATATTCTAATCAGGCCTAGGTTGGTTCTTAATATTCCACAGTAGACATAGTATAATGACCAGGACTAAGTCTCCCCGTCTCAGGATACTTTCTTTTTCCCAAAGTTCACCAAACTCTAAATATCAGTAATTACTATATCCCTCATTCAGTTCACTACAGCTAATAACCACCAACAAAGTGAAAATGAGTATACTATGTCTAGGTAAACATTTCTCGTTTCAGCCCAAAGCTTTCTGATGTCTGATCAGCCATCATTGAATAAATATTTATTGAATTCAGTAGCACCAGGCACTGTTCTAGGCACCAAGAATGAAATGGTGAAGCAGAACCTGTTCCCATGGAGCTTGCATTCTGATAGGAAAAGATAGGTAGGAAAATAAACACGTGAACATATATCAGATAGCAATAAATGCTACAACAAAAATTTAAATGGTGGCATGATAAAATACAATTAGAAAGGTAATCATGAATGTTCTCACCACCAAAAACAAATAGTAATTATATGACATGATGGAGGTGTTAGATAACACTATGTGGTATACAAGTTCTGACAATTAAGTTCATGAACTCATCCTAGAAAAAGTGCTACATACCTCCTTGCTGAATATCACTAGAGTCACCTTCGAAATACTCCCCTTGGGAAGCTAGGCACCGACGCCAGTGCCTAGTTTACCCTTCAAAGCAATTTTGGAACTCTTTTTCTGGAATGGCCATCAGAGCTGTCATCATATGACCCTTGATGTCCTGAGTGTCATCAAAATGTCTTCCTTTCAATATTTCCTTTACCTTCAGGGAAAGAAAGAAGTCATTGGGGGCCAGATCAGGTGAGTAGGGAGAGTGTTCAATACAGCTATTTGTTTACTGGCTAAAACCTCCCTCATAGACAGTGCTGTGTGAGCTGGTGCATTGTTGTGATCCAAGAACCACGAATTGTTGGTGAAAAGTTCAGGTTGTCTAACTTTTTCACGCAGCCTTTTCAGCACTTCCAAATAGTAAACTTGGTTAACTGTTTGTCCAGTTGGTACAAATTCATAATGAATAATCCCTCTGATATCAAAAAAGGTTAGTAACATCGTTTTAACTCTTGATTTGGACTGACAGAACTTTTATGGTCGTGGAGAATTGGCTGACTTCCACTGTGTACTTTGATGCTTTGTTTCAGCGTCGTATTGGTACACCCATGTTTCATCACCAGTGATAACATGGCCCAAAACATCGTCTTGCCTCTCCAAAATGTCTTGGTAAACTTTGCTTTTGTTCATCGGTGAGCTCCTTTGGGACCATTTTTGCGCACGCCTTTCTCAAGCCAAGATTTTCGGTTAAGATTTTCCTGTTCCTCTATCCATGTTTACTTGGTCTGCTATGATTCTCACAGTCAGCTGACGATTCTGACGTACAATTTGACGAATTTTTGCAATGTTTTCTTCTGTTCTGTTCATTATTGGCTGCCCTGATGTCTCTTCATCAGTGACAAGTTCTCTTCCCTCAGAAAAACGTTTAATCCATTTGTACACTGCCGTTTTCTTCATGGCAGTACCCCCTAAACTTGGACTAAACATGCCCCTGATTTTGCTTCCACTCTTGCCAAGTTTAACAAGAAATGTAATGTTTGTTTGTTGCTCTAATTCAAGTTCAGACATTCTCCCGACGGCACACAAAAACACGCAACAACAATAAACGCCACTCAGCAAGACACTACCACACGGCAATATGAACACAGCTGTGAGACACTGATATACCAAGGTTATGAAACCTTACCGAGCTGTTTGTGCAGTGCTGCCAATGTAAGCGCATGGTGGCAAGTTCGTGAACTAAGTTGTCAGACTTCGTATATAAGAGTATCAAATCAACACATTGTACATCTTAAACTCTTAAACTTGCACTATATTAATATTATTTGTCAATTATGTATTCATAAAGCTGGAAAATAATTAAATTTTGCAAAAATTTGTAAAAATAATTTTTAAAAAGGAGTGGGGAGTGTGGCTGTTGTAGAATACTGGTGCACAACAGAATTTCTGCAGTGATGGAATAGTTCTCCAGCTGCACCATCCAATATGGTAGCCATTAGCCATACTTGAAATGTGGCTATTCCCATTGAGGAACTAAATGTTTTATTTTATTTCATTTTAATTAATATAAACTTAAATGTAAATAGCCACATGTGGCTATTGTACCGGACAGGATAGCTTGCCCCGGGTAACAATAGTACTAAGTAGCAGAGGTGAAATTTGAACCCAAGAAGTCTGGCTCAGAATTTATTTTCATAACCACTATATCATATTGCTTTTGTTAGCTGGAAGAAGAGATCCTAAGGGGTTATGCTTAGTTGTTAGTTTTATAATACAGCCTGTTTTTATACTGATGGAAATTAGTCAGTGGAAAATGAAAAACTGATGATGCAGAAGAGAATGCAAAAGGAGACATCTTGAAAAAATGAGAGGGGATGATGTCCAGAACACAAGGAAGGAGTTGGCCTTTGATAGGGACACTGAGTTTCATTCTTAGGAACAACAGGGAGGGCGGAAACTGGGGCTGATGTGGTAGGTAGATTTGGAGATAGGATAAAAAGGGAGTTTCTGCTCATTGCTCTGACTGTTTCAGAGACCTGTGTGGTACGATTCGCAGCTGAGAGCGAAAAAAGGAAAGAGAGGAATACAGGCTTGAGAAAAGAGGGAAAAGTATGATAGAGGTAATTTTGGAGAATGGTAAGTGTAGTAGAATGTAAGACAGTTTTGAGTGCCTATTTGCGATTTGTGGTCATGAATTTTTAAATGAAACCACTCAGTAGAATTATTTGTCTTCCTCCAGCAATTTTAGCTGACTGGGTACAGGCAAAGATGAAGCAATTATGTGGTAAAAGTATAAAGATGAGAGGGACAGTGGAGTTAAGGGCACTTGCAAGGAAGTGATTATACATGGAATCCAAGTTGGGTTAGGAAGGAAATGAGGACCTGAGAGTGAGTAACAGTGAAAATGTAGTAAAGTCTACAATTCCAATCAAAGTAGGAATGAGGGGTTGTTTTGTTTCATTTTCCTGGAACCGGACAGGCTGATTCCAAAATTTGTGTGAAAGCACAAAGGGTTAAGAAGATTCAGTCAGGGCAGTCCTGCAGGACCAGGCTGGAGGACTTGCCATGGCGGATGTCAGGATTTTTTTTCAAGATATAGGACTTAAAGCAATATGGTATTGATTAGAGACTAAAGCAGCATGGGTCACAGACAGCTAACAGAATGGAGAACTTAGAAAGAGACCCGTCATTATAAAGAAACCTGCTTTAAGGCAGAGCTGACATTGCACATAGTGTTGAAAAGACATGTAATAAATGAGGCTGGTAAAGTAGGTTATCCATATTAAACAAATGGAAATTGGTCCTTAACTCACACCATATTTATAGATTAATGATTTCAATAGGAAAATCAAAACTATAAAACTTTTCAAAGAAAATAAAGAATATATTTATGATCTAAGGGTAAAGAATGGTCTCTTTGAAAAGAAACAGGAAGCACAACCATAAAAGATGAAGCTGGTACATTGGAATACATTAAAATAGTAACTTCTATTCAAAAAGCATGTTAAAGAAAGTGAAAAGATCAGTCACAAAATAGGAAAGGGCATTTTCAACATACATCACCTAAAAAGGATTATAATCTAGCACATATAAAGAACTTCTAGAAATCTACTGAAATCAATTCAATAAAGAAAAATCAACAAAAGACATAAATAGGCATTTATTTCACAGAACAAGAAACATGAATGACCCAGAAATAAAAAAGGTACACAAATTCATTACTATTTATGGTAATCAGAGAAATGCAAAACAAAACTACAATGAAATATTGTTTAGTACCCTTAGATTGGCAATGTTTAAAGTTTAACCATATAAAGGACAGATGAAGATATAGAGCACTACGAACGCTCATACACTGCTGGTGGAACAGCAAAAGAAAGTCACAGGAGACTGCATGTCGTATAATTTCATTTATACTACATACAAGTGCAAAAAAACGAAGTCTTTGGACCCCCAAACTTCTATGAGCAAGCAGGCTGAGAAAAACATGAGACATTTCTTATAGAAAAGGAAGGATAATTCAGAGTTCAGAGCCAAGACCCTGGGGAATCATACCCAGGGAGAAGAATTGGGTCCATTTCCAGGAACAGGTGCCATGTGCTCCAGCTGGATTTCAGAACTGGACTAGTGACTATACGTGCCAAGCTGCCCACCCCTCTTCGTACAGGAGTGTTCACTGCAGTTATCCTATCCTTGTATCACCATAGTATCTTGGGTGTGCAGAGGGCAGATATATTTGCCTCTTTAGGTCAAGGTCTTCCCTTTACCAAAAACCATGCTCAAGGTGCGGTATCCAAGGAATTGTACCTCTTCCTGATTAGATGACAAGAACCTGGAATTGGACCTGCTGCTGAAATATAAGGAGGCTTTAGGGATCCTGGGAGCGAATGAATATAGTTTTGCATATAGGAGGGATGTGAACTGTGGCAAGAGGGTGGACAATGGAAGAAAGTCACATTTAGTGGCACCATCAGCTCCTTCCCTGTGTACACATGCATGCTATCCCTCAAATCAACAGTTGGAGTCTGATTCCCTTCCCTTTGAGTCTGGGCTAGCTTTAATGACTTGCCTTGACCAACAGAATGTAGTGAAAATGAAGTTCCAGGACATCGATGGGTCGGGTATAAAAAGCCTTGCAGCTTCTGCCTTAGAACGTATGCTCTTTTGACACATTCGTCTTAGAGCCCTGAGCCATCATCTAAAAATTTCAGGCTACTCTTCAAAAAAGAGGTGTGTGGAGGGAACACTGAGTGACTATCCAGCCAAGTCAAGCCTTCAGTTGACTCCAGTTTCAGCCACTATATGACACAACTACGTGAGAGTTCCCCAAGACAGAATTGCCCAGCTGAGCAGAGACAACTCTCCAAACCATGGAGAAAAATAACAAATTGTACTTTTAAGCCATTGCACTTTAGGATGTTTGTTGCACAGCAATAGATAAACAAACAACATGATTTTGAGCCCCCTTTCCACCCTCTTCATTTTGTTTTTTCATGTTCTAATTTTTTTATCTAAGTGAATGCTATTATAGAAATCTTTTTCTTTATTATCCTGCTTGTTTTCCAAAGAGGGGGAATCTGTTACTCTGAAGAGTTCCTTATTTTGACAAATGCCTGGGTAGATTTGGATATATAAACTTGGAGGTAGGAACTAAAAGTAGAATTACTCTGCATTACGAGGACTGACAATTAAGTTTGCGAACTTGTCCTAGAAAAAGTGCTACATACCTCATTGCTGAATATCACTATGGTCACCTTCGAAGTACTTCCCTTAGGAAGCTAGGTTCAAGTTGAACTGCTCTGTCTTACGCTCCTATAAAGGAATTCAAAGTATCTAGGAAAAAGGGAGGAGAGAGAGGTGAGAAACAAGAGCCAGAAATGCTAGGCAATGAATCAGAAAAAAGTGAAGAGAAAGAACTCGCAGTGGTGTCATAGCAGCAACGAAAAAATAAAACTCAGAAAAGACTGATGGAAGGATTAAAATGTTAACTTTGGAGTGTACAGGGCAAAACCTCTCCCCTGACATGATATCTTCAGTATAATCTACATTGCTCACTCTCTGATGTGAGTGGATTCTTTACTGAAACTTAAGAGGTGATACGTCACCATGCAAGCATGATGGAATGGAAGAATGATGGGCAGCCGATACCTGGGCTACATTTTAGAAAATGTTGACTAGAACAGGTATTCAATCCTGAAACATAGCATTAAAAGACTCCCCTGAAACTAAAACTGATCCATTAATAAGCATTTTGGGGTAAAGTTGTTTCATAACTTTGAGTCATTATACTTACTCTTATCTAGCCTATTTCTCCCCATGTTATTTCAGAGACTATCACAGGAAATAAACATCTTGATGAAATCCAGGTGCTGTATATAAATGCTGCCAGTTTAGCATCCCTGTCAAAAAAAGCAATTAGATTCATCTTATATCATATGTTCTTAGAATCATGTAGCTCCACTATGTGCTCAAAAACCCCACCTTTTTTTAAAAAAAAATTTATTGGGGAAGGGGAACAGGACTTTATTGGGGAACAGTGTGTACTTCCAGGCCTTTTTTTTCCCCCCATGTCAAGTTGTTGTCCTTTCAATCTTAGTTGTGGAGGGCGCAACTCAGCTCCAGGTCCAGTTGCGGTTGCTAGTTTCAGGGCGCGCTGCCCACCATCCCTTGAGGACTCGAGGAATTGAACTGGCAGTCTTGTGGTTGAGAGCCCACTGCCCCATGTGGGAATCGAACCGGCAGCCTTCAGAGTTAAGAGCATGGAGCTCTAACCGCCTGAGCCACCAGACTGGCCCCCAAAACCCCATCCTTTTAATTAATCATTCTACAATCTTCACAAGACTTGACATTAAGCCCACCAGTAGATGCCTTTTAGAAAGTATTCATTGCTGCCTGAAACCCGAAGCACTTACCCTGTTTCCCCGAAAATGACATCTAGCCGGACCATCAACTGTAATGTGTCTTTTGGAGCAAAAATGTATATGACCTGGTATTATACTGTGTTATGTTACGTTACGTTACGTTATATAAGGCCCGGTCTTATATTAAAATAAGACCGGGTCCTATATTAATTTTTGCTCCAGAAGATGCATTAGAGTTGATGGTCTGGATAGGACTTATTTTGGGGGAAACACGGTATTAATCCAGTCATGTTGGGGAGAGAATGTTCTCAGAATCACAGTACTACTGGACTGTCTCTGATGACTCTGGTATATCACTATGTATTGTACCACTGGCCACATGTACAGGTATGTGGCTTTAGTTTGCACCTTAGAGGTATCACCTCCCTCCAACGTACTGCCTACCTCTAAAGATCCCAAATCCTGCTTCTATATGACTGAGGCAGTATCCTAAGAATAGATGCCCCAGAGAAACCGCTAATACTGGTCTCTAATGAGTGGTTTTGACACCTCCAATGTCAGAGTCTAGCCAACCCACTAGTAGCTTAGTCTTACAAAGTTTTCAGCAATTTTTGTTTAAGAATAAAGAAGTGAAAAGCTAATGTGGCAATGAATGAGAGTTTATTAGTACAGCAATAGAGTACAAATTTAAATGCATGCTAGTGAAAAAAGGGAGGCTGACTAAACCTGCTGACCTAAGAAAAAGGAATTTGACTCTGAAATTAAGCTGGAAAGGTGGAAATGGGGCAAGTATATTTCTTAGTATAAGAATAGATATCTGAACATGATGACGGATTTAGAAATTCAAATGAAAAGTAAACAAAGGAGTTAAAAAACAAACAAACAAACAACAACAAAAAACAACACTGGCATTAAGGCTAGGAAGTCCCTGCATGTCCGGAATTTCCTTCCTGTCCATACTCAGATCCTGGCGACCTTTTCCTTGCATCTCTTATTACTTTCTGAAAATTAAACTATTTCAAACAGTTTGGATCTGTGAGCAATAAAATTAATAAATATGCCTTTCAGCTCTAACGAAGGTATAGAGACTGTGGGAAGTGAATCACCACTTTTAAAAAAATGAATATAATTCCTTATGTATAAAATAATGTGCTCTAAAAAGCACATCCCTAGAAAGACTGCATTTGTTTTAGGCGCTAGCGTGACCTTTATGAGAGAAGGTGTATCACATACCACAGGATGGCTCACTTATGCCGCTTCCCAGCTTCCTTCACTTGTCTACCTCTCTATAGAGGAGGATATTTAGGTCAAATAATCTCTTTCCAACTCTCCTTTGCAGAGAGTGAGTGAGAGAGAGCGAGAGCGAGAGCGAGAGCGAGAGCGAGAGAGAGAGAGAGAGAGAGAGAGAGAGAGAGAGAGAGAGAGCCGTAAACTAAGAACTGGAACATTCTTCAGTATTTAAGTTGTTGGACAAAGTACAACAGAGGAATTAAATTCTTATTATACACTCAGTAATGCATTCAACCAGCACTCAGGAAACTCTTTTTAAAACATTACTACATGGTAGATGGTGGAGCTAGAATGATGAGTAAGACAAAATGCCAGCCCCAAAGGAACTGATAGTTTATTCTGAAAAATAGTTACTAATGTTCAGATAAAAGCAAGAAGAGAGGTAAGAGCTCTGTGCTGGGACAGAGGAAGGAGAGTTTCACAAAGATGGTGACAGCTCAGCTGACTCTTAGAAAAGGAATTAAAGTTGACCAGATGGATAAGACAGGGTATGACTTTTGGAAACACCATGGTCAAGCTGAATTTGCTCAAGGAGTGAAATAATTTCCAGTTTTTGCTACTTACTGATTTTCACAAACCACACTAATGTATCTATCTGTTGGCATATTCTTAGCTACTAGAGGAAGAATAATGTAATAATTTAGAGCACGGCCAATCTTGTTCCTTCTGATTGCATTATTTAGGCTCTCTGTATTTCATTTTCTTGTCAGTAAAACGAGATGATAATAATTTGATAATATTCACAACTGAATATTGAATTATAATTGTGATAATAATTTATGGGGTTGTCATAAAGATCCAATAAGACGATCCACGGAAAGTTTTACCTATGTGCTCAATTAATGGTAGCTATGTGTTGTCCTTACACTTTTACAAGTGTCCTTCCACTTGACTCATGGTGCAACTCTTCCTGACACCATTTATGTAATTCTGTGCCATTCTCTAATCATTTCCCTTGGCTTATGCCCCTCTTTTCACCTTTTATTCATATCCTTTTAAAATCTGAGTTTTTGATGAGCTCTCTAGAAATGATTCCTTCCTCTTTTCCTCTTTTTAAACTGGATCATTTGTGACTAAAATGTCAGAATTATATTGTGCAAAGAGTCCTGTCCTACTTAAACCACATTTTCTTTGAGAAGTCTCATGTCATAGAATCATGCCCATCAAAATTTATACTCCTACATGTTGAAGTTCAGGTGGAACAATTCCAGCCTTCTTCCTCTCTGGCTATCCTTAACTGAAGTGAAGCTATATCTTTTGTAATTCTAAACTAAAACAAAACAAAACAAAAAACCAGACACACATGATATACGAAAGAGTATAAAAATAAAAATTAAATCACTGCCCTCTTCACCCAGAGGCCAACATTATTATGTGTTTTGTATATCCTTTGTAAATATTCTGCACATTTTCAAGCACATTTATATTTGCATACATATATGTGTATATATCACATTTTTAACCTAAATTGGATCAAACCATACACACTGTCCTACAGTTGCTTTTTACTTAGCAATATACCTTGGAGATTATTTCATATAAGCACAAATAACACTTCATTTTTATTCACAGCTGTATAATTTTCCATTGTATAGATTAATCCTAATTTTTCACCAGTCTCGTATTGATGTTCATATGAGATATTTCTATTCTTACGTTATTATGAACATGCTGCAACAAATGTTCTTAACCTCATATATATATTTTTTATATAGTATATAAATAACCATAGCGCATAAATAATTTTGTCTTTTCCCTTTTCCACATATACATTTTGGAAGTTTTAGAAACTTATTTTCAGTTTTGCTATTATCCTTAATAATTCAGATATCATAAGAAATGTCATTTTGATGAATTGTGTTTGTAACCTTTGTGGGTATAGGAAATATTAGAGTTGTCTAAACAAAGCTTTTGGCATATTACAGAATTTTGCAAATCCAATGAAATAAGAAAAAAATTGACATAAGCATCTTCTTATGACGTATTTAGAGTTGTCAAGCAAAGAAACTTAAGGTCAGTATCTCTGTTATAACAAATGTGCAAGTAATATCTGTTAAATTCCTAAAAATGTAAAAGCTGATTCAAAAAATACATGCATTAATTGAAGAAATACAGTCAAACTGTGCTCCAAAAAGCTTGTACATACCCGTCTTCCTCAAGTTTGTCATCACTTGTCCATTACCAACAAATTTTATCTTATGGTCAAAATTTTATTAAGAGCATCAGTTTTTCTATTTGCATCCTTAACATTCTAAGAGGTAAGTTAAGAATTGTTCCCTGCACTGTTTTCAGCCAAACAAGTCTTTGGGAAAAGTGCAGTTCCATCTGTATCCTTTCCACCAACATTCTCTAAGAATTGTCAGTTCCTGGATGGATACTAGCTAACATCGGAAGACCTGGGAATTTAAAATAAGGGTGGCCCTGACAGTTCAGTGTCATTAGTTCATACCTCTCAAGAGGAATCAGCTCAACCATTTGGATCTGATTTGTTTAGTGTCTCTAGCCTGTAATGCTGGTTAACAAACATGAAAAAATGGATTTCCAGATTTGTTACCAGCTTAGCCACTCTGTGGCTTAGAGACAGAAAGGGAGCTTCTAGGCTCTTTCTGGACTACAAATCTTTCATTCTGTAGCACTTCAGAGATTATTGCAGCTGCCCACAGAATGTACCACAAACCAGAACAGCAATACTCATTGTAAAGAGTCTCATTTACTCCTCTTTAAAAGTATAGCGGCAAGGCACTGAATCCAAGGTGTCTGCTGCTCTGTATGCCTGCCTCCTTGACACAGAGTCCAGCGTGAGACACTGCACGATTCATTCATTAACCCAACAAAAATGTATACGTGCCCACTCTGCCAGACTCTGTTCCAGGTTCTGAGACAGCAATATGAGCAAAGCAGACAAATATTATAACCCTCCTGCAGAGACTGCATGGTCCCGAGCCTTGCAGTTTTGTTTTTCTCTGCTCCGGGACCCAAGCCCTCCGCTGCTACCGGGCTCCATCTGCCAAACCCTTGGTCAGGCCAAGAAACAACCGAGCTAAAGCCCCTCTTTGTATCTACCGTGTTTCCCCAAAATAAGACCTAGCTGGACAATCAGCTCAATGTGCCTTTTGGAGCAAAAATTAATATAAGACCCAGTATTATAGTTATATTATATTATATTATATTATATTATATTATATTATATTATATTATATTATATTATATTATATTATATTATTATTATATTGACCCAGTCTTCTATTAAAATAAGACCAGGTCTTATACTAATTTTTGCTCCAAAAGACACATTAGAGTTGATTGTCTGGCTAGGTCTTACTTTCCAGGAAACACGGTATGGGAGGCAGAGGTACGGGAGCAGCTCTGTGTACCCTGTGCCTGGCATCATTCAATCCAGATGTCTTTTGGGACAGAAAGAATAACCCAGAACCCTGGCACAAACTGGTTCCCAGTGATCAATACAAGTTCTGCTTAGTGAATGTAGATTACAGCAAACTGAAGAAAGTAGGTCCAGACTTCTAAATGGAATGTTTTCCTATAAAGCTGCTTAGAATGAAGGTCTTCCAGAAGCCTTCCAGAAATTGTGTGCAATTTCACACTTAACCAGGCAATATTTTCCCTGCAAATGCATGAAATCATGTTGCTGTCTTATGTTGGGGTTTACACTGGTTAATACATATCTGAAACTTGATATGTCTCATGACTTAATGCTGAAAATCTGCTCTGAACTTTATAACTAGGGTATAGGAAATAAATACTAGAATTTAAGAAAAAATCATTACCACCCTCCTGGCGCTTACATTCAAGAGAACTAGATGTAAGACAATCAACAAAATAAATAAAATATAAAACATACTGGCCAATAAGAAGTGCTAGGAAAAAAAAAAAAAAAGAAGTGCTATGGAAAAAGGTAATTATACTGAGAAATTAAAATGAAAAATCTAAACAAGATCAGTAGATGGTCTCCACGTCAATATCCGCTTGTGATATTGTGCTAGTTTTGCCAGATGTTACTGTTGGGGGAATCTGGGTAAAAGGTACACAGGATCTCTTTGTTTTATTTCTTACCGTTGCATGTGAATCTACATTTATTTCAAAATTTTCCACGAAAAAATGTAAATGAAAGATCTACTTTTAAATAGGGTGATCAGATAAGGGCTTACTGAAAAGGTCACAATAAAGACCTGAAGTTGGTGAAAAAGCAAGACATGTCAACCTGGGGTAAGAGTACGCCAAACAGAGGGACCAGATTGAAACCAGACAGAGCTGGCATGCAGTGTGCAGGACACTGCTATCTACGAGGTGAGGGGCCGGAAAAGTAGAATGAGCGGACAGGTCGTGACGTAGACTTTGGCTTTCACTCTGAATGAAAGGCAGCGCAATTGGCTTGTTTTGGGCAGAGGTGCAGCACAGTCTGGCTTATGCTTTATTAGAGGCATTCTGGCCGCTGTGTTGATATTAGACAGTAGAAACCAACAGATGAATTGCAGTATCAGAACATGGATGACATTCTGCTAAATTACTCAGATGCCGAAGTAAAATGCTTCTGTCCATGCCGTTGACTCACACCCCATTCTGAAATAGAACTCATTGATTCAGTGCGTTTCCTCAGATCCACAAGAAACATTTTGATAGAAGTTTCCCCAGTCAGAAAACTACACAATGAATAAAAGTATCTGACCTCTGTGCATAAACCCCTCCCATGAAACTTTGCTTGACTTTTTAAAAACCATCAATATTCAGATTCTACTGAAGGAGAATAGCTCCAAGACGTTTATAATGGGAAAATGTTTCTTTGAAAAACTAATGTTTCTTCTATTCCCAGACGCATTTTTTAGGGATAATTTTTTGCTCCTGAATTTGACAGCTGGAGATCATATATGGTCTTTAAGCATTTGATGGTATAGTATAAAATAAAGAAATGAAGAGAGTCTTTTCCTTTGAGACTGATAAACTTTAAAAAGAAAGTCGTAATTGATCATTTAGATGAAGATTGCCAAAGGTTAGTTTTCACCAATAGTTTTCGTTCAAGATTGGTGGCGTCTTTACTGAAAACAAGGGATGTAAAAGGTGGCTTGTACAAGATTTTAGCAATTTGAAGTTTCTACCAACTGATACCTCTATAAACCCCAAGAACAATGATAATTGATGTTTGTGGTGGGTCACATGAAGAACTGCAATCCTGAGTCACCTAAGGAAAATTGTGCTCAGTACAGCATTTTGAACATGTTAATTTTGAAGACGCTAGGTTTTTAAACTGTGTGTGGCATGTTTGACAATAAGCTATTAACCAGAATATTTCATTACTCAGAACTACTCATCCTCCCTCATCTGTGTTGGTTTGCTGTATAAAATTTCCAAGACAGAATTTCTAGACTCAATATGTAAACTTTAGTCATTGAATACTTATAGTGAAAACTTCTTAAAACTGATCATTCTACAGGCAATCATTGAATTTCTATAAGGAACTTTAGAGATTATCTAACTCAACAAACATATTACATTTGAGAAAAATGATACCAAATAAGGTAAATATATGTAATTAGTGGAAGATGCTCAAACAGTCATTTTGTCAAACTGAGGAAAAAGATCAAACTGAGGTAGAAATCAAAGCAACTGAAGCTCCTGAAACCTGCAGGGCAGGGTCACGGAGAAAAGGGGGCTGAATAGAGAAGGAACTCAGAAACTGAATTAGGATACCTTGAGTTAAGGGCCAAATAAAAAGGTGTGTGTGTTCAGGATGAGACTTCACAAGGTTTAGGCTGAGAAGAAACACCAAGGAAAGAACACCTGGGAAAAGAACAATTATGGGAAACCGAATAAAAGCTGGACCTCACACAGAGCTGGGAGATTGTCTAGGTCTGAGCAACCCGAGAGTTGAGCCCACCTGATGGGATTGGTGCCTTTATAAGAAGAGACTGTGAGCTACAGGGGACACATTAGAAGCCCTGGGTAACTATTTATAAAATGTATGAATGACTGAACGAATGAGTGCCCTCCCAAAATTATGATTTCATAAATTGTTTGCAATAAAATTTCCTAATGGTCAGTATTCGTTGAAAGAATTAATGAATCTCCTTACGCCCCATTGTTTTATCTATAAAATAGGAGCCTACCCTGTTTACCACATGGGGGCTTTAAACATGTAAAAATAATTAAAATGTCTGACATTAAAATGGTATCTGTATTAGTTTGGGTAGGCTAAATAAGCGACTGAACTGAATAAATGCAAACACATAGTGGCTTAATACAATAGAAGTTTATTTCTTATTTATACAATACTTCAGAACAGGTGTTCGGGTTAGCAGGCAGCCCTGATTTGGGAATTGAGGTTCCTTCCATTCTCTGGCTTCACTATGGTCTTATTATCATTTGCATTCAACCAGTAAAAAACGGAATAGAAGAAGAATTCCTATTCTCCAAAAGCCCCCGTCTCGAAGTGGCACACATCACTTCTATTCATCAGGGAACCGACTATACTGCCATTACCAAGTAAGAAAGAAAAAATAAATGGTGCAGGCAGCCAGTGGTCTCTGCTACTACCACCCAAATTCAAAGTCTCTTACAGTTTTCATTTCACTGAGCTTTTTGGACATGTGGCAATTACAAGTAGTAATAATACTCTGGGCTGAAATTTTGATTGAATGGCATTAAAAACCCTCCCTTCTCATTTCCTATTAATGACAGGCAATGGTACCCCATGTTCGTTCCACAATAATTTGGTTTTGGAAGTTAAGTCTTTTCTCATTCTCTGTTCCTCAAAGTAAGAAAAAGGAAACACTGCGGAAAACCACCCAAATTGTTTATATTTTGGCCTTAAAATGTGCTCAATCACTCACACTGCTGGTATGGCACACACTGTTGTTCTTGCTCAGACACGCATGCACCCTCTGCACCTGGCCTGAGTCCACTGCTAAGACCCCAGGACCCACCTCTCTGACTTCAAAGGTCACAAGAAATAACCCACCAAAAAAGTCTGTCATCAGAGATATGTAGTCTTGAACCACTACAGCTTCTAAGAGCCCTACTGGACAAAGGAAAATCAAGTTGACTGTAGAAAAATTTTGTCAGAGAGAAAGAGCATGAAAGCTCTGAAATTACTGGAATCAGTGCGTGAGCCATACATGTGATGAGTTTACACTGAAAGGACTAATTTTCAAATTTAGGATTTCAGAAACAGTGAACTTGGAAAAACCCTGAAAGATGACCTTGCTCACCTTCAAGACTACACTTGGGTCATTCCAGGTGGCCAATAACCTATTTTAAAAAACGTTTTAAACCTCCAAGCAGATCATACTGCCCCTTCCTTTTTTACCTCTCTTAATTATATCCTCGAAAGCACCTACGATCCTGAATAGCAACTGTTAGTTTAATCTTCTTTCTCTTGAAGCAGTGTAAGCTCTTTGAGGGAAGAAAATAAGCTTTACTGGTTTTTAAAGCCTTAACACTTGACACAGTATATGCTTAAAAAACATTTCCTTGGTAACCTACTACACTAGCAATCCTGTCACGAAGTTTTTTCATAATACCGTCTCTTAATTATAAAAATCCCTAAAAGACTAGAGGCTACCCACTCCAGACAGACGTGCATTTTAAAACAATAAAATTTTCTTGACTTTTGTTCATTGTATTTCTTTTTAATCTCCAGACAAGCAAACTATAGAACCATTGCAATTTCACAAATCTTTAGAGTTAGACAAATTCCTCCTCCGAGATCAGGGCAAATGTCTACATGGGCTGGGCGCAAAGTAAATGAGTGAAGCATGGTATTTTGGTGGAAGGCCTAAAACTAAAGCCCAACATACATACTACTTTGACCTCTGATGAAATCGGCGGGGCCTCACGTGACCTAACCAAAGTTCTCCTCCCCACTCTGCTCCCAGGGATAAGGCCCCCCTCGCCAAATAACACTCCTCCACAAGCCGGCCAGGTCCGCCTCCTACTTATCCCTTAGTAGAGAGTTTCAGTCTCTGGTTGGCCTGTAGAATTATTCAAACCAGCCAACCACATCTCCCCACAGAACCAGGGGGGCCTCAGCCTTCTGATAGATACTGAGAGGCCTGCCTCCCACAGACCCTGCCTGTTCATTCTGTTCCTAGTGCGACCTCGTGTCAGCCTGCATCTCATGAGGTGTCCTCCTCACCCCAGAGCTGGGAGGACGTGTGATTAATAAACTGCTGTCGTCTCAGCTGTCTAGCGTCCGGTGTGGGGTGCTCAGCCGTAGGGTGGGAATACCCCCTTCACCAATTGGGGTGAATAGGAGGCAATTAGAAGAGGCATGGACCTGGGATGGGAAAAACAGCTGCTAGAAAAGAAACCGTCACAAGTTCTTAAGTGTCTTTGAACTAAGAAGTGTTGGGGACATGGAGGAAAGAACAGGCTATGCCACAACTTTAAGAGGCAGCTGCTATTCAGCACTAGTCTTCTGTTGACAGGCAGGAATGAGCACCCAGAATTGACAGATTTTCAGGTTTTTAAGAGATACCGGAAATCTGGATTTTATGTCCAAGTCTCCCATTTTTTAAAGGCCTTCCTTTCTTCCTTCCGTCCTTTCTTCCTTCATTCTTTCCTTCCTAACTTCCTTTCTTCCTTCCTCCCTTCCTTCCTTCCTTCCTCCCTTCCTCCCTTTCTTGCTTCTGGGATCAAACCAAACCCATCTGGAGTGGTTTTGTGGTTTTGTGAGGTGTCAGTTAGCAACCTCTGTCCTAGAATTTAAGTCCAGTCCCTGGTATACTACTCTGATCCCAACGCCTGCATAACATTCTGCTATTATGCCTTTTAATGTCACGTGCTTTTCCTCCTAAAATAGCCGACTAACATTGCTAATTCAAGTTAGGTTCACTGTACTCTTAAAATTAAACAGTTTAGCTGTATTTATCTATACATCCCCATTATGTATTAGGGTACTCTGTTTTTCCTCCCAGCAACAATTAATAGCACTGGATTTTATTCTGGCCACATTTCACACTCCTTCAACTACTAGGTTCATGTTGGAGTCGAATAATATCCTCCCAGGTACTTCCCAACCACACTCAACTTGTGCTGTACTCTCCATTATATCATTTCAAACATTAATAAAAATATCAAAGATCATGGCTTAAAAATAAGAACTCCAAAAGACTTGTTGTGTTCCTTCCAGATTGACATGTCACAAATAATAACTTTGTTAATTGCTTCCAAGAAATGTAATAGAGCTTTTTTTTTCCTCCAGGCTGTCACTTTTCAAAGACTGGTAAATAGTGGTTTCAGAAGAATTAATGGAATTACTATGGAGAAAAACAGTTCTCCATAAACAGTTCTCTCTAACCATGTCACAACATTTTAATATGTTTGATGAATATAAGAGCATATTTAAAAAGAAACACTTCTGAAGCATAGTCATTCATCAAACTTTTATTAAGCACCTACTGTGTTCTGGTCACTATTTGAGACATTAGGAGGAATATGTTAGTGACCAAAGTAGAATGAAATTCCCACTCTCATTGAGTTCACATCCCATAATATTAGGTAGAATATAAAATCAGTTATAACTGTTAAATACAACTAGGTAAAAATATGTAAGCCAATGGACAAAATCAGAAAATATGTAAAAATTAAAATAGTAGATAGATATGTTAGAGAAGTTATAGATTATTTTTCTCTCTTCAATATAAAACCTATACGTTAATAATGAAAAAAATTAAAAATAACTCATTGGTCATCTATAAACATTGCTAGTATACCAACTCATTATTCCAAACACTGATAAATAAAATGACCATTGTTTTAGTCCTTTCAGACTGCTGTAACAAAATACCACCCACTTAGGTAGCTTATGAAAAACAGATATATATTTCTTGTAGTTCTAGAGGCTGGAAAACCAACAAGGAGTATAAATAAAACCAAATGTGACACATGCCTTCAACATCACTATGAAACAGAGAATACCAGGAATTTCAAAGCACCTGAAAGTACAGAAAAAGAACTTAAATACCAAGGTAGCTCCCAGCACCAATGCAAGCCTATGGATGTAAAGAGTAGTGGCAAAAGAGGCTTAAGAAACTGTGTTAAAAAAAGAGAAGAACACAATCGAGGACTTAAACAAAACATAAACAAAATTACCCCTAGAGAGAGAAAATCAAACATAGGTGACAAAATACTGAACACAGGTCTGTGACTTGGTAATTCATGGCACATGATAAAAGGAAGGGGCCTGAAAGTGAGTAGGAGAACCAGAAGAGCCAAAGAAGGAAATACCACTTCTAGGAGAAAAAGAGATAAATAAAGCAGTAAAGCCCTTTGGAAGGTGGCAGTGAAGGGAAATAAGGAAGTAAAAGGCAAAAATTAAGGACTCACAGAACTAAAAGAAAAATAAGACATGTCAACTCCTCTCCCACCCACTACCACCACCACCACCATCATCTTCTAGGGAAAAAGATGCATTTCACTGAAATGAGAGAAGAGGGTACTTATGACCTAGAAATGATCCAGGAAATGCATTGGAATAGAAAACAAAATCAAATCCCATACAAAGCTATTGTAAGGAAAAACATAGAATGTATCAATCAAAACATTTCAACTGAATTTTTCCTCAAGATTTTTCCTAAAAATGCCAACCTTAAAATGTAATAGACTCAAACTGATTTAAGTAATGTCAAACAAATAATTGGAGATATTAAAAAGTCTAGAATCAGATATCTAAAAACAAATGATAGAAATAGACCCAGGAAGATCTATGTAAAGGAGAAATGCAATGAGAGTTGATTGGACTAGAAAAAAAAAATCAAAGGAAAAGACAAAACTATCTCAGGAATAAAGAATAAATTACAAGGTGCCCAAGGGAGAATATTGAAAATGGAAATCTAATTTGAATGAAAATCTAATAAGAAAAATAACCACAAACATAAAAATAAGAAAAAAAATATCAGAGTAAGTAGAAAGTTGTTAAAATGGAAGGCACACAAAGGAAGTCTAACACATGTATGATCAGAATTATATATAATTTTTGTCAGTTTTTCTGACAAAGTAAAACAAAACAGTGGAGCGTAACCAATAGTTAATACTACTCGTATAGTTTAAGAAAATTTTCTGGAGATAAGAAAAAACTTACAAATATCAAAAGGGCCCATCATTTACCCGAGAATATTAACCTAAAATGATCAACTCTAAGTTATAACCTAATAAAACTATGAGAATTTAAAGGCTAACAATATTCCTCAGAGCTTCCGAGCAAAAAAAGAAAAAAGGATTAAGTTACTTATCGTAGTAAGAAAGTTAGACTGGGCCTTGGGCTTCCCGAGAGAAACATACCAGGGCCAGTATTTTTCACGAAACTCAAGGAATACTGTTGTAAGCCAAGAATTTTATAGCATGATGTTCTTTAAGCATCAAATCTGTATAAAAACAGTTATGAACATGTAAGAACTCAAGGAACACAGTACTTCTAAGGCCTTTTGAAAAATCTACTAAGGCAGGAGTTGGCAGAATACACCATGGACCAAATCTGGCCTGTCACCTATTTTTGTATGGCCTACCAGCTAAACATGTTTTATATTTTAAAGAGGAGGAAGAAGGAGCAGCAGCTGCAAAGGTGTATGTGGCATACAAAGCCAACAATATTTACTGTCTGGTCCTTTACAGTAAAGGACCCCGGACCTAGAGGATTTTTCCAAGCAAGAGATGAGTGGAGAAACATCAGTAAACAGACATGTTGAGCACTTCATATATCTAATGGTAGAACTAAGTATAAAGCAAAGGCAGGGACAGGACTGGAAGAGAGTATGTGAACATTCTATGTTCTGACAAAGTGGAAAGAATGTAACAAAAAAGGGGGGAGGCAGGAGTCAATTGATGTCATTTAAATCTGACAGACCAGCCGATAAAAAGTAAGAAAAAAGGGGCCTTATGGCCCTATTATAAGGATACACACAAAGATAAATGCAGGAATGACAATACAAATCTTCCTCAAGTCCAAAAGAAAAATATTAAACAATAAAGAAGACACACTAGAAAGAGAAGCACAGTAAATATAATTACATCCAGTAATTATAACACAGAATAACATAACAAAGTTGAGACAAAACCTATCTATATCCTAAGATGTAGATATCGATAATAATATCTCATATATACATATCGTTATCAATTAAATCACATTAGTAAATATTAACAGGCTTAGCTGAGTCAAATTGGCTCATAAATCAAAACTCAACTCCATGCTGTACACAAGAGACACTGCTAAAATATGGTCATTCAAAAAGGCTGAAATAAAAGAATGGGCAAAAATACATTAAACAAATGGAAACCATAAGAAAGCAAGGGTTGCCATCTGGATTTCAGGCTAAAGGCGTCAAAAAAGACAAATGATGATACTTTATGATGCTAAAAGCCACAATTCACAGAGATGTAACAGCTATGAATGTCCCTGCAACAAATAACCCAGTAACCACCTACAGGAGAAGTAGAAACTACAGGAGAAATAGACACTAAACAGAATACCTTTAATACCACTGTCAGTACAGACACGTCAAGCTGATGAAAAATAAGAAAGGACACAGAACATCTAAGCAACATAACCCATAAGGTCGATCATATGGATACCACACCCCAATAATTAAGAATATACTTTCTTCTGAAGTATATGTGGAACATTTACAAAAATTATTATTTTAGGTCACAAAGAAAACGTAAAGTTTCGTAAAATGGAAATACTACACACAGTACGGTGGCATCACAAGCAATAAAACTAGACATTTAAAAATAAAATCACAAAATAGAAAGACCTTTCTGCTGGTAATTTAAAAGTCTTCTATTATACAATTCTTGGGTGAAATGAGATATACAAACGTAAATTATAGAATCTCTGCGAAATGACGACAATGAAAACTGCACATCGAAATCTGCAGGTATGTTAGAAGCAGTGACTAAGAGCAATTTGTTCTAGGCTGGAAATAATGCCCTCCCCACCCCAAAGACACATTCACTTCCTAACCCCTAGAAATTGCGAATACTGTCTGTAAGGCAAAAGTGCTGATTAAATTAAGGATCTTGAGCAGAAGAGTTTCTCCTGGATTACCCAGATGGACCCTAAATATCATCCCATGTAATATGAGAGAGAGAGAGAGATGTAGGGAGACAGACACACTAAAAGGAACAAGCGGTTTTTTTGGAGAAAAGGCTTATGCCAGGATTCGGGGAGAAAAGGTACAAGATTATCCTGGAGCATCTTTTTCTATCTGAAAGTAAGTAAGTTAAAATAAATAAATAAATAAATAAATAAATAAATAAATAGGTATTTCAAAAGAACACAGAAGTTAGTTTGAAGGGGCTCCCACAGGGCAAATCGAAGACAATTTGATTATCAAAATAATGACATTAAGGGCCGGCCCGGTGGCTCAGGTGGTTAGAGCTCCATGCTCCTACCTCCTAAGGCTGCCGGTTCGATTCCCACATGGGCCAGTGGGCTCTCAATAAATAAATAAATAAATAAATAATGGATCCTCAATAACTATTTTTTAAAAAATGACATTAATGGATTATAACCCCTTAAAAAATGGGAATCCATGAGTCCATACTGATAATAAATAAATGTATACCTATGTAGGTAAACAAAGAAGATAGCGGGCTCTGTCCTAAAGTTTTGACTGGATAAAGGTACAGGGTATTTTTCTGCACTATTCTTGAAACTTTGAAATATTTCGAAATCAAAGCTGAAGTGTATATATCAGATCATATCCTTTCCCCATTCTAATAATTTTCTGTCACATTTTAAATTGATCCTTACGATTTAACTTCTGCCTCATCTCTGTTTCCCTCCAATCTCCCCCAGCTCACTGTGATTTCCCTCCGCACGCCTTCTTGCAGCCCTTTGTACACAACCACACCAGTTCTGCCCCAAGGTCTTCATAGCAGCTGGTCACTCCCTTAAATGCTTGGCCCCTGATCTTCACAAGGCTGACTCCTTTGTTTTATTCAAGCATCAACTCACACATACTCCCTCGGTGTCCTATTCTGAGCAAATATACAGTACTGACCCCAAACGCAGCCATTTTCTACCTCTTTTCTTTATCTTATTTGTATTATTATATGTATCACTACCTGATGTCCCATGTTTGTTTGATTACTGTCTGTTCTGCTAAAATGTAAGCTCCATCAGACCTTATTTGTTTTTCAGTGTTATTTCCAACACCTGGAACAGTGAAACATAGTGGACATGATAGAAAATGTGTGCTGAATGAATGAATGTTGAAATAAACATGCTTACATATACATCTTTGTGTATTTGTGCATTAGTATAAATTCCTAGAAGTGAAATTCCTGAAGCAGAATGTGCATGTAAATTTTAAATTACCAATATCCCTCCAAAAATACTGCACTAATTTACCTCCTTTCAGCAACATATGAGAGCATCTAACATTCATTTTTTGAAAATTTTCAATATGGTTACAAGGGTATTCAACTAATAATAATCATTATGTTACATATTTGTTTCATGCAGTTTCCTGTACCTGTCTTATATCTTACAACAAAAACAGTTTTATAAGATTTCAGTAGTATAATAATAGAGAATGTGCTTGGAGAAATTCAGCAACTAAAATAAAAGCCAGAATGATTTTTGGATACAAGAAGTATCCAATGTTACTCTTATACAAACAAATGTATTCCTGTAGTTTTCTTGATCATGCTGAGGGAACAGTTGGATGATAGAGGACTAGAAAATATGTGAAGTGTCCTAGAATTGCTTACATTTAATCCCAAACGAGCAAAATCTTAAAGTACATTTTCTAGCAAAAGTTTTCAAGAAAAAGCCTTTTTAAAAGTTACTTGTTTTGATGTATCTTTCTTATGGGTCTTATGATTTTGTAATAACTTTTTCTGAAATAAAAGAATGTAAGAGCATATTAATAGGTAAATTTGAAATGCTTAATTTCTAATGACTAAAAGCACTATAATTTTGTCACAATGTTTTCAATAATATTAATAATTCAACAATATTACAACAGAATTTTAAGAACCCCAAATATCAATGAGGCTAAAACTCAGAAGATATATTGAGTGCAAGTGAAAGACAAAATGAGAATCTCAATACTTTGGGGTCTAATTACTCTTCAATTAGACAAACATTCTCTGTCTTCTTTTTGTTTTGTTTTAGGTTCTGTATCTGATTAATTTTGTGGCCACAACTGATACGTTTGCAAAAAAAAAAAAAAAAGTGGATATTTGAACTCAACAAGCCCTCTTGAATTCTCTGAAATTCTTGTAAAATCTTCAAAAAGAAAGTAATAATCAGACTGTTAATCCCATGAAGGCTCAGTGAAATGAGAAATAAAAGGTTTACTAATGAGGGAATCGTGAAGGAAGCAAATTTAACCACTTGGTACCAAGACAGGCTGTAGGACTCAGTCCTAAAAGTCAGATCTGAGCCACAAAACCCCTCCAGGTTCCAACTCAGAATCACAAATCGGGAATTCAAGGATCACTTGTCAATACCATTTCTCAGTGTGCTGGCAGCACCAAGATTCTAACAAATTAGTTCAAAAGTTCTTCGAACAAGTTCTTCAGCTAATATATCTGAAGATGCCCACTCCCCCCCCCATACACACACACAGCTGTTAATACGTGTGAAACATGCAAAGCAACTCAAGTCCACTAAACAAATATTTTTCCTTTACATATTTATATGTACATATACACATAAACATGTTATGGATAATGTTTTCGGATAGTTATGCCTTCATCGTTAAAAATTATAATTTTATTTACTGAGGGTTTCCTATGTACCATGTTCTATATGAAGGGCTTTATATACATTTTAAAAAGATGACTAAAAACAAGTAAGATCATTATTTCCCATCTTACTTATTCCAGTTTAGGGTCATGGATGGCCAAAGCCTATCCCCACAGCTCAGGGCGCCAAGCAGGCACCCAACCTGGACAGGACCTCCTTCCATCACAGGGACACACACACACTCACCCAGGCTGGGACCATTTAGACACGCCAATTCACGTAACTGCACATCTTTGGGACATGGAAGGATACTGGAGTTCTCTGAGTAAACCCACACAAACACTGGGGAAACGTGCAAACCACACGGACAGTGGCCCTGGCCAGAAGCCTTTTTTCTCCCCCTATCAACATGATAACAAAACATTATTGGAGGAAATACTACAGATATCAAAAACCAATGAAAATATGTGCGTATTTTGGAAAACTCCTCCAAAAGATTCTGATACTTTGGGGCTGACCCAAAGTTGAGAATAATTGAACAAGGAATGTTAGAAGAGTTTCAGAGAATTTCTTCTACCTGTTTTATACAATACTGCATTTATCTTCTAAACAGGCAGTTGAGTATTGATTGGCTTGTAATGCTGCATCTTCTGTCACTTGAGTCCAAACTGTATTTAATTTGACTGCAATTCCCAAGGGTATGTGGTTTATGCTTAGCATTATTTCTTAGTTTCAGAGCCAATGCAGTTTTATTCTATTTATTTCTTTTTGGCCATTTCATTCCATTATAAGCTTATTTTTATTCCAGCACCTTTCCATTGAAGATAACTACATCTCTACATGCACAAACATGTGCACATATATGTATGTAAACACATATTATACATATATACACATACATATCTATATGCAATTTGTGATATATTAAAAATATATGTGTAATGAATATGTCAGTTTTAAGCAAAATAAGATAAGGAACACCCTGTGTGAATATCTAAAAAAGCAGAACATTGCCAAAAACCTGTATCGGCTTATGTATCCTTTCCTTATGGTAGATTATGCCCTCTCCTTATAAGTGTAAATTGACAGAATACACTTGGCACTATTTCCTGATTGCAATGCTGGTACATTCTGTTCCTTTTTCTTATTTCTGGTAGCTATTTCTAACAGATTTAGAGTCCCATGACTATTCATTATTGACTCACAGATTCTGTCTGTATATATGTTAATTAAGTAAAATTGACCTGTGATTTCCTTTTTCACACTGACTTTGCATGGATTTGGTATCAAGGCAACAATGGCCTCGTAGAATGAGTTTGAGTTTTCTATATCCTAAAAGAATTAGTGTACACTTACTCCTTGAAAATTTGGTAGGACTCGCCTATAAAACAAACCAGGCCTACAGTTTTCTTCATAGGAAAATATTAACTGCTAGTTGAATTCTTTAATAGTTTTAGAACAATTTGGGCTTTCTACTCTTTTTAAAATAATTTGTTTCTAGTATCTGTGGAAGTGGTTAATTTTGGAAAACTTAAAACTAATATCTCTAAATATTGACTAACCACCCTCACTCTAGTTTCACTTTCTGGGACTCCAATTATACATATATTAGATTTCCTCAAATACGTACTACTTTTTCAGATGTCCCAATTCCTTTTATCCCTCTGCTATGGAGATTATGGCTGTATCAAATCTGCTGTTAAACCCACTCACTGAGTTCTTAAATTTTGAACAACTGTATTTTCCATTTCCAGAAATTCCCTTTCATTTTCAAGTCTACTTGTTCATTCCTGATAATCTTTTGTCACTTACTCATCTTTGCAACTGCATCCATTATTTCTTTAAAAACTTTTTTAACATAGTTGGCTTATGTTCTGTAACTGATCATTCTGACTACATAAGTCTGAGGGTCTAAATCTGTTGTTTATTTTTTCTGCTGACTCTCATTCATAAGGGCTCACCTTCCAATGTGCAGATTGGTTTTTGTGAAATGACTGCTTCATCTGCAAACTGAATTGTTGAAGATTTCCTCCAGAGACGCTAGCTTCTGCTTTTGTTCACGTTGGCTATCCCAGGTTCAATTTGCTCACCAGCCCTCCAGGCCAAGCCCCAAAATCTTGGCAGCAGTGGGGCTATTGACCTCTGCTCTCAGGGAAACCCTGCCTCATGTTTTCATTGCCCTCCCCCACTCTACTGGTTGATATACTTATCGAGAGAGGGTCCTCGGAGGCTTTTACTACCTCTCATGAGACCAGAGATGCCTGAGAAAGTGAGTTCTAGAGCGTCACAACTGCCAGAAGCAGTAATCTGACTGTGGTGGTTTGTACTAGGTTAACTTGGTTAAGCTACAATTGGTTCCCAAAATCCTCTTCTTCCACGGTTGTAGGTTTGAGTTGATCAAAAGGAACTTGTGTGAGATTTAGAAGGCAAAAAGGAGGCCTTCTAAGGACAATGGCCACTACTCTTTGAAAACTGTTGTAGCCAGACATGGTGACAGAAATATGCAGAGGTGCCTGCCCTGCAGGATCGCGCTTGTCCTTGCTCTCCACTGTTCCATGTCTAGTTCTTCTTCCATGACCCTGCTGACCAACAGCAACCTGACACCTGTGCCCAGTCACAGAGGTGGTAGCCAAACAATTCCCCACAGACCTGCCCTGAGGTTCTCCATCACAGAGTGGGCGTGGCTTCCCTACACCTGGCTGCTGACCTTGTCTCGATTATCTGACTCCTTCCTGAACTTCCACTTCCCCAGCTCCTTCTCACTTGTATATGATCTAATTCCTATAAAAATCCCTTATCCCATAGCACTCATAATGTCTCTTCTCTTCAGACTGAACTCTGATGAATATACCCCCATGGCTTTTTTATTTAGTTTAATCAATGCTTTTTTTCTTTTTTTTAAGCCAAAAATGTCTCCATAAAGCTTTCATTCAACCAACAAACCTTTACTGTTCCCCTGCCACGTGCTAAACAAGGTGCCAGTTTCTGAGGACGTTTTAAAAAATTGCTTTCAGGGAAAGACAAATACATAAGAATCACAATGTTATGAGGTAAATTAAATGATAGAACTCTGTACAGACCCAGGAGAGGGGCCTCCAAACCAGCTGGGTTTGTCAGAGAAGACTTTCAAATGCAGTAACCCTTGAATGGAGTGTTAAAATAAGTCTCTCAAACTTGAGAAATGTGGGGCCTCTTCTTTAGAAGGTTAAAAGAGCATTATTATTAAAACAGGATGAGATGCTATACTGGTTTTACAGTCTTGACAATAATTATAAGAAGTTCTTATAACTCAGACAAAGCATTCAAATGTTCTGTTTTTCTGTTCTCTTTAAGAGCTCCTCAACTTGTTAGCCTAAGTAATTGCTTTAGCACACCATTGTTATTTCCACATGATGCTGATAGAAAGTCATCCTGCAGACCTGTAACATTCAGGTGACCTACATCTTCAAAGGAAAATGCTAACTCTATGGGTAGATTGATAATTTTGGAAGGAAGTAAGCTGCTAAAGCAGATACATTCATTCATTCACTCATTTATCAAATATTTATCAAGCAACAATAACATGCCAGAAACCAGTTGGCACTGAGGACCCAGTACCTGTAATGAACAAGACCAAGTCCCTGCCCTCAGCGTGTGTACATTCAATGATGATAGATGGTTTAAAACATTAGTAAATGATCTAAGTTCTGATATAATAAGTATTATAGGTAAACTAAACCTCGGTGAAGAAAGAGCTACTGGAAGTGGCTATTTTGGGTAGTCATTCCTAGGGGTTTTCAGATAAATAGGGAACTTTTCCTCTTTGCATTCAGGAGTTTGTACTAAAATTTTCTGGCTCCCTCTCCTAACTTCTATCCAGATATTAAGAGATTGAGGCTTAGTATCTGACCTATTTGTTCCCTTTTGGACCACATGGGAATGATTGGCCAAAGTTCCCAGGGGGTTACTGAAAATAAAAGTAGTAATTCCAACCACCTGTTACTTAAACAAGGAAATTCAAAGACTCTTTTGTTTTATTAAATACTAAAAAGCTTCTCATTACAACAGGTTTACTAAGACCAAACAAAATATGGTCTTGAATATTATTCAACCATATAAAAGAAGGAGACTCTGTTATTTGCAGAAACATGGATGGACCTTGAGGGCATTATGCTAAGAGAAATAAATCAGGCAGAAAAAGACTAACACTGTATGATCTCACTTATGTGTGAAATCTAAACAAACAAACAAACAAACAAAATGAACTAATAGATACAGAGAATCGATTGGTAGTTGCCAGAGGCAGGTGGTGGGGTGGACAAAATGGGTGAAGGAGGTCAAAATGTACAAACTTCCAGTTCTAAAATAAATAAGTCCAGTTATTAATAAATAGGTAATGTACAGCATGGTGACTAATGTTACTAATACTGTTGTATAATTGAAAGTAGAGAAGATCTTAAAAGTTCTCATTATAAGAGAAAAGAATTTGTAACTGTGTGATGATGAATGTTAACTAGACTTATTGTGGTGATCATTTTGCAATATATACATACCAGGGGTACCAAAAAAAAAGTACACAAGTGGACACTTTGGTCAACATTGCTCAAGCAGTAGTTAGTTCACCGTCATCAAAAGCATCTGGATGCTGATGGTAACCACCCTGAGCACCTCTTGTAATTGCAGAAGTCAAACGTGACTTCTATTCATCTTTTGCTATCAGTATATATTGAGTATTACAATTTTAATAGGTTTTTCCTTTCTTAAAATGTGTATACATTTTTGGCACCCTCTGTACATTAAACCATAATGTTGTACACCTGAACGAATACAATGTTACATGTCAGTTGAATCTTAATAAAAAATAAATAAGTTCCCAAGTATGAGGTCTCATCCCTCTTTAGTTCAACAGTGGTTGAGATGTGGGGATCCAGCCTACAGGATTAGTCAGCAGTTGTCTGAGTGTGATGAGATACTCAGGTCTAACATCTCTGACCCTGGCAACTCCGTATCTTTCCAGGACACCGACCAATTTGCAAGGTTGGTAGATACCACGTGGTCAACATAGGCCCCTAAAATTCTTCCAGCAGACTGTTCCTAGGTTCTGGCAGTTTATGAACTGATAGAGTTCCTCTAACTTATAGTATTATACTTTCTGGAAACCATTATTAAGAGTAGGAGCTAATTTCAGGGGCTAATCAAGAAATCCAGTTGAAAGACTGGGCCTAATATCTAAGAAACTTTTATCTAAATAAAGCAGTGTTTTTCAAAGTGTGATCCCCAAACCAGCGTCATCTGAGAACTTGTTAGAAATGCAAATTATAGGGCCCTGTCCCACAGTGAATCAGAAATGATGGCAGTGAGGCCCAGCAATCTGTATTTGACAAGAGTTCCAGGTAATTCTGCTGCACACTAAAGTTTAAGAAACACTGATCAAAGGTATCCTAAAAAGGCATCGTCAGTATTACTAAGAAGCAGCACAGTGGTAAATAATCCAATAAACAACACACCTGAAAAATTCCAAAAATATGGCAAGCTGATGGAAAAAGTAAATCAGTAGGCTCTTCTTTGTTTGTTTGTTTCTTTTCTAAGAATTGGGTGCCAGTAACATGGAACCAGTTAGTTCTCTGGTCTAACTAGCTGGCCCAAAGCTGGGTCTAGATCTGGACAGAAGGCTAAGGCCAGAGAAGCAACTACAAAAAAAAAAAATTTCAGAACACCAGCAGATTTTAATATTTTATGGTAGAATTGGCCATTCTCATGCTCCACCCCATACCATGACACACTGAAAACACATCCATCTGCTTCAAGCACAATCCCACCCTGCCTGTAAATTATTTTCTTGCCCCCCAAATATGGCACGCATTTAAAAAGACGTCATTGCTGTTTATGGATTTGTGTTTTTTGCAACGCAAGGGCGATTAGTTGCATTCACAGCTGTGGCCTTCCCCACGCTAGAACATGTCAGGGTGCCAGGAATGCATTCTCTGTGAGAGCTAAGGAGAAAGGCTTCCTTTTGTCCTACGTTATGTAGTGGCTTCCATATGCTCTCAGGCACGAGCAACACAGAAAATCTGGTCCCTTGGTATTCTGTCAATAAAAATTGGAAAGAAAAAACAAGAAATTACATCCTCCAAGATAACTGTCATTACGAACTAAAAGAGAATGAATTATACACTTGGTAGAGAAACACAGAACTTACAATCAAATACACCTGTGGCCCTGATTTCAGACCCTTGGACTAGGCTGCAAGAAACCCTTTCTAGGTTAATTCCAAAGATTAATGAAGGATTGGATTCTACAGCCTTGGGCATCTGTGAACTCAAATGTCAGGCAAAATTATAAAGACTGTGAAATTCACCTTTGGTGCCCCTACCCCACCCCCACTTCTTTCTGTAATGCTCTTCATCTCCACGTAAACCTTCTTCACTACCCACATTTAATCAAATTACTCTACCTTTGCAATGTCTTTGATCCAAATGTCTAAGGCTGGGTAAAAACAGCATTGTCAGATTTCATAAATGTGTAGTGATGACTCAAACTGTTTCCCTTCTGTCACAAGGGAAACAGAGCTTGTCAAAGAAATTCATATTAAAATTGAGTAGCTCTCAAATTACAGGTTAGAGAGCTTTATTTTTAGAGATAAGTTTTTTATATTTTGTTTCTCAAAAACTAAATTTTAAAAAACGGTATTCATTTCAAAGGCCAGGACTAATATTTTACTAGTATGGATCCATTAAAATTTATATTTGACAATAATTATGATAATTTCTATGTTTAAAGAATTTTAATTTTTTTTTATTGGGGAATATTGGGGAACAGTGTGTTTTTCCAGGGCCCATCAGCTCCATGTCATTGTCCTTCAATCTAGTTGTGGAGGGTGCAGCTCAGTTCCAAGTCAGTTGCCGTTTTCATTCTTTAATTGCAGGGGGCACAGCCCACCATCCCATGCGGGAATTGAACTGACAACTTTGTTGTTAAGAGCTCGGGCTCTAACCAACTGAGCCATCTAGCCAGGCTCCAGAAGCTCAGCGGTAGCTCGTTGTCTTCAATCTGGTTCTGGAGGGCGCAGCTCACTGGCCCATGTGGGACTCAAACTTGCAACCCTGCTGTTCAGAGTTTGCACTCTAACCAACTGAGCCATCTGACCGCCCAAGACTCTATTCTTGAAATTGAATAGCAGCTAAATTTTATGCCCTGTAAAACACTTCATTCTTTTCCCATGTCTAAGATAAGCTAATACACTGGGGATGCCAAAAAATGTATACAAGTGGACACTTTGGTCAACATTGCTCAAGCAGTAGTTCGCCGTAATGAGAAGTGTCTGGACACTGATAGTAACCACTTTGAGCACCTCTTGTAATTGCAGAAATCAAAAGTGACTTGTATTCATCTTTTGTTACCAGTATATGTTGAGTAATACAATTTTAATACAGTTTTCCTTTCTTAAATTCTGTATACATTTTTTAGGTGCTTTCTGTGTATGTCTTTTCCATTTAAATACCAGTCATTTAACAGTTGGCAAAACTGGATATAGTGCTTTCAGTAAAGTCCACATTTTTAACATTGCTCTCAACATTGTTTAAATATACCTTTGAATACATGTGTATATATATATATATATATATATATATATATATTTGAAATATATATTTGAATAGTACATATATTTGAGTATGTTTTTTAATATCTTTGAAAGTATATCTTTGAATAGCCTACTTCTAGGAGTCCAGTTCCCAAGTTTTCTTTGAGCTTTACTCTTCCGTCATCTCTTCTTTTTTCCTTTTCTTTCTGTTTCTCCCTGACAACAAAAGGTCCAAGGAAAATAAACTAAGGGTGAAAATATTTACAGTGTGATTCAGAGGATTTCCATCTGGGACTCCCACTTGAAGAAAAGTGTAAGATTCGGGACTTTCATTTACTACTTTTGTTTTCCCCCCTGCCAGGTGTGGTAGGCCCCCCTGATGGTCTCTTCTTTATCATCTTGCTGGCGACCAATGACCTCTGCTCTGTATGCTAACCTCTGGAAGAAAAGTTGCAGACTTGGAAGGAAAATTATAAAACTTAGAACTATGATAGAAAAGGAAACTGTATATAAAGTATGGTCTAACTATGACTTCCTAAAAGAGAAGGTGAAAAAAAGAATAACTGTGTTTAAATCTTCAAGAGCTTTTTTATAATTCACTGAAAAAAGTTACATGGCATAGGGTAAAGAAGGAAAGGTTTAGGAGGTTACACAGGGACAAGAACCTACTGACAGTACAGGTTGATAAACAACAAAATGAGTTATTGAGTAGTTCTGGAATTTAATTATTTGGAGAAGTGTAAAAAGTGAATTCTAAAAATCTTTATCATACAGCACCTATTGTTTGTCTAGCACTCTATAGTTACCTGTTACCTGTCCAGACTACTCTATAGGGTTGTACCTGTCGAGACTACTCTATAGGGTTGTTACAAATATCCAATAAGAAAGAGCACTTCTAGTTCTTTCCATTCAGTCAGGTTTGTTGAATGAATGTTCCACACTCGCAACTATTTCATAAATGGCATCTGGTTTAACCCCCATGATAATCCTGTGTGGTTGGCAGGAAACATAATCATGTTCAATGTTACACTGAGGCCCAAGGAAGCCAAGTGTGTGTCTTGGTCACAGAGGTAGCTACTAGAATGGTGTGAAGCATCAACTCCCTGTAAAAGCATTTTTGAAAAATATTAGTACTGGTTTCCACTTCAGAAAATTCATTCAAAATAAGTTTTATTATTATAAGGGTGGGAAAGTAAATAAACAGAACTCTTTGATCTCGTTCATTTACTTGGGAGGATGGGTATATCCTGTGACATCTTCCTAACGTTTGAGAATCCGAGGCACTTACTGTGTTTGGGAATAGGTGCCCAAGTGTTTTCATATAACCACTCTCAACCAACAGAGCTGATAAACTAAAACATACTGTGTTGCATTGATTCCACGGAAACAAAAGGCTGCCTTTTCACCGTGACAGATAACTGAAATGAAATATTTTCTGAATAAATATTTTTGGTTTGCTAAGTCACACAGGCAACTTTCATATTATGCATCAAAACAGACAGTCTTTTCCAAGTTAAAAAAAAAATCACAGCTATTTTGTAAATAAAATGTTAGGTAAACATGATCCAGAGTATCTCTGCAGGGGCAGACTTGAGCCCAAGCTTTGATGACTGATTCTAAATCCATCTGTTATAATTAATAAAGATAATGTCAGTGACGTAACTGAAATTTCTTATATAATGATAACCTCTAGATTATTCAGCTTTTGATTATTCAAGTTATAACAAACTTCTATCCAAGATCATGGGAGAGGGCAAAGAAACCCAATGTTAGATGGCCATTCAGACAGACTACATCCATAGCTCTTCATAAAAGTGCAGGAAGAGGAAATGAAGCAGATGGTAGAGAAAGGAATACTGCTATGGACCATACGTTTAGATTTACTTAATCTGCATTGGTTTGCATGGTAGATAATTTTACCATTATTTTAGTGAAATGGAAACTGATTCACAGAAATGAAGTCAGATGTTCAAGATCATAAATAAGAGGAGAGGCCAAGATTTGAATCGCGATATCTCAAGAGTCTAAAGATCAGATGTCCACAGTGCCTGAGCTTGTACCTACTTACGTCCCCCAGCTGATGCGCCTTCCTTCTTACTCACATAATGCAGCTGCAGCTACCCCAACAGGACAAGTTCTTCCCTTCATCAGGACAACTGACCTGTTTTTTGCTTTTGCTTAGAAAACTCGTATTACCATTTTACCTTGCTGGCTCTTTGTCGTCTTCCAGTTCTCAGCATCAACATCACTTCCTCAAAAAGTGGTGCCCCAATCCAAAATATGGTCCCCTGGTATATGTCTTCATAGCACTCAAGACTTCCATGTCATTCGCCATGTTTTTTAATTACACATTTAATTGTATTTCCTCCTTTGACACCACCTTCCCACTACTCTACAAGCTTTAGCAGTGCAGGAATCACATCCAGTTACTCTTTACATTCTACCCAGGACCTAGCCCAGCGCCCAACCCACAGAATGCACTAAATAAATATCTTTGAATGAATGAGAAAGTGAGATATGGGAATTATCTAAAGTTCTCCACTACCTAAGGTGCCCGCAAATCCTAGACTATCTAATTTAGGTTAAGTTAGCCAAGAGCATTTACAATTTATGGCGGTAGAGGACTTCTTTACGTTTTACTGGTGTGCCCAAATGGGATAGTAGCAATGAGAAAAGAGACAATTACCCATGCCCTCCACAACTAAGATTGAAAGGACAACAACTTGACTTGGAAAAAGTTCTGGAAGTGCACACTGTTCCCCAATAAAGTCCTGTTCCCCTTCCCCAATAAAAATCTTAAAAAAAAAAAAATTCCCTAATCAAAACCCGCGTGAGAAAGCCATGGCAAACCTCATGCTCTGAAGCCGCTCACCATCCTGGGGCATCAGCGCTATCCTGGGTGTCAGTCTGTCCCCTGACCAAGAAGCCATGGCTTTTCCTCATCAGTGTCACAGGCGGCACAGTCTGTCTGTTCTGGGTTACCAAAAGGCTGTCTGATTAAACCATATGCCTAGTCTCTTTACCAACTCTTCAATGTTCATTACTGCAATCGAATCCAGGCTAATCCTTTCAGATTTTATATTTAAATGCATGAGCCGGGCCTTCCAATGATGTTCCTGATATTTATTCTGGGCTTCGCTTACAAAATTTGCTCAGGTGACTTACTGTGGGTGAAAAGCGAATGCATTCTTGCTGAGCAAAGATTGGACAGCAAGTCAAAATTCCTCAGTTTCATGCAGTTCTGTTACCACCTAGCTACATGTACTTTGAAGGCCAAATCATTTTAACCCCTCTCACTTAACTAGCTTAACTTTCCCTTTTGTAAAATTATTATCAGCACTCTGACAGACATCATAGCTAGTCTATGGGCTTGTAAGATCCTCAGAGACATTTGGGTGACTGACCCTTGCTCTAATTCTGCAGCTCGAAGATCAGAAAAGGTCCTAGACCAGACTGTACTAGCCTGGGGAGAATGGGTATGTTAAAAGAGGGTGTGGTGCTCGCTTTGGCAGTACATACCCTAAAACTGAAACAATACAGAGATCAGCATGGCCCCTATGCTAGGCTGACATGCAAATTTGTGAAGTGTTCCATGTTTTTCAGTCCTGGAAGCACTGTTCCCCAATAAAGTCCTGTTCCCCTTCCCCAATAAAATCTTTAAAAAACAAACAACAACAACAAAAAAATCATCAACTAATCATTAAAAATAAAGAAAAGAAAAGAAAAGAAAAGAAATAGATACAATATGGTATATGCAATTGAAGCAAATTCGGACTCTGTTGCTGCTTGTAGGCTTTGTGTCTTTAGAGAAATCAGTCTCTCAGAACCTGAGGATCAACTGAAAAGTGAAAATTCAGTACTACTAGTATATAGTAGTATCACTCTCAAGATTGTGAGGGTGAAGGGAACCAGTTTTGCTACCCTGAAGCTGCCTTTAAGGATATTGATTTTAAGCTGTTTATTAAGAAACAAAAGACTTAAAAGAATCTTTGACTCTCCCCTTTCAGATGAAAGACTATTCCAGGAAGGCATCTGAGCATATTCACCTTAGCCTAATTTGAATTAAGTATGGTAAATAGGAGAGCTATAGGCAGCATCCTGTTAGTGAGATAACCCTGCTCACAATTGTTCCTGAGCTGCCCACCAAAAATTTACCTGCCATGTATGTTCCCTCTTCCTCAACGACCTGTAAATTGCCCATTCTCACTCCAGAAATATAGGGCCCCTTCCCTGCTTCCCTTTCTCCTTTGTCCAGAAATGTCTCACGTATATACCCAGTGTTGCCTCCCTGTCTTTGGAATCCTCATGCTTGTGTGAATTCCCCATGTGCATATATTAAACATTTGATTTTCTCCTGTTAATCTGTCTCTGTTAATTTTACTATTAGCCCAGCTAGAAGACCTTAGAAGGTAGGAGGAAAAGTATTAATATGTTTTCGCCCCCACAAGGGCAAAAGATAATACAGAAAATACCTAGTTCTGCGCCAGCACACTGAAGGTGCTAATATTTTAATGGGAAATCAGAAACCCAAAAGTTGAGAGAAGTAAATGAATGTAAAAGTGTTGTATCTGTCAGAATACTTTATGATAAAATAACGAAGTTAAACTCCAACTGGCTTACATCACCATGGGAATTCATTGGCACTGGTAACTGAAAAGTCCATAGGAAATATAAACATCAGGCATTGTTCATTCCTGGAAGGTCCAGCTCCAGTCTCTGCAGTTCTCCTGGCTCCACCTACGCCATATGTTACCTCTCCCCAAGGCTGACTTCCTTCACTGTTGCTAGATGCCTACCAGCACCTACCAGGCCGAAACGCTTTCTCCTTCACATCCAGAAAAAAGAGAACGTGACTTCTCACAATGAACAAGAATCCTCAGTATTGGGGACCCTTGAACTAGCCATTGTGACCAGGTGCATGCCAGGCAGTGTGGCATGTAGAAGTAGGGAGACTGAATAGAAAGCCTGTCACACAACAGGGAAAGACAAAATGAATGTCACAAAGAGAACCATAACGTCCACTCTACTAATGCAATCAATGCTTCGTGGTGACAACACTTTCCAAACGTTTTCTAAGAAAAGAAAATAGCTATGAAGAAGCATTGAATTCTAAGGTTTCTAGAATCCTAATAAGCCCAGACGGCAGGGAGAAGGAGTGGGGAAGGAGCTGGCAGGGACTCTCTGAATGGCCCAACAAAACCCCAAGGTGTAACGCAGCTCAGCTTGGAGGT
The DNA here is from genome assembly GCF_964194185.1 of Rhinolophus hipposideros. Classification (NCBI taxonomy): domain Eukaryota; kingdom Metazoa; phylum Chordata; class Mammalia; order Chiroptera; family Rhinolophidae; genus Rhinolophus; species Rhinolophus hipposideros. The sequence continues at coordinate 22,210,014 of NC_138051.1, read as the reverse complement.
GAAGTTTGCTGTCCCGGAGGGGCTCCTGGGAGTTTGAGCACCACCATCTTCAAGGCTGCTCTGAGGTCCCCAGAGGTGAGAATCATGGCACAGTCCTTCCTTCCATTTTCTACAGATCTTAAATCAATAGGAGAAGCAGAATAAAAAGACTTCCCAATGCCGAGGAAGTTTAAATGACAAAAGTTCCTCTCCTTACTTTTCCACAGCAAATCACAAATGCTCCATCAGTACCACTGGAAAAACTGAAACACTGACACAGATGTATCTCTGCTTAGAAAGAAAGTAAAACCCCCAGCACAAACCTCTTCAGATGATTTCCTTTCGCCTAAATAAAGCATTTGATTAGGTCTTGGGGCTCAATTATCTGTATGGAACTGAAATCCACTCAAGGTACGAAGCAAAAGGGGAATTTGTTGGATGAATACCAACAGCCAGGAAGTACAGCTGGCCTCAAAAGGGACAGGAGTCACTTGACCAGGAAGTGAATGCCCAATTGCTTTAGTTTTCTAACCATTCTAACCAGCTTTCCTGGCTTCACTTGTCCATGGGTCAGCCCTGGGTTTACATATTCCTTGTTCAAGAGTCACTACTAAAATGTCAAGTAGTTCCTATGAACCAATTTCCAATTTCTGAGCGAAAGAGCCCACTGTTACACGAAGGGTCAGATGTCTGTCCCTGGCCAATCAGCTCTGGCTGGGGAGGACAGGGTCATCAGGTTAGGTCTACTGCCCATTCAGGATGGGTCATAACAGCGGACTCTGAGGAAGAAGTGAGTAAGAAGGTCACAATGACCGATATGCAGATGTTAGACATGTCAATCCTTTTCTATCAAAGTACAGTCAGTGTTGCTTGACATCATAAAAACATCCGAGAAAAAGAAACCAGTCAAGCAACATGGCCTAAGTTGAGATAACTAGTCTCTCAGCTTGGCCACATTCTAACTTTTTATGTATCCTTCATACAGCACAGTGTCTTAGTGCTGCATTGTTTTCACCTGCCACATAAAGGCAATTACATTTGTCCTTGTAACTCACAGGATTATAGAAAGGCCAAAGAAATAATAGATACGAAAGTAACTGAACACATTAAAATGATGTTATTTGTACTTTGCACACTATAAAGCCTCTCTTTTGAATTCTAACTCAAACCCCACTGTTTCAGTGGAAATACTTAGGATTTCAAGGATCAGTTGTCAAAACAGCCATTTGGGGTGAATTCTTCAAGGGGGACACAGATTTTATGTCTAGCACAGAACTGGTGGAGTGTTTTATAAGTTATATGGTTACACAGCATACACATGGCAGACATGAGAGAGGAGAGCTACGAAGATTACAGAAAGGCAGAAAAGTAAAAACAAAAACAAAAAATAACAAACTAAAAACAAGAGAAAAAAAAATAACCCTCACCCTAAATAAAACAAAAATAGATAATTTAGTAACAGCCTGCAATATGTATTCTTTGTCTATTCAGGATAAAAAGAATGGAATGGGGCTGTAAATGAGGGCTATGGATTCGATTTAAGAGAGAAATTCCTGGGAATGAGAGCTGCTAAGCTTGTTCTGCTAACAAATGTATTTGGTTACCCCTTCCCACGCAATGAATGATGCATGGTTTGCCAGCAGGCTTTGCTGCATTCACCTGTTTCCCCAGCATCCAGCATGGCACTTGCCCCTCAGTTAATACTGTCGAGGACATGAATGTTTAGAGGCTGAAAGGGATAGCAATAGATCGCAGAGCCATTCTTGTCCCTTCTCTGCGCGAGAAACCAGTTTCTTGGCACCAAGCAGAGAAGGGGGACATTTAACCTTCTCTGTTCCAATGTAAAGTGTGCCAGTCATGAGAAGGTTCTTGTGTTTGTGGACTTCGAGGTGACCCCCGAGAGGCAAATGTCCCTCTATCTTGTTACCATTTCAGAGAAGCCTAACACAAAAAGCCCGCCATGTACCAAAAAGCCTCCTGCTTTAGGTTTTATGTCTCTTGATCTGCTCACAAAGGTTGGGCCCAAATTCGTCAATAATCAGCAGTCTTTAGTGCGGTGTGTCAAGACACTGACTGAGCTTTCCGTACAGTGAATGTCAATGTGGAACTGGAAAGTATCCCAGAGACGTGGGAGAGTTTTGATCTTGTCAATAACGGTTTCTCTGGCATTCGGTATCTCATTCAGCTTCTCCTGATCTGTTTCCTCACTGGTAAAAGAAGGGAGTTAAACGAGGTGATATCTCACGCCTCTGTTCTATCTATGGTTCTTAGAGTTACTGTACCTAGACAAACAGTTACTGCTCAAAGGGCAGATGAAAGTAAGTCTGATATTTCTTGAATGTTTTAATTCCACATTTTCAGCAACTTCTGAGTACACTTAAAGTCTGAATCTTATTTGATGGCTGAGGGAACATGTTTTTATCTCTGAGGGGACTGGGCCATCTTCTTCATCCCCATTACGATGAGGTCAAAGGGGCAACACCAAAACACATTTTAAAAATAAAAAGCCAACTTCACTACCAAAACGACTTGAAAGAAAGAACTCAATGAAAAGAATTTTAAACCCAAGCAAACAAACACCAAACAGCCAAACTCAAGTCTGCCAAATATAGTAATATGTGATTTAACACATCCCTGCTGAATTACTTAAACTGGGTGACTAGCAGGTCCAAGCAAACAAACATCACCAAGTACAGAAATGATCATCTCAATTATGCCGTGATCCAAAACAGTTTTTAGACAGACGGAAATATGTTGTTCCAAAGAACAAACAGAAACAGATCAGAACTTTCTTTAGCTTTTGTAGTAATAAATTAGGCTAGCAAATGGCTCTTCAACCTTAAACAACTTCTGCCTAAAGGATTCAAATTGACTAGAATAATCTATAAGACCCCTTCCCAGTCTATCCCCTAACTCCTAATGTCCTAAGGCATCCATTTTATGTAATTAACTAACTTCTCTCCTCGGCAAGGGACTTTCCAGGTACCATCCTAGGAAGAACTGAGAAAACAGTCATTCACATCATTTTCTGAAATACAGTTCAGAAAGGCTGATTTAACAGCCTTAATACTCTGCACTCTTTACACTTCACCTCTTCACAGTAGTTGGTGGTCTCACAAGCCACAATAATATGCCATGCTGACATAAATGGAGTGGATAAATGGAGTGACATAAATTCTATCTATTATTTATTAAAGTTTTATTGAGCACCTTTGAACTTAATATTACACACAGATAGTTATCTTTATCTTATTTGTCATTTGTTTTTTTTTCTAGGTTTTTGTCTGTTTGCAACTTGCCCAAAACTGATAGACTTCCGTAATGCCTGAGATAATGATTGCACCAATCAAAAAAATCATAAGTGTGTTTTTAAGTATTTCTATTCTGAAATTATTTTCAAGTACTGTGGGATACATCCAATTAGTAATTCAAGTAGTTGTCATTGATATTTTTAAAAAATTTTATTGGGGAAGGAGAATAGGACTTTATTGGGGAACAGTGTGTACTTCCAGGACTTTTTCCAAGTCAAGTTGTTGTCCTGTCAGTCTTAGTTGTGGAGGGCGCAGCTCAGCTCCTGGTCCAGTTGCCATTGTTAGTTGCAGAGGGCGCAGCTCGCTGGCCCATGTGGGAACTGAACTGGAAGCTCCGTTGCCCAGAGCTCGTGCTCTAACCAACTGAGCTACCTGTCTGCCCTGAGATTTTCAGTATGTTTGAAAAACAATAAAGATGTAAAGTCAATGAGTTTAAGTGAACAATGTATAGTCCTGAGTTGGAATTGGAAGTACCCACACAAAACCATGAAGTATTTGATGTATTTTATAGAAAAAGAAAATTATCGCTAGCTTCATCCACTAAAAAGGCCTAAGAGCAATGGCCAGCTCAGTGTCAATGAGCATCCCTAGCACTTAGATTATGACCTCTAAATACCATTTCCCACTAAGAGGAACCAGAGTTCCTTGGAGAACTAGCTAATTCCATGTCTCGGGCAGGAAATTTCCAAGATGAGCTTGGAACCCCTTGCCATAACAGAGAGGAAGGAAGCTATCAAATGCTAGAGTCAATGTCAAAAGGGACTCAGGAGCAAACTAGAAATGGTCTCACAGACCAAAAATGGGCCAAATGGAGCAGGAAGGAGGACAATAACTGCCAACCGATCGAAACACATCAAATATGCTAGCATCCAGGAGTTCATAATAATACTTAAAAACAAACAAACTTAATCACCTTTGGAAGTTGCAACGGAACCAACTTTTTTGTTGTTGTTGTTTTTACTGTTGTAAAATACACATAGCATAAAATTTACCATCTTAAACATTTTTTTTAACTTTTATTTATTTTAAGTGTGTTTTTTCAGGACCCATCAGCTCTAAGTCAAGTAGTTGTTTCAATCTAGTTGTGGAGGGCACAGCTCACAGTGGCCCATGTGGGGATCGAACTGGCAACCTTGTTAAGAGCACCGCACTCTAACCAACTGAGCTAACCGGCCGCCCCAGCACCTTAAACATTTGTAAGTGTGTAGTTCCGCGACATGAGTACATTCACATTGTTGAACAACCATCACCACCACCTCCAAAACTTTTTCAAGCTCACCAACTGAAACTCCATACCCATTAAATACCAACTGCCCATTCCTCCCTCATCTCCATCCCTGTCAACCTATTATTTTGAACTGGTAAATAAAGGTTAAAAGTGAAACATTTATCCTGCCTTTCCAATATGATTTATACCTCAGGGTAGCCAAATAAAAGGATTCTCTTTTTGGAAGTATTCCAGGTAACAAATGAAGAAGGAATGCTAAAATTAAGAGTATCATTTTATAAACACCAACAAATTAATAAATCATTTTATTAACACCAATTTTATAAACACCAATAAATTAATAAATGAAGACAATGATTAGTAATGGCAGATAACAGCACAAAAGGAAAACATTTTATAGCCCCTGATTCTTCAAAGTATAAACTGCCACCTATAAAGTAGTAAACACACACACACACACACACACACGCACACACACACCACCACCACCACAAACAACAAAATTACCTGAATCTGATCAAGCCTCTATAGCTAACTCCCAAATGTGTAAATACAATCAGCAAAACACAGACCATAAAAAAAATCTACAGAAAATGACCTGAATTTTTTTCCAATAAAATGCAAACAGATAAAAAAGAAAATTTTAAAAGAAAAAGAGAAAACAAATATAACAAGAGACTCAAGATACATCAATTACAATTGTATAAACCTTATTTTGATTGACAATTGAAGCAATGTAAAGCCCAAGTAGCTATGATATTAAGGAATTAATAATTTTTCAGTACATTAATACTAACTTTGTTATACTTAAAAAGAGAGTCCTTATCTTGGAGAAAGATCTTTGGAGATTAAAGATTATAATATCTGGGATTCCTTAAAAATAATCATGAAAGAAACAGAAATGGTTATAAATTGATCACTGTTCAAGTCGGGTAATAGATAAAAAAGCATTCACTATAATATTTTGTCTACTTTTGCATATGTTTGAAAATTTCCACAACAATTTTATTTTTAAAGGCTAAAAACTAAAACCCAAAATGCAATTCTTGGGCTTAATGTATAATTTGAATTAGGTTTGGTCAATCTAAACAGCTCAATCTAAAAACAGCTGACATTTGTGCTTTTCTTCTGCTATCCATGAAAGTGATTTCCAGTACCAATTAAATTTCAAATAGTTGTGGCTTTCCAGGGTAATAGAAAGCTCAGCAAATCTCATCACTCTGTTTATCATACTTGTAGCAGCATCCCTATTAAACTTATTCTTTAGTATGAAATGTTGTCTAAGCCATTTATATAAAGTTCATTTTAAACTTTCTAAAGATATTGGCCAAAACTTCAGTCATGCGTTCTGCAGTCAAAGGTTGAAGAAATTGTCAAATGAAAATGTTTCTATGTCTTCTTTAAAACTGTTGAAGACATTTCCTAGAGCTCTTTATATATAAGCCGGACAATTCAGTTTGCTAACTAATCCTAGAAAAAGTGCTCCATACCTCATTGCTGAATATCAAAATGGTCACCTCCGAAGTACTCCCCTTGGGAAGCTATGCACCGACACTAGCACCTAGTCCACCCTTCAAAGCAATTTTGGAACTCTTTTTCTGGAATAACCATCAGAGCTGTCGTTGTATTACCCTTGATGTCCTGAATGCCATCAAAATGTCTTCCTTTCAAAATTTCTTTTATCTTTATCTAGAAAGAAGTCATTGGTGGTCAGATCAGGTGAGTAGGGAGGGTGTTCCAATAGAGTTATTTGTTTACTGGCTAAAAACTCCCTCGCAGACAGTGCCGTGTGAGCTGGTGCATTGTCGTTATGCAAGAGCCATGAATTGTTGGCGAAAAGTTCAGATCGCCTAACTTTTTCACATAGTGTTTTCAGCACTTCCAAACAGTAAACTTGGTTAACTGTTTGTCCAGTTGGTACAAATTCATAGTGAATAATCCCTCTGATAGCAAAAAAAGTTAGCAACATCATTGCAACAAATTCCGAACTTGTCAGAACTTGCATGCTCAAATCAGCAATTCTTTTTATAACTCAGTTCCAGAAAAAAAGTTTGTCTGTCAAGGGGGATAAATACTTTCAATCATTCGAAAAATAATATAATGAATTTTGTGGGGTTTTTTTGCCTAGTCTTCCAGGAAACTCAAAGCTATATTTAATTACAACTGTGTGTTTTTTTAATGTGTTCCCCCTTTCCTTTATAAAGTTTAAATATTTTTATATGAGTTGAGTCATTTATTGTGAAAATGTATCCTTTAGAATTAGTAACAACATATGTGATTCATGAACATTTTATCCACATTTTAACATCTCTGAAATTGGCATGCATCTTACAATCACCATAGTTTTCCCAGAAGCATTTTTCTTATTTAAAATTACATTAATAATAATGTGTCATATTTTATGGCAGCTTAGATTTGACAAAATGTGAAAATGTCTTCAACAATTTTTAGCAGAACAGTAAAACTAGAAAAAGTAGGGTTGGAATTAAGCCTTATCAAATACTTCAATTTCTCTATGCTGTATTTCAAAGAACTGTTTCTCTTGCCCCCCAGCTTTTTAAAATTAACATGTAATGAGGAATTGGTCTTTGCTATACATAATAATTTGGAAACATTTTGTATTCAGCTTATACTCTTTGCTCCACTAGAGAAAGTTATATGAGCTTCACATTTTAGCAACGCTATCAATATAGAATTCCCCAGAACTACATTACAAAATATTTTATTCCTGATCCTAATGGCTCAACAAAGTTTATTAAATCAATGACGTCACAGAACCATCACTGTCCCTATCATTTAACCACCACACCACACAGCAACCACATCTCCCGAGGAAGAAGAGAATAAATAGTCCCACCATATGTATATTGTAGAAATCATTGCAAGAGTGGACCCCTGGAGAAACAGATTTGGGATCAGCACCAATGTCCAGCTATCTTACAAATTAACTGAATCACATTAGGCTTTTGCTCCATGTAAATACATTTTAGAAATTTGTTTGACCTAAATATTAAAAATATGAGCAGAACCTGCTGTATTTGTGTTTGGAATACATAATAATATTTTCTAATTATCTTGTTATGCCAACCCATGAATTATGTATTTCTCTTGAGGATGTGCCAATTTCATAGCAGGTATTATTAAGGGCCCCACACACCTGGAAGATCTCAGCAGCCACTCCCACTGAGAGATTTATTTCTTCTTTTTCCATATTCTCTTAGCGCTTGTCATTTCCCTCACCTTCTGGCATTTGTTTAAACCTTTCCTGTGGCTTTATTCGGCCGTGATGAGGCAAAATACAGTACAACCAGGAGGGTGAGGGCGTGGGCATTAGAGACCTGGGTTTGAATCCTGGCTCTGCTCTCTAGCAGTGTGACTTGAGACACGTCTTTTAATTGATCTGGGCATCAGTATCTTCATTTATAAAATTAGGATGACATGTTACAAAAATTCTATGAGAACATACCGGAGGTACCAAAACAATGTGTACGCATTTTAAGAGATGTTATCAATGTATTACTTTGCGAAGTTGAATTGAATTATGGTAGCAATGTGTAGTATCACGTTCACTCAAAAGATGGCGCTAATCAAATGATTGCCAGCATCACCATGGGACAGGCAGAACAAAGAAAATGGCGGAAGCACAGTTGTCATTCGAGGAGTGCAAGACCATTTTGAAGTGGTATTTGAAATTCAAGTAGAAATACAAAGACAATGGAGGCAGGAGTATGCAACAGAACCTCCAACAGGCCTAACAATTGCACAAATTTGTGATAAGTTTGAGACTCATGGTGCTGTGTCATCCCTTGTGATGCACACAAGGGAAGATCCAGGAGGCCTGCACAGCAGCAAGTCCTGCTTATTCTGCTGCGGTGTTGGCACAGTTTACACGCTCGCCACAGAAGTCTACCAAACAATGTTCGCTGAAATCAGAAGTGTCTGGACACTGATGGTAACCACTTTGAGCACCTCTTGTAATTGCAGGAGTCAAATGTGACTTGTAGTCATCTTTTGTTATCGGTATATATTAAGTATTACAATCTGAATATAGTTTTTTCCTTTCTTAAAATGTGTATACATGTTTTTGGCACCTTCTATAGTATATGAAGAGCTTGACACAGTGTCAGGATTGCTATTATTAGTAGTATTTTTTATTACACCTTTGCCAAGAGCCAAAGGGGCAACTTCCTGGCCCAAATCTTACAGTGAGGAAGAAGGCTTTATCAGAGAACTCCCAGGACAGGCAGTCACGGGCCACTCATTACAGTGGTGACTGAGCACCCCCTCTGTGCTCCAAGCATTGGGGAAGCCATTGGGAAAACGGAGAAAAATACAAAACAGTCTCTGCCTTCAAGAAGCTTACATATAGCCTTTTTGAGAAGAATTACCACATATGAAAAACAAACAGTAAATAAATAAACAGGAGAGAAGAGACTAATCTCCCCTACAGAAGAATTCCCAATAATTTATGTAGCTACTCTGGTCTCAGGTGGTTGAACATAACCCCCCATGCCTCAAGTGTGGGCTGCATACAGTGATGTCTTCCCAAAGAGGGCAGCATGGAAAGGGGGAACAAAAGACCAACTTCACAACAGAAAAATCTGGCAAACACTGCCTCAGCCAGGTAACCAAGGTCAACATCAATAGTGATGTCATGTTGATAGTATGTACCTTTAACATGTGATGAGAATGTTATTTCACCTCTACGATTCTCCTCCCGAAAACTCATGACCCCAGTCCAATGACAGGAAAAGCATCAGACAAATCCCAGTCGAGGAACATTGCACAAAATACCTGACCAGCACTCTTCAAAACTGTCAGGGTCTTCAAAATAAGGAAAATCTGAGAAAGTGTCACAGCGGAGAGGAGTCTAAGAAGACATGCTACATAAATGCAATGTGGTGTCCTGGACAGGATCCTAGAACAGAAAAAGGACATTAGGTAAAAACTAAGGGAATCTGAATAAAGTGTGCACTTTAGTTAATAATAATGTTATCTGTATTCGTTCATTAATTGTGACAGCTGTACCATACTAATGTAGGGGAAACTGGGTGTGGGGTATACAAACTCTACTATTTATTGATTTTTCTGTAAGCCTAAACCTGTTCTAAACAAAAAGTTTTTAAAAATCAATACAAGGTAGCAAATCACAAGACAGAATGGGATTGATTCATTTATTCAGCAAATATTTCTTGAGTACCTATTATTTCACTGGGGACTAGGGGTAGCGTGATGAACAGAGAGATTTGTGACCTTGAGGAGCTTAAATGGGATGTGTGCTGAGCGTTGTAGAATTAATTGATGCTCCCTGCTGCAGCCTTCCTTGCTTAGGAGGAAAGTCCAAGTGGCATTCCAGTGGCAATGTGACCCCCATTACTTTTTGTTAAATTGGGGCAAATGTGATCCAGGCCATAATTTTGAGTGAGAATAGAAAGAGACCTTGCATAAAAAAGGATGGGTCCTGAGACAGCTGGGAGCCAGCTGGCACAGCCAGTGTTCCAAACCCTGGAAAACAGCACATCCCTTGAAGCCCAGGGAGCATTTGCCCAGTCACAGAATGTAGCCAGTGGAAGGTCCCTTTACTTTGTAGGAAAGGAAAATGAGACCCAGATAAAAAAAGGGATTGCTAGTGGTCACTGGGCTATCTCTAAAACAACTAAAGATAGTTGTTTTAGAGTTGTTTATCTCTAAAACAACTTTTTATATTTTCACTCCCCAGACACTGGATATTTATTCTGTTGCTAGAAATCATCAAAAACCGAAAGGTTAGATATATATATTTGCCTAATATTAGATGTGAACAACAAAAAAGAATCAGGAAAACTAGCTGTAGAATAAACATAACTGTGGATCAAATAACTTCAGTGATGGGAGTTTGTAACCTGATTATGTTCTATAACCAATCGTAGAAATTTATGGGATAATGCAAAATAAATGTATACTTCCAAAAAGGAAACAAATTCACTTTAAGTTCACTGTCACTGAAATAAAACCAAGTTATTATGTATTTATTGTAGGGTTTCCAGGCGGGAATTCCCGCCCATTCTCAGGAATTGTTTTGCTTTCCTGTTCCCGAATCCTGAGATAAAACTGTTTTCTGTTCTCCATGATGAATTGTTTGCACAAAGTGACGGCCGATACTACCAACCACCTGGGTTCAAGGAGCCGATTTTCCCGATTTCCCAACCAAATTTTCTCAGGATTCAGGAATGGAAAAGCAGAAAAAATTCCCAAGAACGGGTGGGAATTCCCACCAGGAAACCCTAGCAATAAATAGGAAAAAATGTCTAAGAGACACATTGTGAGTAGTACGTTTATTTCCATGGTGAGTATTACTGGGTTCAGGGAGCCGATTTTCCCGATTTCCCAACCAACTTTTCTCAGGATTCAGGAAAGGGAAAGCAAAAATATTCCTGAGAACGGGCAGGAATTCCTGCCTGGAAACCCTAATGTATTGCATTAGCTAAATAACAGTTTACAGGGGAGCTTAATTGGTATAGGGGATGGAGTAGGACTCATATCCCTTTAAAAAATAAAAGACTAACATCAAAAACATAAAAACTGGAGTGGCCGGTTGGCTCAGTTGGTTAGAGTACGGTGCTCTTAACAACAAGGTTGCTGGTTCGATCCCCCCATGGGCCAGTGGGAGCTGTGCCCTCCACAACTAGAATGAAACAACTAGTTGACTTAGAGCTGATGGGTCCTGGAAAAACACACTTAAATAAATAAAAGTTAAAAAAAAAAAACCATAAAAACTTCAGGGTGACACCGACTTATATTCAGGTGAAAATAGAACAGAGAGGGGACCTCTAAAGTAAGAGCTTATCAAGTAATGAACCACATCCAATCAGATAACCATACTATTCTTGAGAAACTCTTTTAGGGCTCTCAGCAGCATCCTGAAGCCTGAAGATGCCACCTTGGGTATCAGTTTTAGAGGCAGCTCACTCCCCTAGCAATGCCAGCCCATCCTGCACAAAGTTAGAAATGCTACCAGATGGCACACTCAGGGGAAATTACTTTTGAAATTCAGTTTTCAACCTTTCTGTTAAGGATTGTTTTTAAACAACCACCAGGGCAGAAGATGCTTCCATGTTTTATCAGGGGAACACAGTAGCACATTTAAAGTGGAATTTGATTGAAAGAGAATGAAAAATTAGAATTATTAGCTTACTCTCTCACACTGAGCTAAGTATTATGCACCTTGGGCAGCACATGAGAATCACCTGGAGACTTAACATGCGTTGGCTCCATCCCAGACCAATTACATTAGACTCTCTGGGGTGGGACACTCAAGCTTCAGTATTTTTTAAAGCTCCTCAGATGATTCCATTGTGCAGTCCAGTCCATAATCTATACAGCTCTACAGGGAGTTTGTCTACATTTGAATATCAAACATACTTAATTAAAGCAGAACAAACTACCCTGGCATTCTAGAAGTACAATGCCCTGAAATGGTATCCAATTGAATACAAAACTATAATTTTAACAATTTGTCTTTTAAGTCAAATGTACCCAGATTGCTTTGACTTTTCCTCTCGTCTGCAGGTATGTCCACAGCAGAAGCAATTACCTCTTAAGTTCAGGTATTTTTTTCCCCTCAATACACCTACTGGTGAGCATGAGGTAGAAACTAAGTGAGAATGAGAAATCTCATTCCCATTCCCACCCTCCTTGGTTGACCTTTCAGAGCAGAAAAATAAAGACTAACTTCTCTTAAATGTTTCAAAACAAAATAATTAAAATGTGTCTTTGGGTAAATAACCATGAAACTCAATGAGGTATTTCCTGTATTTTTTATAACAGTCACAGACTCAGGGTCAATCATGGAAATAACTGCATAGTTTTGACTCTGCCAAATGGCTCAGTGGAATTACATCACAAGAAGCTGTACCTTGTAGTTCTGAATAGCATGCCCCTCTTCAGCCATTTGGGCACCTGCCTGCTGCTTTGTAGAGTGGTAACTTGTTTTCCCCCAGGATGTGAATTCTCCCTAATTATATAGCATCATGACAATTTGTCCAGACTAATTGGAGGTGGTTATCCCACCCTGATTGAGGACATTCAATAAACAATAATGAAAAAGGTAGCTTAATTGCGCCGAAGGCTTGAAATTTCTCCCAAGGAAAATATCAGGGATGGTGGCTAGATTACTAATGGGTTTCTAAGAAAAGGGTCGCTCTATCGTGGAAGGGATTAAATCTTTAAAGCCGCCATGAATATGAGAATCAAAAATCTCCCAGCCCACAAATATTTAATTATTATTGTTTCTTTGTCTTCATAAGATATTCAGGTAGTGAAGGGAATGAAATCGACACTCCCTGGTTGCCTGGTGCAAATACTGCCTCATTCCAGATGGAGAAAATAGCTGTAAGACCCCTACAACATTTGGCTTCCATGCGGTAGTGGTTTGTTCCCTAATACAAAATGTATGGGGATACTATTCAGCAATGAAAAGGAAGTACTCATACATGCTACAACATAGATAATCTCAAGAGCATTTTATGCTCAGTAAAAGAAGCCAGATACTGTATCATTCCATTTATATGAAATGGCCATAAAAGGCAAATCTATAGAGCTGGGAAGTAGATTAGTGTTGCCTAGGGCTGAGGGTGGGAAAGGTAATTGACAGCCAATGGCCAGAGGGGATCCTTTCGGGAGTGACGGTGAATACCCTAAAATTGGATTGTGGTGATGGCTGTACAACTCTGTAAATTCACTAAAAACCATGGAATTGTACACTTAAACATAGATGGATTTTATGGCATATGAATTATTGTTTATTCTTTGGACCTAAATAAAATCCTATTCTTTGGACTAAAGAACTCTAAAGAAAAAAAGTGATCGTGCCACCTCTCCGGGGCCTGGGTGTCAGCGCCGTCCTGCAGGTCATTATTCTGTCCCACCCCACAGGAGGTCTGCTCTCTTCCCATTTCCACCTGTAAAAAGTTATCAGGATTGGGCCGGGAAGGGGACAGTCACTAAATCTCAGGTTCTGTGCCATCACGACACTAGGTCTGGGAATTTGGAAAGGCGATCAAACAGAAATCCTTCTTGACCCCGAAAAGAAAAACAGGCGAATGTAACGAGGGGTCTCGGCCGCCTGACACGCGTGGCCGTCCCCGTTACAGGAAACGGAGCCCGTCTGGGGAAAATCCGATTCCTGCAGAAACGTCGTGGGAAGGCTGGATCCCTAAGGTGCACCGCGGAACCAATCAGTCGACAGGGTTCCTGACCGACACGTGCGTTGACCAAACCTAGGTCGGTTTTCCTTTGGAAGTAGGAGCTGTGTTTCCACGGGGGCACGAAGTGGCGAGGTGTTACCCCACCCAGGGCCGCGTGGCGCCGGTAGCCCTGCTGGGCCCCACGGCCTCGGGGCGGGCGGGTCCCCGCGCTGCCCCCGTCGCCTCGGCCGCGGCAGAGCCGGGCTCCCGGGGGGGGGGCGGCAGCTCCCGCCGTCGGGGACCGTGCGCGGGGACCGTCCGCCGCAGCCCGGAGAGGCCGTCTCCGCAGGGCGGCCGCGGCACGTCGGGCCACCTACCCGCCCGGAGCGCAGTCCCGCTCGCGCGCCCGGCGCCGTGTGCTCCGGCCTCCCCCCGCGCGTCCGCAGGCGTGGGTCCCGCCGCCGTCCCCCACGCGGCCCGACACGCCTGACGCCGGCTCCCGCAGGGTCTCCGGGACTCTGACCTGGGTCTTCGCGCCTCCCCCGGGGACCGACGCGGCGTCCAGGTGTCCGAGCCCCGCACCGCGGGGGGGTGGCGCCTCGGCGCGGGCCTCCGCCGGCGGGGGGTGGGCTGAGGGTGGAGCCGCCGCCGCCGCCCTGCCCCGGGGGACCGGCCGCCGCCCCCGCCCCGCGCGCCCCCCGCACGGCGCTCCCGCGCGCGGCCCAGCCTTTATAGCGGCCGCGGGAGCCCCGCTCTCCGCACTCCGGCGCCGCAGGGCGGATCCCACTCAGGTGTGGAGCCCCGGGCGGGCGCGTCTCCCCCTCGCCGCTCCCAGCTGGTCTGTCTTCACGTCGCACCCACCGCCCCGCGCCGGGTTGCACGTCGATTCTGGGTTCGGCTCGATTCGCCGCGGCCGGAGCGTCGCCTCCAGATCCAGGGGGCGCCAGCTCCTGGGTGTCCGGGGGTGGAGGATCTCCGCGGGGCGGCGAGCGGGCGCGGTGGGGCCGCGGGGCTTCTGTCCCCCGGGAGCCGCCTTCTGATTCTCCGTGTCTCCCAGGTCCGAGCAGCCCCCGCGACGACCATGGCCGCAGCCTGCATCCCCGCTCTCTGCCTCGGTGGGTACGCGCCCCGCCCCGCGCCTTCCCCTCGCGCCGAGCCGCGGACAGGCGGGAGCTGGCCCTCGCGCTGTCCTCTCTTCGCAGGTGTCTGTCTGCTGCTGCTGCTGCTGCTGCCGCTGCCGGCGAGCAGCCAGGGGGCCGGTGAGTGGCGGGTTCCCGGTCCGGGCGGCGCGCGGTGGGAGGGGCTTCGCGCCGGCAGGTAGCGGCGCGCTCAGGTGGAGCCGCGCAGGTTGGAACAGCCGCCGGGGGCACCCCCATTCACGACCACAGCCGGGCTACTCCTTTACCCGTTTCTCCCAAGCGAGGGGGCCTCTGGGGTCTGATGGGGACGTTCTTCCCAATGCGCAGAGAAGGACCCCCCCCATCCATACCCACATCCCGGTACCCACGGAGGCAGCCGAAGGTCAAGGCAGGGGTATTCGTTGAGCCTCACCGGGGACTCACTAGTCCCGGGGGTTCCGTAGCGTTTGGGGACAGGGAGAAAGAAGCCTTCCTGACCCGACTTCAGACTGTCAGAGCTGACAGAAAGACGGAGAGACACAGGCAGAGAGGCTTACGTCCTTGTCCTACCTTGTTTGACTCCCTGGCGGTGTTTCTAGATGTAACCCCTATAAAAAGCAGTATTCGAGAGAGTCTAGAGTTTGTTCCGCAAGGAGAAGTTCGAGTATGGGTGTGTGGTTCGGTTTGTTTTCTACAACGTAAAAGTCAAAGTCTTTGCCCAAATCTATCCTTTGTTTCCCTTGAAAGGAGAAATGAGGGTAAGACCCCAGCCCCCCCACACACACTTTCACTAAAGTCAGTGTTGACCACAGAAAACGGGAAGAAGGATTAAGGCTGTTTGATGACAGGTATGAGGCTCATAAGTATGAGGCTACCGTTTTTGGAGAGAATTTTAATTTTCCCAGCAATCGACTGTGTTTCAGAGCTAAGGACTTGACCTTGTACCTGGCATCCTGCCTTCCCTTCCACCGACATGGACAGACAGGAAGGTACAGCTCCACACAGGGGGCTCTTAGAAGACATCCTTGTTAGAAGCAGGCTACTGAATTGGGCAATATGACCAGACAGTATTACTCTGTTTTGGAAAAAGTTTATTTTTAATTAACACTGTTTCAAAAAGTTTTGAAATAATTTCCTGTGTTTAGAAAATAATATCGAGTAACATTCTCAATTGAATGTTTACAATAAATTGATGAATTAACATGTATTATGTTATCTTGTTTCATGTTACCAAGGGCTTGTCTCTCCCTAACATCTTTTGTTGTAAAAACTTTGATTCTTTGTTAGTCAGGTTGACCATGCAAAACTTGAGAATATGAACAGTGCTTTCTAAAAATGCATTCACTGCCTGATAGAAGTCTCTGGACAGATCTGGAGCAGAAATAAACAGGTTTAATTCAGATAAAAACGCTCCATTCTGAAGGACTAACTTCCCTGTTTTCTGTCCTGCAGGAGTTGTAGAATGTTCCTTGGGCTGTGTCACCTTGGGCAAATTAACCCCATGGCTTTAATTTTCGTTCTGTAAAATGAGTGATTGAGCTAAATGACGTTCTATAAAGTGAAGTCTTTTTACTGGTTTGCTTAAATTAAGATATAATTTAAAGGCACTGCCTTTGGAGGACAACTGATATAAATGGTCCTCAGAAGCAAAGGATGTATCTATGAAAATGTTCCTCACAAGTTCAACCCAGATGTAATATTAGCACCTCAGCAACTGATGATGACAGTTGTCATCAGAAGTGAGATTTTTATATTTCTGGAATGAATTAATAAATGGTCAATGACTAATGTTATTTTCTAGTTCTGATCGAGTTCCAATTATGTATCTTTTAAACTGATCAGAACTGAGAAAATTATCCCATTAGACTTGATAGTGGCTGAAGACTAGATTAAATTGGAAAACTGATTTTTGGCTTGCTAAAAGCGGGGATGGTGTGGAATAGTACATCAGTCAATATTCCTAACTAGAAGTGTAGAAATCAGGGAAGTAAAATTTCAATCTCACATCCTACTTTCCCTACCACCACTGCCCTAAGAGTCCTGAGAATTCCCTCCTTACTCTTCAGTTCCCATCGCTATCACATGCTTAACCAGAGGCCTGGACATCAGGAAAGAGAAAGCAGATGTCCTCTGCCCAGGGAGCTGCTCTCTTGAGGAATTCTCCGTGTTTGGGAACGTAGTATATGCTTCTGTATCAAGCATATGCGGTGCGGCTATCCACAGGTAAGCCTCACCATGCCAAGGCAGAGGGAAATGCAAGTGTGATTATTTCCTGTGTCTACCTAGCCATCTGGATTTCCCACCTTTTCTTTCTTTTGGTGCCAGTTTTAGCATATAATATGGATATATTTTTAAGTTTTTCCTGAATATCCTTGAATGCCAGCTACACAAGGGAAGCTTTCTCACTGAAGGCAAATTGCATTATTTCTTGATAGCTAGATTCCAGGGGTTCTAAAACATTCTGAATCATGTAACATACTACTGAGTTTTTACTATGTGCCAGCCATTGTTTTAACTTCCATGACAACTCTACAACTGTACAAGGTAGGTAGGTACAGCTTTACTCCATTTGACAGATGAGGAAACATATTACAGGTGTGTTCTTATCAACACTTACATTTAACAGCACAAAACCATCTTCCCAGGCAGATTTTTTACCCATATAAGCAAGTTTTTTAAAAGGCTAGCAGCATCCTTAGATGGCTTTCCTGCTGAGCTATTTTCTTGATTAATCAGAGCAATAGATGCAATATGGCACAAGTCAGTTGGATACCCCTGAAAAGTGTGGGTAGAATCTCAGCTGTTATTCTTGTGTTGCAGGGGAGTAATCAGCACCTCAGGGGGACCTGTGCGAATCTACAGCCTACCAGGTCGAGAAAACTATACCTCAGTAGAGGCCAATGGCATTCAGTCTCAAATGCTTTCCAGGTGGTCTGCTTCTTTCACAGTGACAGGTAAGTACAACCACATTGTTCTTACTTTTGTGTAAATATTGCTTCCCACTGCCCCCCAAAATGTTTTCTGCTTTTCTCAGCACCACCACTTTGACTTTGATAGAAAAACCTGTGATCAAAACTGAAGGGGTCAATTATGGGTTAGAGTCAGGGGACTTAACAGGTCAAGGATCTACTCAAGCAAAATCTGGGTAAATGGGTGAAGAAGAATCTTGCTCTCAGGCAGGCAATGGAAACTTAAATGCCCTGGCATTTACCAAGTAACACTAAACTTAAAAAAATGAGTGAATGAATTCATTTTTGGCAATCTTTTAAAAATATCTAATAGATAAAAATCCATTTTGGTTCTTTGAAATCAGAATATAGCATTTACTCCTGCAGTTGCCATCACTGCATTTCATTTCTCATCCTATAGGACCCTACATTAGATTCATTATGCTTTGATGATAAAGAAGGGATAAAAATAGCCTTCTCTTTATTTTAACAGAAGGCAAAAGTGCTGCCCAGGAAGTTACAGGCCAAGCAGTGTCCACAGCACGTCCATCAACAGGTATGAAATATGGAACCTATAGTTGCCTGGCACAGCATTGGGAACCTCTTTTTAAGAATGACACTACCTGTCAGGAGTTTCCCTATGTGGGCTTCTTGCTAAGGAGCCATTTCCCTTTTGCTAATGCCAAATGCTTCCTTTGTTTAAGGTAAACGACAAAAGAAAACACCTGACAAGAAAGCTGGCAATAAAGGTAAGAGTCCAGATATCCATTTGGAAAAATAAGTCCTCCCTTTTTCCCTCCCTCCTCTTGAAACTGCTAACAACAAGATTTGTTTGGGTGTTCACAGATTGTAAAGCAGACATTGCATTTATGATCGATGGAAGTTTTAATATTGGGCAGCGCCGATTTAATCTACAGAAGAATTTTATTGGGAAAGTGGCTCTAATGTTGGGAATTGGAACTGAAGGACCACATGTGGGCATTGTTCAAGCCAGGTACCAAACTTGTTGAGATGGGAAACTTGAATGATGCTTTGAATGATGACAAATGATCAGTCCTTTTAGTAGGTACATTAATTTCAGTTCAATATAAACATACTGAGTTGTGAACAATCTAGATTCCCAAACTATAAATTCAGGATTTGAGACTGCCTTTGCAGATTGGGTAGGTCTAAGTGCTTTCTTTTTGGAATAAAGGGATTTAGAGAATTAGATGCTATTTGAGGACCAGAAGGTAGACGGAAAGGCCTTGTTGCTCATACAAATTATCTCTGCACTCCTACTCTGCTCAATTCCTAATTTCTCTTGACTGAAGGAAGAAACAGTGATATGCCTATTCCTCCTCTCTATTGTTATTCTTTCCAGCTCTTTCCATATTCCCTTAATTGGAGATCTGAAGTTTGATCTTCTAATTTGTATTCATTTAAAAATAATATTTATTGGTAGCTTTTAGGATTATCATATGCTCATTGTAAAAAATCTGAAAGCCTTTTATATATAAAACACAAAGACAACTAATTTCCTAAATATACCCCCTTGAGATAATCACTGTAAAATGTTTTATTTCCTTTCAGTATTTTAAGAAAATATTTGATTGTACATATAAGTGTATTTCTTATACAAAAGCTCAGGCTATAGAAATGTCTTATATCCTGTGTTTTTAGCCCTTAGTTTTCTGAGCATTTCACCTATCACAAATATTCTTCAAAAAATGATGTTTCATAATGTTCCTTTGCATGATTATTTAGCCATTCTTCTCTTGCTTCTTCATCATTACACATCACACTGTGATGAACATCCTCATGTCATCTGTGTGCCTTCTCTGATTTAGCTAGATGCTTAGAAGTGAGATTGTGTCAAAGGGTTTCAACACTTTGAAGGCTTCTGAAATAAACAGTTAAATTGCTTTCTGAAAAGTTGTACGTGTGGGTGTTTCTCACCAATACTGGTTCTTAATTTAGATAGAATTTTTTTGGTGTGAGAATTTAACTTTTTCTACATTATTTAACCATTTGTTCCACACCTTTTTAAAAAATGTGTTTCTTATTCCATTAATTTGTGATATAAATTTTACAAATTTAGGCAAGCCTGTTTCTTCAGTCCACTTGCTAATTCTCACACCTTTTCTACAATGCTTTCATTATTGTAGTGTTTTTTTTTCTTTATTGTACATTTTAACATCTCATAGGGAAAATTCCCCTTAGTCCTTTTCTTTTTGTATTTTTTCTTTGCTATTTTTACCCAATCATTTTTCAAGATGGAAGCTGTGCTACCTTGCAGATGCATACAAAGACTAGCTTCTCTCTAAACTTTCTGGTTTATAGTTTTTTTCTATTTTAGAAAGAGCATTAGACTAGATAAACTATATCAAATGTTTCTATTGAAGCAGAAAAACAGAATATATCATTAAAGATGCAAAAATAAGACTAAATTTCGTAAATCATAATTTGGACAAAAAGTAATCATAAATCTGAAAAGGTCAGCAACATATGAAATCTGATTTTGTAACCCAACATTCCACTAGGTATATAGAAATCACACCTTCAGGTATGCAGAAATACAATCAGTGCTACGACACTTGAACCTCTGTTGTTTTTTAAGGAGGGCACAGCTCACAGCTGCCCATGCAGGGATTGAACCGGCACCCTTGGTGTTATTAGCACCACGCTCTAACCAGCCACCCCTCAAAATTCATTACTTAATGGCAAATGATAATGCCAAGATCTTACAATTTTGCACTTATGAAATATCGAGTTATCTAAACACAACAAATTGTGCTTTAACTGTTTTTACTCAACATGGTCTCTTCTAAAAGTGAGCTGGAATTCTTTTAATAAATATGGCAATAAATAATAAACATGGAAAAATCTCAAATCTCTTACAAGACACATAATTTTAAGATTAGCAAATGTCAGTATCATTTATTATAAGAAAAATTCAGTATTGTAATACTTTGTAATTCATTGCCTTATAACTTTTCTCATTTTAAAACTGATGGCCTTTGTGTCATTGCGACTGCCTCTTCTGGGTGAACAGACTCAGGCTGTTCAGTGCTGCCAGGGTGCCCTGCTGGAGCATACCTAGCCTCACACCAGGCTGCCTTCCAATATCTGCCGCCCAACTCTGCAGATTTCCATTAAGCCCAGTGTCCTGAGCCAAGCCTGGTTTCAGGTGCACCCTATAGTTTAGGCATGGACTTTGGCATCAGACAAATCTGAGTTTAAAGTGCGGCTATGTTTCAGTGGGCATTTAGCTAAATGCTCTGAGCCCGTTTCTTCATTCATATGATAGGGATAATACTTTTCACCTTATAGTCACAATCAAATGAAATTACACATATTTTGCACATTACTCAAAATATAATAAATCTTCAATGTGTAGCAAATGTTTTTGTTACATTTCTGAAAGACCCCTAAAAATTCAAGTAAGGATGGAATGCCTTAGGTGGGATTAAGAAAGTTGGGCAGTGTCCAATTTGAAGTTTTTTTTTAAGGTGTATAATGTTGCTTGTTTTTCTCTTCAAATTCTCCCTGGATAACATTTTGCTTTTCATTTTTCCACTTAGTGAACATCCCAAAATAGAATTTTACTTGAAAAACTTTACATCAGCCAAAGATGTTATGCTTGCCATAAAAGAAGTAGGTTTTCGAGGGGGTAATTCCAACACAGGTGAGTAGATTTTGGGACCTGGGATGTAACACAGGAGAGGGCTATGAATGATATGTGAAACTATGTTATACTCTTATATAAGGAGATGTGAAACTCTTTCTCCTGGCACTAAAATGTTGGGCAGGTGTGTACTTAATTATCTGAGATACTCAATTTGTAATGGAAAATATACCAACGGTTGATATGTCTTATTTAAAAAATAAAGCATTGTGATTTATCATCTTTCCATTGAATAAGGCAGATGTCACTTTAGAGCAGTACCTGTTTGGAAGGCTAAAAGGAAGCAAAGACCAACAGACTTACCTAATGAATGCAGAGGCAGTGGAAAGCACTAGAGTAGCACTATGGATGGACCCTCTAGGGAGACTTCTTGTTCTGAGTCCTTAGAGGGACCAGTCAGTCACTAAGGGGCAAGACACACAGCGCAAGGACATGAGTGGGAGTCATTTCTGTTGTTTCTGACTGATGATTGATGTATGGGAAGGAAATGGAGGCTTCTGGGAGGGGATGGGGTATGTCATGTGGGTTGTGAAGACAAAAAAATAAGCCTGCCTTTCCCACCTTATGCATCTATCATAGAACCGGGTTCTACATAAAATTCTTAAACGAGGCGGCACCAAGCTGGTACAGGGAAATAGAAATGTCATTTGAGCAGTGGTGCTGATCCAGTTTCTTTCTTTTTTCAAACCTAGGAAAAGCCTTGAAGTATACGGCCGAGAAATTCTTCACACCAGAGACTGGAATGAGAAAAGGGCTCCCCAAAGTGGTGGTGGTATTTATTGATGGCTGGCCTTCTGATGACGTCGAGGAAGCAGGCATTGTGGCTAGAGAGTTTGGTGTTAATGTATTTGTAGTTTCTGTGAACAAGCCTATCCCAGAGGAACTGGGGATGGTTAAGGATGTTGCATTTATCGACAAGGTAAGGTGGTGAGGGGTTGTCTTCTGTTACGGTACTGATTCCCTTTTGGACCTCAGTGCTGACTGGCCCATATCTGGGCTAAGTTTGAACGTTCAAGACTTAATGTTTTTATAACTTTTAAGAAGAAACAGCTTTTGATCCTGCTGGGTATCTTTTGTCTCCCCGCCACCCATTAGATGGTCTGTCGGAACACTGACTTCTTCACTTACCACATGCCCAACTGGTTCAGCACCACAAAATACGTCAAGCCCCTGGTACAGAAGCTCTGCACTCATGAGCAAATGCTGTGCAGCAAGACCTGTTACAACTCCGTGAACATTGCCTTTCTAATTGACGGCTCGAGCAGTGTTGGAGAGAGTAATTTCCAGCTCGAGCTCCAATTTGCTGCCAACATAGTCAAAATGTTTGAAATATCTGACATTGGTGCCAAGATCGCTGCTGTCCAGTTCACCTATGATCAGCGCATAGAATTCAATTTCAATGATTATAATGTCAAAGAGAATATTCTCGAGGTTATCAGCAACATCCGCTATATGAGTGGCGGCACAGCTACTGGTGAGGCCATTGCCTTTACCATGAGAAGCGTGTTTGGTCCCGTGAGAGACAGCCCCAACAAGAACTTCCTGGTCGTTGTCACGGACGGTCAGTCCTATGACGATGTTCTCGGCCCTGCCGCTGCCGCACAGGATGCAGGTACGGTCCTTGTCCTTGGTCTGGCAAGGGTGATGAAGAGGGGCTTCTGGGAACACTAGGAGTAAATATAAACTGAAGCATTTATTTTATTGAACAAACACCTAGTGTCACACTCATGTTCTAAGAGCTCTTCCCCACAATAACTGATTTGATTGTCAAGGCAGTTCTACTCATCTCATTCCACAGACAAGAAAACAAACTTACCAAAATACACAGTAAGTGGCTAGGCCACTATCCAA
Source organism: Rhinolophus hipposideros (assembly GCF_964194185.1). Classification (NCBI taxonomy): domain Eukaryota; kingdom Metazoa; phylum Chordata; class Mammalia; order Chiroptera; family Rhinolophidae; genus Rhinolophus; species Rhinolophus hipposideros. Next base: position 22,186,748 of record NC_138051.1, on the reverse strand, counting down.
ACCCAGGCAGTCTCATTACTGAGCCCCCACTCCTAACCACTGTATTGCTGGGGGAGATACCAGGAGAACCCTGTCATGTGTCAAGGAAATGTTATAGGTTCTTGCATTTGGCTCAAATTTGGAATATAGCCGCCCTCCACCCCCTATCACAGTTTATCATAATTTACTATGAATCTGATGTTATTCTATTTAGTAGTTTTCAGTCTGGCATACGTTTTCTTAAGATGGTAAGGTTAAGAATAAAGACTTTAATTCTATTCCATCTAAACTTCCATTTTAGTCTTTTCTTCTTGAGATAATGAAAAGACCTGGATGTTATAAAAGGGTATAAAAAGGTTTTCTTTCTTCCTTACCCCAACCTTCATTATTACTTCTGGCAAAGGCCACTAGTTCCTGAAGACATTAGCATGTGTTGCTGAGATCAAATAGGTCAGCCAAAAGCTGAGCTTCCCTTGCCTGCCATAAAACTGAGTGACTGGAGTCCAATATTAAAAAAAAAAAAAAAAAAAAATGCTAACTTGGGAGGGGGAAGAAGCCTTCCATTTTTATACACTCTTCTGCACTTCATTTTCCCCGATTTATTTCCTAATGACTTAACATTTTTCCTTTTGTATATTAGCACTTCTAATGCATTTATGTAGTTTTCTAAATACTGGAGTATCGTTTTTATTAAGTAGAACTGATACATGCAATTGAAATGATACATTGGCTTATTTTTGTACATTTGCTTATTTTAAACATCAGCAACTAACCTATTTTGAAGACCCTTTTGCTACCATACCCCTTAAAAACAGCTTACTGAATTCAGTTATGGTTAACAGGATTGGATTCAGGTTCAAGTGAATTCAAAAATTTTTCCTACGTGATTAATTGAACTTCAGGAGGTTGGTCGTACTCTTTTCAAGAAAATTACCTTTAGTGATAGTGAAGTAAAAGTTAACAAAAGCTAGAAAATAGAGGACGCTTTCAGGGCTAGGTCATATCTATATATATTTTTCAAACTGCAACTATATACTGGGTGTGAGCTAAACCGCCTCGGCTTGAATGCAGAATTAAGAGGAAAACTGAAGGGGAGGGAAATTGACTCTTTTTCTTTGGCCAGGGAGAGGGATTGGCTGGTGGTCAAAATTGTTTCAAGTAGTTTTTACACCATCTAAACATGCTTTATTTATACCTTAAGCATTCACAACTCAGCATCATATGCCACTAGATGGGGATGAAGACTTGGAGGGGAGCAGCTATTTCAGACACTCAAAATGTTATGGGAATTTCACCCAGAAGACAGATCACAGTCTACACTAAGAATCTGCTAAACCACTACTTTTACAATAGGGACTGAAGTGAATCAAATTAATGTAATAGCACGCTGACCAAAATGTGTCATTGGAGTTAAAAGCCTTCTAGTAGTAGTTCAAGAGAAGGCAGATGAAATGCCTCAATGTAAGAGAAATTCCAGTTTCACACACATTTCTCTTTGGCTGTTTTTATCACCAGATATTTGCCTTTTGTGCAGACTGACAATCTCTATTGGTCAGTTTGCCAACGTAACATATAGATGGAAATGGAAGACTAGTCACCACTCTCCCAGACAAGGCAACAGCCTTAGAAAACTTGCACCATTTATGCATTCCATCTTTTGTGCCCTTCTTTTTCTATTGTAATGGCATACGACTCCAGTATACTATAGTGACAGCAGGCAGTACTTTCATGCCAATCTCAGAGGGAGTTTTGACCATTTCATTAAGTATGTCTGCAGGTTTTTGGATTTTTTAAATCATTTATGAGGTTGTTTCCTTTTACTTCTAGCTTACTATCCTGAATGGGTATGGAACTGTATCCAATATTTTTTATCAGTGATATGATTTATGTTAATGTGTTCAATTACACGGGTGGCAAAGCTTCTGGTTTTGACCAAATTGTTTAACCATTCTCATCATAATAACTGTTGAAACCTACCTAACAATTTGGTACAGGGGATTTAGTTCAGACATTACTAGGCAGTTTTCTCTGCAACTATGTACTAATGTATGAAAAATACGTATATGTAATCTTATATGTAAGCTGGAACTTGGTTTTAATTCACTTAAAAATATTTCCGTTGTAGGTATCACCGTCTTCTCTGTTGGTGTGGCTTGGGCACCTCTGGATGACCTGAAAGATATGGCCTCTAAACCAAAGGAGGAACATTCTTTCTTCACAAAAGAGTTCACAGGATTAGAAGCACTTGTTCCCGATGTCATCAGAGGCATCTGTAATGATTTTGTAGCGTCCCAGCAATAATGGTGACATTTTGACAACTGAAAGAAAAAGTGCAAGAGAACATAATGTATGTTATATTCGCCTAATACTGAAATACTATAGAGCATACTAGGATCTGATACAAAACTATTAAAGATGCCAACAGCTGTAAGCAAATAAGCATTCATTTAAAGCTACTACCTTCTAATTACAATTTAGATGTAACTGTTCAAAACTCTGCTAAGGCTTCATAATCGTGACCCTTAGAAACTCAGGAAAAAGGATATAATGTGGATTGAAATCTTAAGAGTTCTATTCTAACATGCATATTAAATGTGTATATGTATATATATGCAAATCGCATAGCTCAATAAAATCTGATATTTAGACCAAAAGCAACATTGCTTCTCTAATCACTCTGTATTACATAAGGAAAATAGAAAACAGCTCTTTAACTTAGTTCAAATATAAATATCTTGACCCTAGATGTTGTCTTAAAACCAAACAATGATGTTATTTAGTACTAAAATGTTGTAATTATGGATGAAATGGGAGAGAATTAGGAATCAGGTTTGTTTTGTAGCGTATTTTCATAATTTACAACTGAAATATCATACTGAACAAGAAAGAACTGTCTGGTATTTTTCTATTTATATCCTTTGATGTGTATAGATATATTTGACTTGCACTCTAAGTTATCCATATACTGAAAAAAAAGTTGCTAACTTTTTATTTACCACTTATAAACACTTAGCTTTAAAGAAAAGCACATATTCAAATAGAAATGCAGGAAAAAAATATAGTTTTTGACTAAGCAACAAAACGAGTAGTGAATATTATTTTGTCTTATTTTTCCAAGTCTCTCCCTAGGGCATGGTAAAATTTCTACATTCACTAATGCAGAAGGACCAATCTGATTTTTTTCCTTAAAATCATGCAGTAAGATTATTTTTTCTTTCATTCAATTTATTGAATGCCTACTGTTCTAGGCACTATACACATCCACTACCAGGTTAAATAGTAGATGCTTCTGGTTAAACATTCTTGTGAAGTTGGTTCCTAAGAAGTGATCAGAATTCTATTAATTATCATTACCTCACCAAGAACTCTCCATCATCCCATCCCGTCTTCTCTAAAAACAGGACCTGTCCTCTCCCTCATCCACCTGCACACCCTGTCTCCCATCACCACCTCCTTGATGCTATCTGAATGGTTTTACAACCAGCTGACCTGAAAATGGTGTAACTGGTTGAATCTATCTACCAGTAAATCTTTTGAGCCTAACAATTTACAGTTTGTGTAAAAGGAATGAAAGGACTATGTATCGGAGAGACGTAACTGATATTGCCATTGACACTAGATAAAAATTTGATAAAATGGAGTATGGGAAGATAATTACCCCCAAACCCCATAGAAAATGGCAAATATGATGAATTCATGTAACAATTTTCATATAACTAAACAACTAAAATGGGTCCAACAGGATTTTCCAATAGACCACAAATTCTCAGCTGAGAGTACCACTCTTTAAAAATTTAAACTTTACTGAAGACAGCCCTCTAATCAGTAGCCCTTTTTAAAGTGCTTTTTCTGTAATTCCATAAAAGACTGAAGTTTTGAGGCATCTGAGGTAACCAGGGAGGCTAGTATGTTGACTTAAAGAGCATGGCAGCAGTAATGAACCCTTTAAGTTACTATCAATTGCTTTAGTAAACATAAGATCAAGAGTTAACAACTAAAAACGAGTAGAGATTTTTAAAAAGATGTATCATAATCCAACTTTCGTAGGCATGCCTAAATTTCAAATATACTAGCTAATTTATAACTTTTAATGCATTAAATAAGTCGCTCGTCTTCGATGAATAACTTTGAAATAAGAAAAGTACATGAATAATTAAAATATGAAAAGGTAGAATATGATTAAATATTGAGAAAGTCAACATATAAAGTTTGTATATAAAACTATTCTTAAACTTTCTTTAAAGTACCATTTAGGGGTGGCCAGTTAGCTCAGCTGGTTAGAGCGTGGTGCTCTTAACAAGGTTGCCGGTTCAATCCCCACATGGGCCACTGTGAGCTGTGCCCTCCACAGCAGACTGAAACAACTACTTGACTTGGAGCTAAAGGGTCCTCTAAAAACACACTTAAATAAAAGTTTGAAAAAAAATAAAGTACCATTTAATAGTCAAATGAATCTATATAATTTCCCATAAGTCAAAAATGGAAGCACACAATGAAAAGACATTCTTTTTGTATCCTTTTAGTCTTTTTCCAAATGTTTAAATTAATATTGTAGCGGGGAAAAAACCCAAAGTAGGTAAAGAGAAAAATAAACACATATACTAATTTTTATTCATTTAAGTTCTGATACATTTCAAAAGAGGTGAATGTTTTATGCATGCATTGCCATGATAATAATCACATTCAGTTCGACAGTAACGCATTGATTTAGAACAACTGCCAGAAATACGAGCAGCTTTGGAAAAACTTGTTCTTAAATTGAGAGAGAGAGACAAAGAGAGAAAAGTGCCCCTTTAATTTGTTCATCAAGTTGAATCTTCACAAAACAAAAAAGCTAGTATTTTTCTAAAATTTCTGAAAAGTTTTAGTGTTTCACCAGAAATGACAAACTGCCACTTGGATTTTTATGCTAGATGACGAATTTTCTCAATGTACACACATGTAATTTTTTTTGCAGGAGGCATTCAAATAGAATTCTGCCACAAGTTTCCTTATGTTACCTTCTAATTCCATTTGCAATTCCCTTCAAAGAAAAAGGATGATACTACCCTGGTGAAGGAAAAAGCTGAGATAGTAATACTTAACATTATTTTTAAGGACAACTTTTAATTAATGAATAATGCAGTTTTATCCTCTGTTCAACATGTTGTGGAAACATGCATGGCTAAATAAGAATGACAACACTACTAACAAATTCATATTTAATAAAAGTAATAGGATGTTTAAAGAAATGCTTTAAAACTGTGTCCCTGGGTTATTTTGCATTATCTAACAAATTTATTTCAACAAATTTTTATCCCCAAATACGATGAAATACTTAGAAAGGCTTTCTTAATAGTGTTAAATTATTCTAATCTTATTAGAATATCAATAAGCAGTACAAAGTTCAAAAGAACAGCATAAAAAGGAAGGACTCACTGTGAAATCATCATTTCCTAGTTTAATGATGGAGCGTAAAGTATTGCACTTTATTATTCAACACAAAATAATGTAGCCAACAGTAACATACAGGTACACAATTTAATATTTATTATATGCATTTTATATACATTATTTTGCAACAGCTGTATGTTTGCTATGTGGTACAATCTTAAAAATTTGCTGATTCATAGTTTGTAAAACAAAAACCTTACAAAACTCGCAAACTGATCAGAAAAGTTTTTTGGAAGACTAGAAAAAATATTTTATTGTCTTAATCATGCATTACACAAACAAAATCTTCAGTTACACCATAAAATTAAGCACATCTGGAAAAAATAAAACAGGGATAACTAGTCCAAACACAGATTTCTGTATCCTGATTCAACTATTTTTGTATCCTATTTGTAATGTAAATAAAAATTTACTCCAAATATTTTTAAACAAGATACTTTTGTTTGGAATCATGGTAAACCAAGATAGGTATCTGGGGGGAATCACCTTGGTATGTAACTTAAACTATAAAATATTCCATTTTTAGTCTATTTTAGACTATTCAATGGTTCCAAAATAGATATACAGGTTCCTTTAACACATTAATAAAAGGATAAAAAGACCAACAAAAAGTGAAATAAATAATAGGCTATTAGCAAGATGGATAATCCTTGATAAATAAACTTGTAAATACAGTAAGATGTACAAAATATCACATAGTGATAGAATGCCAAGATTAGTTTTTTTACTTTTTTAAGAGTTCATTTGGAGTACTAAACCCCACTGTTTTCATTTTAATACACTTAATAGTCCCCGGTTTATGAAGACAATTATGTGATGATGAAAGTGATTTAGCATCTTATGGAGGACTTAGCTGAGCTGTATTAGGCAAAAGAAGGAAAGTGTGGTTACACAGCAGCGGGTCAGTGAGATCTCTGTGTTTTAGGGTTGTATAATGCAGAAAACTTCAATACAATCTTGAGCACTGTTGTGACAGGCTAAATATATAAAAAGACTTATAAAAACTAGAATTTTATCCAAACATTTTGTGCAACTAATGCTAAAATATTTTAAGTTAAATTTTCTTTCTTTTTTTTTTAAAGCAAAATAAGTTTAAAAGGGAATCTGTGGCATTCAACTGATGAACAGAAGATTACTAAGAGATGAAAAAAACTACTCTTGGAGCTCACTTTCCCCCAACAAGAGCACCACATTCCTAACCCTAAGGCAGCACACAGAGTCCAAAATAAAAGTCCTTTTCCAAGATCAGACTCCACATTGGCTTAAAGATACCTAAAAAACAGAAATACGCTCAGTTCATATCCAGTATAGGCCAAATACTGGAGTCCTTTTTTTCTGCCCCACAAAATACAGTAATTACAATTAAATTATCGAGCCTGACATTAAGATGTGATTTCCACCAATTTATGCCTGCCCTAAATAGCCTTCACCAGGCAGATCACATGTAGTGTCATATCAGTAACCTTTTTCGATGGCAGTGATGCAGACCCTCTTTCTGTCCAAGCCAATCTGTAGTTATGATGCAAGTTTCTGTTGATTCACACAAAAACTTTGGCAAGGGCATCAGCCCCTGCACTGGCAATATATGCTTTTGATGGATGGAAAGCAACATCATAAATTGATTCATCTAATTTCTTCCTATGTGCTGTTATTTCTTGCACACATGTCTTGCTGTCCAAATTCCACAATCTAATAGAACAGTCATGGCCTGTAAAAGAACAAAGTGTGACTGAGTAACAATTCTCTTATAAAGTTTGTGGGCGATACAAGAAGTTCAGACTTACTTCCAGACATCAAATAGATTCCATTAGGATCTACTGCTAGGCTTGTAACAGCATCCAAATGAGCTACCATAGAATGGATCAGTTTACCTAAATAAAACATAACAAAGAAGGTTAAGGTCTGACAAACAGCTACTAACTTGAGAGATCAGAAACTATAAAACAACATCAACATAAAAGAGACAATCACTACAACAAACTTTTTTATTGTGATAAAATATACCTAACATAAAAGTTACAATTTTAACCATTTGAGAGGGTACAATTCAATGGCTTTTAGAACATTCACTGATGTGCAACCATCACCATTATCTAGTTGAAAACATTTTCATCACTGCAAAAGGAAACCCCAAACCCATCCAGCAGTCACTCTTCTTTTCTCCCGTCCCCCAAGTCCCTGGTAACCACTAATCTGCTTTCTCTATGGATTGGCCTTTTCTGGATGCATCATGCAAATAAAATCATACAACATGTGGCTTTTTTGTGTCCCTCAGTATAATGTTTGCAAGGTTCATCCACTCTAATAATATCTTAAAGAGAATTTTAATTCTAATGAAGAACTTTCCCAGTTACTTCTTAAAAAGACATGTATGTGACATGAATTTGACAGTATTTGATAGGGGAATACATAATGACTCAAAGGTTGCCTCAAAGGCTTAAGATCAGGTAAACGAATTCAAACGAAATGAGAAAGGATCTTTCTCATTAAGAGATGTAAAGACTATTTTATCGACAGGGTTGATGATAAATCACTAAAGAATCTTCCTACCTAAAGATTCTAGTATAATGAAATTGATTTATCCTTCGAAATGTCAGTCAATTTACATAGTAGAAACAAGAAAGGGGAGGGGGGTGGAAGTATATTAGAGAAATTATTCTGGATTTCCCCACATAGTAACAAAAACACTATTTTGGAAAATGTAACTTAATGAATACCTTCCCTGAAGATTTGGCAAGCAAATGGGATTTAAGGGCAAATTGAAATTAAAAAACAAGTTGTGAACACAAAGTTGTGTTGCACAAATACTTTGAAAGAAGGGCATTAGCCTCTGCACTGGCAATATATGCTTTTGCTGAATAGAAAGCAACATCATAAATTGATTTATCTAAGAAAGGAATAAAATAGCAAATACTGATACTTTAAAATTTTTCTCCCGTTTCAATCAGCAGAGTCTTATTCAAATGCCTGGGCTGCTCCGAAAGAGAGATGGAGACCTTCTCCAGAATTCTAATTATAATCATCTGACATGCTTCTGGTCCTGATGACATTCCACACTGGAACACGAACTAGACCTACTTTTGTGATGGGGCTACTTTTGCTATGGGGCTAGAGTTGTTAACCTGAATATAAAACCACAACATAATCAAGTATGCAAAAAGTTTCTCTGAAAAACATAAAACGTCCTAGCAACTGTGTTTCTCCGAAAATAAGACTCAGCCGGACCATCAGCTCTAATGCGTCTTCTGGAGCAAAAATTAATATAAGACCCAGTATTACATTTGTACTCTACACCCTACCCTACCCTACCCTACCTGGGTCTTATATTATACCTGGGTCTTACATAAGATTTGGTCTTATAGTAAAATAAGACCGGGTCTTATATTAATTTTTGCTCCAAAAGACGCATTAGAGCTGATTGTCCGGCTAGGTGTTATTTTGGGGGAAACACGATACGAGTTGAGGACAAAATTAAAGTTTCTCACCATTTCAAACCACATTTGTCTAATTAACAGAATGATTTTAGAGATTCTTCTCCACTATCCTTGAAGAACAGAAAAATCATGCAACTACTATCTTTAACTGCTTATTCCAACATAATTGATCTATCAGTTCTAGAATTCATTCCTCTCAGAATTCCTATTGAAAAATAAAAAAAAAAAATCCCAGAGTACGAAATTGTTGGCCTCCAGGACAATAATCTCAAAACATCAGAGTTTAACAAACATCATTAGCTTTCGTAAAAAATGTCAAACCTATGATGGTAACTCTTAATTCACAAGTCTAGTTCTGAATTCTCTCCTGAGAATGGTTCTGTATGTCCTAAATTTAACATGTCTTACACCAAAGAATGCTTTTATTCAAATAGCAGACTGACCCATTTCTTTAAGGGTGCTATAATTTTCCAAGTTTAACTCCCAACTCTCCTGCCTGTACATTAAATATCTGAGTCCTCACTGATATGTTGTCAATTTCGAGTCAACCCTTCTCCACATACTCACTTCAAAATGTGAGAGACTCCTCCCCACCTTCATCGGACAATGTAGAGAGAGGTGCAATGCTGAACCAAGATGGATGCTGGGCTTCCACTGGTAACCACAGAGCTTCTGACCCCTCCCAAGAACTAACACCCCCTCCTTCAGCAACACTGATTTGTAACTTCTCATGTGTAACCAATTTCACTTTGGCCCCATGACTCTGCTGCCACCCCTCCTCCCCGACCAAGATTAATTCTTTCCTCCTATAACTGATGAAATAGAGGATACATGCAGTCACCTGTTGTCCCCTCCCTGGCACCTTAAGCCCTTTGACTTAGGTAATCAGTACTGTGGGTCCCTATGAAATGGAGAAGAAACAGACTGATGTAAAACATATAGGCTCTACAAGCAAACTGCATGGGTTTGAGTCTCAACCCCTGCATTTTTTCTGTTGTGTAACACTGTACAAATTTCTTAATTTCTTTTAAGCTTTTTAATTCAACTGTAAGATGAAAATAACAGTACTACATATGCCTTATGGAGTTATTAAAAGAGCAAATGTTAATATTATGTAAATCAAATAGAACAATGTCTCGCAGTAAGTAATACGCCATTAGTTTATAAACTACAAGAGGACAGGGCATGTCTTTGTTTTGCTTACCAAGCACTGAGAACTGTGCTAAGGATATGGCAGATACTCAGTCAATTTTGCTGAATGAATGAGTTCACAACCAATTCAGGATCTTCTTCCCACAAGTCCTCCAGGCCCCTCACCTATACACCCTTCTCTCCTAAACTCACTCACTAGCTCAGTCTCGTAGTCACAGTACATGCAACTTAAATTTGTATCTCCACTAACATTTTAAAAATTGTGAGCCCCAAAGACCTCTCCGCAGTAAACAGAAACTGAAAATTTTTAATTCTTTAAAGTCAAGGATCTCCCATAGAGTACGACTTAAATAATCTTTCTAAACCAATTTTGCAAACCCATTATCAAATATTTTAAGTGGGTTTCACAGTGCAGAGCATAAACCAAAAATCATCATTCTTAGCCTGGCTGAGAAGTCCCCCTGAGCAGATTGTTTTCCTCCTTCAAACTTACCTCTTTGGCTTTGCCTATAAAAAAACTTCTGCATGAGCCCAAGCTCCTACCACCATGCCTCAACAAAACAGGCCCTGACCTGATATTTCTACTACTTTCCTCACTTAGAAAATATATCTTATCATTTCTTCAAGGCAAAGCTCAAATCCTCACTCTGTGAAGACTCCTTTATCTATCAGGGCTCCTCTTCCTGCACGTATGTGTGTGTGTGCACAACTACACACATCCTATTTCTCCCAGACAACAGGGAGTCCCCAGAAAGCGGAAACCACATCTTCTACACAATAGTAGCCAGTGCAGTACAGAGTACAAAATTCTGAATACATTTCTGTTTTTAAAATCTAAATATTCATTGAACCCATTCATAGTATTGATTTCTATGTTTAAAATGAAAAATTTAGTAAATTTACTAATTCAATTGATAGAATATTCTATTAATAATTTAGCTAGCCGGAAAATACCAGTTATGGGGATATGCCAGTTTATCACATTTAAATGAATTACCAATTTTCAAAGAAGGATTTCTTTGAAAACAATATATGTGAATACAGTTTAACTCAATGTTGTATGTGTATGTGACTCTGTGTGAGAGTGAAAGTGAGAGAGAGACTGATTTAGAAAATATTTTTTCCATTGCTTGGAGCCTATTGCTTCAGTTATCTTCAAGTAAAGTACTAGACTAGTTAACAGAAATAACAAAATAAATTGGTAGCACTTACAAATAATTTGAAAGGCTATAGGCTCCATATTTGTTATTAAGTAAAATATTATTACCACTCTTTCTTGATTTCTATCAGTAAAAAAGTTCAATTCACTTTTTGCTTTTAATACAACTACTAAAATTCCTGAACTTTCCCATACAAATGCAAATCCTCAATAATTACTAAAAGAATCTTTTTAGAAACAAAGGAAATTATCTCTTTGCTCTTGAAGCTGGGGAAAATCTTTAGCTTCATAAAAAATGTTCAAAGAACTGATTTGATAAGGTGTTAAATTGAGAACATTGACATGAATATGAATCGTCTTTCCTGTGCAATACACACCTGGGACTATCCATTCTCTTCTCAAGAGTTTTACTGATTTATAAGGAATCTATCCATGAAAGTGTTATTTGAATAAAGGGATTTATGTTAAGGCTCTAAACACTAAAAATTATGACCATGTCCTATATAACCTTCAAAGAGAAATCTATAGTTCTGATTTGCTGTCTTGCTTGGCAATTTGTTCCCCTGCAATAATCTTGCAAGTAACATTTAAGTTTCTTATTTGCAAGTCTTTGAATACCCCTGTTTTAGCTTTTCCTCAAAGAAGCCTCTCTAGCTGTCAGATCTTTCCTGAAAGAGAGCAAACAATATTTTATGTAGCATTCTAGGCAATAACAGATGAAACAAGGGTCCTTAACTTAAAGAAACAACCCAAATTAAAATTTGATTTGACTTTTATATAACTGGCAAGTTTCCTGACAAGAAATACTGGGAAGATAACAATAAATCAATTTCCACTATATCATTTCATCCACCAAGAAATAATTTTAAGAATGTATTTGAAATGCCAAACACCAGAAAGACACCTCTTCTGCTATACTAATTCACAACAGAATCTGAAGGAAAAAATTTCAAATGGAAGGGTTTGTATTTAAATGAGGACATGAAGAAATAATAGGTAGGGCAAGGAATTTTATATATATACTTAAGGATAAAAGTTAACATATTATGAGTGTGCAACATTAAGTAAAACAAAAATCTGAGTTATTAATAAAATGATTTAACTTTGGCAATTTTGAAGTCAAAAAGTCAATATATCTTACATGAAAGAATATTATTTTTGATCACCTCAAATTTATAGAATGTGACTGTAAAGAAACTAAGACAACCTACTTACCCGTTTTATTGTCAAAAAATTTGATGTGTCTATCTTCATGAGCAGTTATTGTAACAGGAAGTGTGGGATGACTTACTACTCTGTTAATGTGATTATTGGATTGTAAATCTGAAAAACAAAGGAAGATAATGCACTAAAATTCAAACATTCAATTAGAAACTAAATGATAATTTTTTCAGACTTAACAAAAAATAAAAACCAAAGCTTTCGTATATTACAAAACTAAGAACGAAACTAGGGCTCTCAAGTGATACAATTTCTTTAAAAAAAGTTTAAGCTATAATGTCCTGTTATATGGACAGGACTAGGCTCAAGTTTAGGAAACAATATAAGTATTTTAATGCAGACTGTCAATAGATGTGGTTTAAAATTGTTAAAAGACTTAAAACCCAAAGATCAAGCTCTTAATTTTTGATTAGAGATGAGGGAGAACAGAGAAGATTCAAAACAAATGGGAAAACATTTCAACGTTATTTGACTTTAAGGAAATTAATCATTCCACATGTATACAGGAACTCTTAACTGAACTTAAACACATTACCAAAAAAAACCCTGTGAGAGTGTGTGTGTGTCTGATTACCTATGTAAGAGCAAGAGAGGCACTAGGGTTGAAAAGACACAGACAGACACTACTTTGATTATAATTTGGTTTGAGATTTGATCATGGAACTATGTAAATGTTTTACATAATTATAAAATTATTTTTTAAGAAGCAATCACGAAAAATCAAAAGTAAAATTAAACAAATGAACTTAACTGCATATCCAATTGGTATAAGCACAAATAAATGAAATACTTCAAAGCATAGTAATTGGACTGCCCATCTCTAGTGGAATGAGTATACACTAAGTACAAAATACTAGCAGCAATCCAACTATTGTGGTGGTTTTGGTATTGTTATTCCGAAATGACTGCATGTATACTGTGGGATAAAAGAGAAATTACAATGATTTTGCTGAAAAGCAGGAGTTCTGGTATAGTTAAAATGAGGTAAAGATGTGAAATCAACGAGATAAATCTGAATTTGAATTGGAAGTATTTGTATGAATTTATCAGTGTTTTTCTTTTTAAAAAATGCATATGGGGCCTGCCCAGTGGCTCAGGTGGTTAGGGCTCTACGCTCCTAATTCAGAAGGCTGCCGGTTCGATTCCCACATGGGCCAGTGGGCTCTCAACCACAAGGTTGCCAGTTCAATTCCTCGAGTTCCGCAAGGAATGGTGGGGGCAGCGCCCCCTGCAACTAGAAAACGGCAACTGGAACTGGAGCTGAACTGCGCCCTCCACAACTAAGATTGAAAGGACAACAACTCGACTTGGAAAAAAGTCCTGGAAGTACACACTGTTCCCCAATAAAGTCCTGTTCCACTTCCCTAATAAAATCTTTTTTTAAAAAAATGCCTATGTGGCTCTGTCCACTGAAAAAGCCTAAACTGATGACCAACTAAAGAACCATGAAAATTATGAGGACCAACCCAATAGCCTAGCATCTAGACTGTAGTCTCTAAATGCCATTTTCCATTAAAAGAAACCAGAGCGCCTTAGATATAAATGGCTGATTTCAGATCTGGGGCACAAAATGAACAAGATGAACATAGAACTCTTATCATATCAGAAAGAAAACTATCAATGACTACCAGGGTTGTGTCAAAAAAACTCAGGAGCCAACTTGATTAAACTCCCACTGACCAAAGATGAAATAATCTGAGTAGCAATAAAGATAATACCTGCAATGGATTGAAACACACCAAATACATTTATCTCCAAGAGAGATTATAATGATAATAAAAACAACGCCCAAAGACTCACTAGTCACCTCTGGAGGATGCTGAAGAATCACCTCATTATTATTTTGAAAACTGGTAAATAAGGGGGGGGAATCAATAATTTATCACGCCTTTCCTTTATAATCTCTAACTCTAAGGTAACCAAATTGCTGATGAGGGGATATAATTTTTCTATAAAAATTTCTTTTATAGAAATATTCTACCTAATAAATGGAGAAGTAATGATAGAATTAGAAAATCACTTTCAACAGCTAATGAATCAATAGACCCCGGTAATGATCATCAAGACTGAAAACAAAATAAAAAAGACAAACTAGAAAATATTTACTTCTGATAAAAGTTCACAAATTACTATGAAGTAGTCTTGTCAAAAAAATTTGAAAACTTGAAAATGAGGACAATTAAAAACACTGAACTTGAATTTGAATAAACCTCCAACACTATTGACAATTTTTTTTTTTTTTTTTTTTTTTTTTTTTTACTATTGACAATTTACAGAAAGGAAATGAACGGAGGAGCATTATTAAATGATACCCTAAGGATGCAACTGGCAAAATCCAGACTGTGGGAAATCCTATTAAGACGAACTACTCAATTTCTTCAATTAAAAAATGCAAAGGAAATAAAAGATGGAGGGGGAACCTACAGATGAAAAGCAACTTTAAAGACCAATTGCCACTCACAAATACATGGGCCTTATTTGGACTTGTATTTAAATAAATTATAAAACATATACCACATCATACATTTACAACATTGGCCATGTATACATAATTACTGGAGCTGGATGAGTTCTTCAGGCTCATTATTTTTTTCTTTACTTTCACACATAGGAGGTCTGACAATTAAGTTCGCGAACTTGCTGCAACAATGTTGCTAACCGTTTTTGATATCAGAGGGATTATTCATTATGAATTTGTATCAAATGGACCAACAGTTAACCAAGTTTACTGTTTGGAAGTGCTGAAAACACTATATAAAAAAGTTAGGCGATCTGAACTTTTCGCCAACAATTCGTGGCTCTTGCATCACGACAATGCACCAGCTCACACAGCACTGTCTGTGAGGGAGTTTTGAGCCAGTTAACAAATAACTCTATTGGAACACCCTCCCTACTCACCTGATCTGGCCCCCAATGACTTTTTTCTTTACCCGAAGATAAAAGAAATACTGAAAGGAAGACATTTTGATGACATTCAGGACATCAAGGGTAATGCGAGAACAGCTCTGATGGCCATTCCAGAAAAAGAGTTCCAAAATTGCTTTGAAGGGCGGACTAGGCACTGGTGTCTTTGAAGGTAACCATAGTGATATTCAGAAGTGAGGTATGTAGTACTTTTTCTAAGATGAGTTCGTGAACTTCATTGACCTCATATTTCCATTAAAAATTTAAAATTATTTCCCTTGTTTTTAACTTTACATTCTCTACTCGCTCCTCTATCACCTTATACCCACCCACCCAAGCTTTTTAGAACAATTTGAGGAAATGGTAGAAATAATGTAAATAAGTACAATTATAACACCCTGAAGCTATTTTTCCACCCAAAATTCAAATAGTCAATATATGAAAATTAAAAGATCACTCTCTATTGTGTAGTAATTCATTTTAGTTTCAAAGAAACCCATGAAAACTTACCAGAATCTATTTGTGATGAAAGCATCACCAATGACTGTGATGTTTCTAAATCGTAAATTACTGCACTACCAGTGTTGAAAGAGGTAACCATATGAGCTGGATCACAGCCTATAAAGTCAACCGATGTAGGTATTCCATGCTCTGAAAGGAGCCCAAAGAGATACAGTGTAAACACAACATTTTAGAAATCTCTGCTTTTCTGATAAGAAAAAGGAATTAGAGTATTCTTGAAATGTTAATAATGAAAAAGCACTTGTGTTAAGATGGTGAGCTGTAATAGGCAACTTCCCCTCAATTATTTAAAGTTTTATAACATTCTATTTAACATATAAGAAAAATATAGCTAGAGGGCTCTTAAAGTGAGAGCAGACGTGCAAAAGTTATTTGTTCTATATGCATTTTCTTCTAAGAGAGAAAAAACACACTGAATGAGTCTTTTGGTCCACTTGCCAATGACAAATTGTAAAATGATAAATTAGCATTCTTACATCACTGTCTTGGGAAATTGTTCACCTGGCAGAGACCTATAAGCCTTATCAAGTAGCTAAATACAAGTCAAAATTTCAGATCTGTGAAAATGAAGCATGGACTCTGGAATTCACTGATGCAGTACTATCCTCAAGTGGCCTGAGCAGCCACTTCTCTCTTTAACATAATAAAATGAACTAGCCAGATCAATGCACAACTAGATTAAATCTAGAGTCAAGCAATTAATTACCTGGATGAAGCTAGAAACAAATATCTAAATGAATTTTTACCTCTAAAGCTTGGGTAATTGAAAAACTAGTTGAATCACTAAGGTATCTAAGACGCAACAAAATTAAGCATATAAACTATTCATCCAATATGTTTCAAAACAAAACATACTTTTTAATAAAAATAAAAGGTCTAACTTTAAAAAATAACTTGGAAAATAAGACTAATACAGGTATATAAATATATGGATTATCACAAGGTAAATTGGTTACAGCCTTCTTTGACAGGAAAAGATTTGAAACCATGCATGTAACTCAGTTTGTACTTCCAGTTACGGGTGCTATTGCAATGCTTATGGCTAGACTTCTCAACCAGTGTGCTCACACGTGGTTTCCAGCTGAGCTTGAGACTAATTAATCCCTGCAGTCTCTCTGGGCAGCCGCCTGGAGCAGGCAGAGGGTCTCATGCTGTCCCCATAAGTAGCCTCATCTGTCTACTTCACTTTTACATACAAAAGGTTTTATTTTTTAAATAGGACATGTCCTGAAAAAGGTGAAAAAAAGCACTGAGCTACAGGTTATGTATGCAAAGCACCTTTCTTGTTTATGTAATAAAAAAAGACAAAGTAAAAAGATTATCACAAGCTTTATAAAATTCTTTCAATATATCTCTTGGAGTAACAAAGAAATAGTAAATCAGTTGCTTTGTCTTTTTTTTTTTTTTTTTTTAAATAGAGGCAAAATTTACTTACCCTTGTCTCCATTGTAAGTGCAAATACATGGCAATTTTTCTTGTGGATTCCATAACCTAACAGTGCCATCTGCTGAACAAGACAGTAATTGATTTTTTATGCCACTATAAGCAAGACCCCAGACAGCATCTGTATGAGCAACTAAAGTGCCAGCTAGAACATTTGGCTCTGGGAAGAAACAAACACACAAACAAAAATTAGCCAAAAGAAGTTTAAAAGAAATGCTTTGATATATAGAGATAACTTACCACATAATTAAGTATAAGACTACACATACCGACTATAAAGATAAACCAAAGTGTATACAATGTCCATCTCTTCTAAGTTGTGGAGTTACAGGTTATTTTTACCTCCCACCCAAACATTCCTGCATTTTTGCAATTTTCTGTAAGGAACATATACTTTTTAAAAAACTGCTTTATTGAGCTAATTCCCATGCCACCAATTTAAAATGTACAATTCAATGTTTTTAAATATGTTCACAGAGTTGTATCACTACCACACCAACTTCAGCACATTTTCATCACTCATGACCCATTTCCCTCAAATTCTTCCTCCCTGCCTTTCCACATCTACTGTTTCTACAAATTTGCCTATTCTGGACATTTCATATAAACGACCTTTTGTGACTGGCTTCTTTCACTTAGCATGTTTCCACAGTTCATCAGTATTGTAGCATGTATCAGTACTTCATTTCTTCAGTTTTTGAGTAATATTCCACTGTATGGATATACTACATTTTCTTTATCCATTCATCACTTAATGGACATGGTGGCTAAACATTGTGCATCTTTTTGTTCTGCAATCCTATTTCTCTAGTAAACTCCCACTTTCCACAGACATTTCTTATCATCTCTGCAATTCACACAGTTCCCAACGTCTTTCCCTAATGAAAGATTATTGGGCGGCCGGTTGGCTCAGTTTATTAGAGCGCAGTGCTCATAATACCCAGGTCACCGGTTTGATTTCCACATAGTGGAAATGAGCAGTGAGCTGCACCCTCCACAACTAGATTGAAAAAAAAACACGACTTGACTTGGAGCTGATGGGTCCTGGAAAAACACACTGTTCCCCAATAAAAACGAAAAAAAAACAGAAACAAGAGAGAGATTCTCTCTCATACTTCACTGAGAAAATACAGCACTGAAATAGAAGCCCTCCCCATTTTCCTGCCTCCCAAACTAGAAATCTGCTAGTGTCTAAAGCTATCTTCTCTGGGCTTGCAGATACAAGTAAGGAACTGTCCTCCTTCCCATCAAAGACTAATTCCAGCAAGTGTATTCTGGATTCCATTCAACTCACTAACTTGCTTTCATGTTTCCCTAGTACACAAATTCCCCTCTCCCTGGGATCCACAAGCAAACAAATAAGCTCCAGCATCTCGCAACATAAAAAAAAAAATACCTTCATTACCTTACACTAAACAGTAGGAGAGCATAGAATAAATATGCCTTTTTATGTCCCATTTACTCTCCAAATCACTCTAACATGATTTCTAATACTAACACCACACCAAAACAACCCTTGCTGAAATCACCAATGATGAACTCCATCCTACCACAAACTTAGTAGTATTTTTCTTTCTTTGATCATCTCTCCTCCTCCTCCTCCTCATCGCATTGTTTTTCAGCCATAAAGTGTGCACTGAAAGGTTACCCAGAGGTCCCTTCACCCTCTGATTTTAGCCCTAGCAACCAACCTCGTTCTGGCTGGCCGAACCTGGGTAACCTATGTCACTTATAAAAAGGAACCTTTCTATCCTCATATTATTAGACCTCTCAGTTACATTTGAAAGTGCAGACTGCTTCCTTTTTTTCAGAATGGTTTCTTCTTTTGGTATATTTCCACATTCTCCTGCACTTCCTCCAACCTCAAAGGCCAGTCCTATCTCAGTTTCTTTTGTTGGTTCTCTTGCTCTAACCACTCTCCCAATATCAAAGTCCCTTCTCTTCTTACCCTATAAACACACTCTACATGTTATACTATGCATTCTCATATCTTGATATTGATTTTACCTACTTGATAATGCTTGCTGTCTCTTAACATGCCTAAAAATCGAACTCACCATCTTTTATCTTCTCACACCTGTTCTGCCCATTTCAATAAATGCTACTATCACATATTTAATCACTTGTGTCCAAAAGTAGTGATGAAAACATTCTGAATTAGATAGTAATAATGGTTGCACAATCCTGTAATACAGTAAAAACTACTGAACTGTATACTTCAAAAGGGTATTTTGAACTACATAAGCTTTTTCTTAAAGTTTAAAAGATTGTTCCTTAAGTTTTATTCTTTTTTATAACTAATACTGAAATTAATTAATGCTTTAATTAATATAGTTTATTTTTTAGACACCATAAAACTACCATAAAGTACCAGCTTAAATATTTATGGCATAGTTAAGTTTTCTCTTTAATAAAGCAAATTACTAGTAAATGGAAGAACTAAACGAGGACATTAATATATGTTTAAACAACCTTATAATAATATTTGAGGTATTTACTTTTGCCAGCTCCATTCACTTAAAAAAATACATTCTGAACCTTTTACTTACCATACGTATCATATGGATCCACATTAGGGCTCGGCATATTCCACCACTGGATGGTTGCATCAATACCACCACTAAAACACTGTTCTCCATTAGAACTAATCGCTAATGATAGAACAGGACCACTATTATAGGGAAAGAGGGGAAAAAATTATTTATAAAGCCTAAGAAGAAATTTACATCTGCATCCCCCAACCTCTGAATACATGTGGTATCTAAAAACTGGTTAAGTTAAACATGTACATCTGAACAGTACTGATTATATTCTCACTAATACAATTATTAATCAAATAAAACATTCAACTATTGTCTTTCTTAATATAAAACAAACATTAAAAAATCACAAGGTTTGAGGATTGATAAATAATAGTTAACAATAACTATGGCTGTTGATTAAGTATTAATTCAATGAAACTTACATGTGGGCCCTGAATGTGTAGATAGGCTCTACATCTAAAGAGGCACTCCTAAAAGGGGAAAGGAGGTGGGGAGGAGAAGGCAATTAACCAATCATACATCACTGGTTGATATTCAAGAGTCATTAGTTAAGATCAAATGAGCACATAAAAGACATGGGACTATAAAGAAGAAGAATTACTTGTAATTATTTGCAAATTTGGAAGGGAAAAAAACACAGGATAACATTAAAATACTTACTTTTTGGCAGGAACTGTTTTTTGTAAGTTCCAAAGTTTCAGAGTATGGTCCTCAGAAGCAGTAACCAACACAGGTTCTACAGGATGAAAAGCTAATGCCCGTACTCCATCAAAATGACTACGTAGTGTATACTTGGGGTTCCATGTCTTTCGAAAGGCATCTTTATTGGCAGGCAACTAAAAAGAAAGAGCACAATATTTAGTGGTAAAAGTAGTAAATTGATAGGCATGTGGAATTTCTGTTTCTTGGTTTGGTCTGTTTAAAACATATATTTAAAACTGCCCAGTAGATATTTAATGTACCTTTAAAACTATAATAAATCTTTATCATTTAGTAAGAACTAAGAAGAATAATTTCACTAGCTTTCAAATACCTAGATCAAATGAGGAGTCCCTTAATCTCTTTTACCTAATCATCAGGCTAAACCTACAGATCCTATTAAATGTGAGTCACAACAACAAAAAAAACTACCATGTAGCAATACTTTACATGAAAACAATAAAAATTATATAAATGACTACCAAAAATCCAAGGGTACATTATTAATAGTAAATTGTTGTTACTGAAAATTAGGACGTGAATTTTTTAATGGCAGCAAGTTACTTTCTAAAAGTCTAGAATATATTCATCCCGTTTTCATTATCGTTGATACTGATAAGAGGTTAACCTTTTTACCTTCATTTCTCCATCTGTAAAGATAGGCTGTGAAACCTCTTCCAAAGTAGTCAAAAGTTTACTAGAATTTAGTTCCTTATATACTTTAAAAATATTAATAAGAACAATCCAGCCCACCAAGGCTGATGTCTCAAAAGCATGCTAACATAAGTGTAAAATGTAGAAAAACTGAATTCATTAAAAAAGGAAAAAATTAATCTACTGAAGAACTGCAAATACATTAATACAAAATCTAAGTATAGTTAACTCTCAATTGAGTCTTTATTGTCTATAAAAAATTTAATCCACGACTAGTTTCACCTCTAACACTATCCTTCCCATCCTACTACCTCCGTCCTCCCCCGATCCCTCAAATGTAGGACTAAGTATTCAGGAAACGGCAAGCTAACTTTAACAATTATCCTTAAAAAAAAAAAAAAAGTTCAAAAATAAAACTTGCTTTTTAAGAAGTATCCTGAAGGCAAATAAGTGATTCAGGTTCTCTACTTTTCTCTTATTCGCACCAAAATATGGCTTAATTTGAGTAGGTAATTGAGAGTTGACTACTCAAGATAGATATTTATCAACCAGTATTTTAAGGTAATCAATCATCCCAGACTCCTAACGAATCCACCACAATAAGAAAAATTTAAACACCACAAAGAGAATAGTTATAAAGAAGTCACTTCAACATATTGACACGCTTAAACTTATCTTTTCCATGCACCTTGACATTAATTCTGTTTTATAAGTGTTTCCAAAAATTAAGGAGCCTTCTATTAAATCATTAAAAAATTAAAAATAAAACTGCACTTACATCATAACTATAGTCTGCATCATTTGTTACCGTCAAGTCTGCAAGGTCTCCAAGGCCCAGTACACTTAACAAAACATCATCAGAACCCATAATAAATGACTTGCCTCCTCCAGATGGAAACGTTATTGGTTCAGCTATAAAGAACAAAACCGCTTCTTAAATGCTGAAAAATCATACAGTACAAGACAATATTGTGGGGGGAATGTAAGCACTTAACAGTTACAATACAGTAATATAATTTTTATTTTCCCACTTCCCTCCTTATTTCTTCCAAAAACCCTGTTACTGAGTAGCAATAAATGAGTGTTTATTTAGAAACTGCAACATAATCTTCCACAAATCAAATGTACACTAGATCTATTACTCCAGGGTGGGAGGTGGGGCACAAAAGCTTTGTCGATTTAAATCACTTATTACTTTGGTACAATTAAAACTACAGTATTTTTTAAATGTTATAGGTTATTGTGAAGTCTTTTTGCTTTGTATCATATTTGCTTAGAAGTGCTCGGTATTCTAGTCCCTGATAAAAATTAATATAAGCACTCAAGTATAAGTGGTCTCCAGTCTGTAATCCAGTGTAGTTTACTGAAATGAACCCTTAAATTGCTTAGATTCCTCCAGTAACAATAATGGTCTAGGAAGAGAGCAGTTCTACCACCAAAAATGTCGATTTCCTTTCGGTAAAAGATTAATCCATACGATATTCAGAATGTCTTCCAGCTTTCAAGCTGTGGCTATGATCTTTTCATTTTAACTTCCCTTTTATTTACCATGGTACTTCTAAAATAACTAATCTATATCGACTAACTATAGACTTTAAATTTCTGCTACTTCAAACAATTAAAATCAAATACTGCCATAATTAGAATAATTATACTAATATATATTTTGTGTTAACAGTTATAGTACAAGCAATAATTCTCAATATCATTCAAACATGCTTTGAAAGCAAAATTTTAATCTTAAGATGCAAGAAAAGTACACAAGTCATTGTAATACAAAACAAACTCAACATATCAAAAACATTTAAAATTCATGAGCAAATTTAAAAGGAAAACAAAAACTCAAGCTAATTATCAATTTAAAAAATTCCTATGAATAATAAATTTAATATACTACAGGAAACGTAACAGGTATAACAAAATTTGTTAGTCATCACTAATACTACTGAAAATAATGCTGAGAAGGTACAAGTCAACTTCTCCTAGATACATATACTACAGCAAAAGTAAAATTCATCTTTATTTAGAACACCTTATTATTTATCTAAGAAAGCTATAATATCAAAATAAGCTATATAATTTGACCTAAATCAAGTCCTAAATGAGACTGCTAAAACTAAGTAAGCTATATTATCAAAGTAAGCTTTATAATTTGACTTAAATAAGGTCCTAAATGACACTGTTAAAATGTTGTGAGCCCGCAACTAATGTAAATTTGATAAAATATATACATATGGATACTAGTACTATTTAATCTTTTTTTTTCTTTAAAATTTTTTAAAATTAAAATACAGCTAACATACAATATATTAGTTTCAGGTATAATCTTTCAATGATTATATTTCTTGAATCAGAATAATCTGTAGCACTCGCTGATTCTTCCTACCAAAATCTAGTAAGCAATTATTGGTAATACGAGAAGCATTTAAGAATGTTGAAATCCATAGTCTAAAATTATGTTTAAGAACAATTATATAAAATTCATTAGGTAATATTCACTCAAAGAATTTTTAGCCAGTACAAGGACAGATTTTTCTTTTAAGCTCCTAATTTGTTTGTAAGACAAGTTAGAACAAAATGCCACGATTCCTCCCACTCACAATTGTACACTCAATAACACAAATCTTGATAAAAGCCTACTAAAGTAACTTTAACATACTAGCAAATTATTTTGCATTATCATTCTTTGTGCACAGATATTTCTAATCAGTTGTTGACCAATTTAGGGGCACGTGAAGGGAAGTGCCTGTGCAGTATTAGCTAGTTATACTGAGAGTTTTAGATTAATTGTATCAAACAAAAAGTCAGTATTATGCCCCTTTCTAATTAATCATGACAACATTTCTCTATATATACACACAAGTATTTATTTACATATAGCAACCTATGCTGCTCACTCAGTATTACATCTATATCGATGTGAAAAAAATCTTTTAAGCTACATTTCTACTTTCCATAATTACCCATCAACACTGTGCATGTGGTAATCACAGTAATATTCAATTTGTCCTTGTTTCCTCGCAGAGGGAATTAATTTGTATTCTATCAATTCATTTTCTTAATGTTAATTAATCACAGCACGATTCCAAAAGCATAAAAATGTCATTAGTAATTCAAAGAAAATTTATTAAAAGCAGTTTTTGATGGAAATTATGACACTTTTTATTTAACAGACTAAGAGATTTCAACAAGCAATTTAAGAATACTATTATTGTATTAGCATTTTCCTTTACGAAAATCTTAAGAGTATAAAATGGGATCTTCACAAGGTCCTTTATGTACTTCTATAACTAATCCTTCTTTTTATAGATACTAATGACCAAGGAAATCTGAAGCTAACATATCAAACTCTTCCTTTAGCTTTCAATTTTATCAAACCTAAAGAACACAGCCCAATAACTGATTCCATTTATGCTAACATGGTATATCTTAAGACTACTAAAAACAGTCTGAACGGTTGTAATGCAGAAGTTTCTCTTTGAAAACAGACATTTTTTTCTCTATAAAATAAGGTAAGACACAGGCTTCACCAGGAAAGCATTATTGGAAGTTGGAAGTTGCCACTGAGAATGAGAGATTACGAACTCTAATGTCTCCTTCTTAGCTCGAAGTTGAAGCTGAATTAGAATCATCTAAAATAAATTCTAAGATCTACCCTTTGAAAAATATGAGGTTTGTGCTTAACTCCCCATCTCCTCCTCCTCCCAGCATTAAGAATTAGATCACTGACTTACATTCTCTTCTTTAAAAAGCACCCATATACATAAGCACGCACAGAGAGCTCTAAATTGGTTTAAGTGCAAAATCTTCAGTTTAAATGTACAATGCAAACCACATATATTTTAGGAAATTTTCCTCTGTATTATTTGGTGAAATAGATCAAAAGCTAAAGAAGCTAAACTACCACTAAAATGCATAAAACAAAAAATAATGGAGTTGGTGCGTGTATTTTAGAAAATACTTCCTGAAGTAAAACAGGAAAATAGATCAATAATAGAAATGAGATCTAGAAAAATTAAGACTATTTTACTTTTCCTGGTGCTTTTTATGCTTTAATATGTTTTGGGTTTATTATTTTAGTGATTTTATCTATTCTTCCTCAAATTTTCTTACAGATTATGATTGAGTGGTAAATGCATGCAGAGATGACTGTAAAAGAAAAAAGGCAAAATTATTTAACTGTACGAAAAATGTGCTATTGGAGAACTCGTAAAAGAGAATGAGATGCATTTAAAAAATTTTGATTGGGGCATCAAACAAATTCCATTACATACCAAAAATAGAAACATCAATGAAATTCAATCAATATGCTAAATTATTAGATAATGAATAACCTTATACATACCTGACATATCACAATAAACCTTTGGTAAGAATTCAGTCTTATTACTTAGAATTGTAATTATCTGGACCTACAACTATAAATTACTCAAGTATATCTACATATCTTCAGCTAACATCAATTTTGGAAGTAATGCCTAAGTAGTACTTTATTTCCTACACATTTCTAGTTTAAGCAAATTTTAGAAAATTCCTTACCAAGTAGTATATACTTGGTACCAAGTTAAAGGACAATGATGCTGCCTTATTCTACATTGATTAAAGCAGGCACTGTTACATATAATTTTAGAAATGATATATAGGTAAATTTCCAAGTACAACGTCTGGTACTTATTTGTCTATTATGTGGTAGCTGTTACTAGTTGCTCAAATTTAAGCAAAATTACTAAATAGTTTTTTTCTATTATGTACTTATTTTAAAGTCTTTTTAAAAACTATTTTCCTGCTACTAGATCTATAAGCTAAAGTTAGATTTCTGAGACACTCTAAACTGACCCCTATAATAGAAACAACTCCACATAACATTAAAAACAAAACATAGAGACATAGAAGCCAAAAATTTCAAAATCCTTAAGACAGTTACACAAAGAGCTTGCCCAACACCTTCTCTGAAGATCATGTAAGATGATCTTCAGCATTCTAAAACGGCAGCAAATTTACAATATTAAGGATATGTAATCTGGAATTAACGTGTTCTGCAATGTAAATAAACACGGTAGCTAAATTTTGTACCTTCCTCTGCTCTTGCACCTTCATGATCAGTCATTCTAGTAGAGGCTGACCTAGACTGATTAATGATTCCTGAAGGGATGTGGGGCAGCTCATCATCTCCCAGATCAGCTATCATGTCGTAGAGTTTTGTCCTGTTGACCCCTGTAAATTAATGTCAGCAGCAGAGGTTCATTTAATGGCTACCGCTTGACTTGCTTGTAGCCTTTAAAACCAATTTACTAACAAACAGGATTTTTAAGAAGTTCCAGTTAAAAAATCTCAGACAATTAAAGATGTCTTCAATTTTCCACACACAACCCCCCAAAATATTAAAGTGATTTAAATATTTAAGATATTCACTCTTTCTGTGAATATATATATATATATATATAAAATATATACATAAAATTGAGTCTTCTGTCACTCAACCAAAGTTCTGTAAACTAACAGACACAAAAGGTAAACAGAGGAAATTTTGGTGTTTAAGGTTAATATTTAACAGTGTAAAAAATAAAGCATGAGTTTTTCCAACTTAATTCATTCACTATTTTGAAAAGTTAAAGAAATAAGTACAAATGATTTTTATGAGGGTGCAACAAACAATTAACTTTCCCTGGTGTTTATGTGGATATTTTCCTGCCACATTAGCACAAATCTGTCATTAACAAACCAACCCCAATTTTCCTCTAAATATTTTTTTCACTTTTCCCAAATATGAAAAACCTGATTTACCCATAAGCTCTCTGATTTTCTCATAGAGTATGGAAAGTCAACACTGTCGCAGGCCATAAATTTAAGGGGAAACTTTCAGCTATTGCCTGGATAATTGAGGCCAAAATAGAAAAACTCAAAAGCACATGCAGTACAGTGGGATCTCTAACTCTGAACTTCAGAAATGACAGGAGAAGCATCTCTTATGCATTTTGAAAGAAAATAGTTTTAAGAATGTTAGAAAAAATAATTTGCAAAGACAAAAGAAAATGCTTTCTAGTCAATATAAAGTAAAAATTAAAATAGGAAAATCTAAGATTATATATTATGACCTTGTATTTACTAATGTCAACATTAATGGACTATGCAATTATTAAATTGCACTATAGCTATTAGAATATTGATAACTATATAGGAATTATCATTCATCTACGTGTCCTTAATAAAATGACAGATAGTGAGATGGTAAGACAATGAAAATAGGTAGAATCTTATACATTTATTAATAAGCTCTATTTTACAGTAATCCCTGACTTCTTAGTAATGCTATGCTTAAGCAACTCTACTTCTGCACTTGACATACAATACGTCAAGTAGTCTGAATTTTCTAAAGTAATTATAATGGAGAAACTTGGTAGAATTTGAGGATTTTCCCTGACAATGAAGTGACTGCCAACAAATTCTCTTAATAAATGAAAAACTGTCAACTGGATGTCTAACCATCAGCTAAATTCAACATGAAAGAAAATGAATGTTATCCTTTCTCACAAAATAGTTCTCCTTTATAATTTTCCCACTTATGAGTATCACCACCATTGATTTGGTTTCTGTTCTTAAAATTCTGTAACTACATCTCAATAATTCTTCTTCAACTTATAAAATAGAGGCAGAGGCTGTTTTTAAAAAGAATCCTCCCTTCAAGCAATCTTCAGGTTAATCTCTTTGTCTCTGTTGACTTTATTCTAATCAAAGATTTCATTCTTATGAATTACTGCAATAGATTCCTAATTAGTTTTCCTATCTCCCAGCTCCAATCAAATTTGAGTATCACATTTATTGTATCACCCCTACTCGGAAACCACAGTGACACTTCAACACTCTTTGGATTAAGGTTAACTAAAATCTTGTACTTAACCTTGCAGGTGCTTCATGATCTGATCCTATTTTTCCATCCAATCTCATCTTTTAATGATCCACAATATAAATCTAATTTTCCAGTCAAAGCAGTTTCCCTATAGTAAGTATCAACATTCACTAGGTTATTTCTACCATATTGTGTCCTATCTGTCCTCATCTATTCCTCACAAAGGTGAGACTGCACGCGTGTGCACACTCCTGTCCTCTAACGTGCACCTCAGCCTATGACAATTCTACCCAATCCTCCAAACCAGTTCTATCTACTGTAAAGCCTTTATGGATCTTTCCCTGCTCATTCTTATTATACTTGTGTGTACCCTAAAATTGACTTGATTAGATATTATCTTATAAATAATTTCATCAAATGATAACTAAAATCAGATACAATAAAGTACTAGTTTGTTATTATAGATAATGTGAAGTCATACTCTTCCTGACACACAGACTGGGACATATAGAAGGAAAGAAAAGTCAGAGACAACATGAAAGTTACTGTTCAAAGTGAGGATCCTAAATTACATAATTATTACTTTTTTTTTTGCATTAGTCTCTATGTAACATAGTGACAAGCTTAGGAAAAGACATAAAATCCCTGCTTTAATTCTAGTTTCTCGAAAACTGCTTAAGGATTAAAGCAGATTTCATAACCAGATATATACCATGTTTCCCCAAAAATAAGATCTAGCCAGACAATCAGCTCTAATGCATCTTTTGGATCAAAAATTAATATAAGACCCAGTCTTATTTTACCATAAGACCCGGTATAATATAATAATATAACATAATATAATATAATACGGGGTCTTACATTAATTTTTGCTCTAAAAGACGCATTAGAGCTGATGGTCCGGCTACGTCTTATTTTTCGGGAGACAGGGTTAACAGTCTTATCTAGTATCTAGTTTGTAAAGCATCTTTCAACTGCAAATTTAATGCGTCTTCAATTTCTTTCTAATTCTATCCAATATCCTAAATAAATGTAAGAAAAGCGATTTCAAATAAAACATCTGCAATGTGGATACCAACGAGAAAATTGATAATGGTATTAGTGTAATAGAATAATATATAATATCAATAACAAAGTATTATAACAATACTCAAAAGCATAATTGAAGACTCATTAAACATTAATTAAAACTGATTCTCAGTTATTGCTAAAATCCATAGGAGAATACATTTTCTAATTTTTATAGCAAGAAAAACATTTTTTACCATTATGAATTATAAAACAACCTATTCAACCTCTTAACCATGATCACCAAATCTATACAAATGAACAATCATCTAAAGATTACAGGACAACAACAAAAAATACTAACTACACCATGTATAAACCAATTTACTTTACTATGGACTGATAATTGTTGTTAGGGGTTTTATACATCCAAGCTTACAGACAACTTATGACATATGAAATTTATCTTTCTATACACTCTATTCTAAGTAAAACAGTATTTTTTAAACAAATCTAATGTTTTCTCTTTCTCAAATGTTCCTTCCCTTTGTTAATCATATATTCGGAAGTGAAACCAAGTGTCGGCAGGCAATCTGGAAAAGATAAGTTTATTTTAGAATAAGGATTTAGTTACGCTTCTTTGATCCGTTTTATTTTTCTGACTACCATTCCAATTAAAATAAAGCTTTCACATAACTGTCATCTTTTTAAAAATGATACAATATTAAGGAAAAACAACTAATTTAGCTGCAAAGTGATTCTGCAGTTTAAAAAAGCACACTGAGGGGCAGCTGGATGGCTAAGTTGTTAGAGCATGAGCTCTCAACAAGGTTGCCGGTTCAGTTCCCACATGGGATGGTGGGCTGTGTCCCCTGCAACTAAAGATTGAAAACGGCAACTAGACTTGGAGCTGAGCTGCGCCCTCCACAACTAGATTGAAGGACGACTTGGAGATGATGGGCCCTGGAGAAACACACTGTTTCCCAATAAAAATTTAAAAAAAAATAAAAAAGCATACTGATTGAAAGAGCATAGATCTGATACTTTCTGTCATCAAAATGCCTAAATTATTTTCTTCGGGGAGAACAACAACAACAAAATCAGTTAAAGAACTCAATGGTCTGTTTTAAAAGTATATTAAGCCAGAAATATAAAACAACTGCATCTCAGGTGAAAGTAATATTCCTTTAGTATGAAACAACTGTGTTATTTTCTTTCGTTTGATGCAGGAGACAATATTAAACTGCTTATGGGCTCTTTGAATTTATATTCTCTCTTAAATAGAAGCATATTAATCATCACAGATATTTTATAGTGTGTCAAAGTGTTTTGTAAAGCCCACTGAAGGTTATTGCTACAAAAGAATAATTTCTCCTTTAATGTATTAAAATGCCTAACATACAGATATTTGGACTAAAGTCACACTTTAAAAAATATTCCATTTTCTGGTGACATTCTGAAATCTCGGATCTGGAATAGCAAATGAGAAATACTAATATGAAACCTAAAAGAAAGAAAACTAGAAAATGATCCAGGGATACTCACTTGCAATTTACTTTAAAAGAAACATTGTAAAGGTTAAGACTTCCCCTCTCCAATATACTGATTGGTAAGTCAGAAGATGTATATCAATTCTATAACACCAGTAAAAGAAAGAAGCGGAATGACAGATAAATCATATTCTACATATAGAAAATACAGGAAAGTCAGGATAAATCAGAATAACTAGGAAAACTAAAATAAGTCCATCACTAGGAACCAGAATTGTAAACATACATCTTCTCAGAATGTAAATCTTTGAAACGGGAAAGCCTCTAAATCTTTTGAAGAAAGTAAATGAAATAATTTAATCCTCTTAATAAACCTCAATTTTACGGTATAAAATAGCACAGAAGTAACAATAAGCCCTAAGAATAAGAGCATCTGTCAAAAGAAAATACTACAATCCACAATTTAAGCTTCCCCAATTTGAAAAAGACAAAGATTTTTAACTTCTTCCTCATATTCTAAATAAAGATTCCAGAGTTCAGATACTTCATGTTTACTTCATATGTTACACACTGTATGGTTTTAAATTGTTATTGATTTTGATATACATGTTTTTATAAGATATAAAATAAAGAAAAAAGGAGACCGTAGAAAACTAGAAAAATTCTACCAGACGAAGATTTTAACAAAAGATTAGAACTTGTCCCTCATTCCCTTCCCCAATTACAGAAAACTTAGAAATTATTTAAAAACTGAAAGAAAACTGAGTAGGCTAAATAACAGTATTGTATCACTATTAATTTCCTGGTTTTCACTGTTGTACTGTGGTCATGTAAAAGAATATCTCTGTGGTCTGGTAACATTCTCCTAAGTATTTAAGTAGCAAAATGTCTACAACTTACTCAGTTCTCTGAATTGTTTGAAATAATAAATGTATGTATTTACAGAGAAAAAAGGATAAAACAAATATGGTAAAATGTTAATTAACATTTGGGGAACCTGGGTGAAAAGTACATAGGATTCCTTGTACTATTCCTGCAACTTTTCCTTAAGTCTGAAACTATGTCAAAATAAAAAGTTAAAAGGAAGGGGGGTTCACAGTGTGAGGGATGTAGATGGTGGGCGTCTAAGTATTACCTTGTCTTGTACAACTGAAATAAAACAAAATAAATAAATAAAAAGTTAAAAGGAAAAGGAAGCTTAACCCTTTTGAAGCCTGTGATCAAAATCACTGCATCAAGTCTCTTTAGTTCCATGGTCTTGACTTTTAGAAGTATTTATAGATAAAGTACAGCTCTTAAGTATACCTCACTTAGCAAGAAATTAACACTGAATTGTATTTATAATCTAAGGCAAGGTTGTCACACTTTTAAGTCATTTTCTTTTGCCTCAGGTAGGAAAAAAGAAGGGTGGAGTGAACAAGTCAGAAGACAAGATAAACCTTAGCTTCTTAACTTTGATTTTAGAAAGCTTTCCATTTAAGAGTGAAATCATGGTTGAGTCTTAACAAAGTTAAAAAGTTGACATTCTTGTCACTTTTTTCTTTCATTTAAAAAAAGGTATTTAGATTGGATTACATCTGTTGATTCTATATGGTAAAGTTACCAAATAATTTTCTTCCCTGTAAGAAGCTGGAAAAAAAAATCTTTAGAAACTTAGTGCTATGATCCAGTAGGTATGATTCATTCATATGTGGAATAAGGGGGGAAAATATAAAATTACATTTTATAAATTATTCTAACTTGTACAAAGCTGTATCTGGAAAAATGCCAGAATAAAAACCAACAAAGATAGATAATAAGAAGGCTAAGAAAACTTATAAGATATCCTTTAATGTAAAATTACATATTAGTATTAACATGATGATCTATGTGGATAAGACCATTCGAGGTTTATAATTTGTCAATTAAAAAAAATTGCTTTAATTCCCTAAGTTTTATCTCTATGGCAGGGATTCGAGGCCGAAATTTTCTTACTGAACTCTGTATTTAATATTAAAAAGTTGTTATTTATCTAAATTCACAAAGGAAGTGTAAACAGAAACAATTTATTATTTCCTAATTACTCAATCCTAAGACACTGCTGGAAACCTCATCTTTCTATCTACATACATAGGTAACCTTAAAGACACTGACGTTTACAGAAACATTAAGTATGTGACACATTCTAAAGGTTTAACTAATGGAGGCTAGATTAATCCACAAAATGCAATACAATGTAACCTCTAAGATATTTTATTTAGATGACTATAAAATAAGAAAAAATTAGTTTAAAATAATATAGTGATATTCTTGTTGAAAAAATTTAAAAGGTTTATGTATAAACACACTTAGAAGAGGTTGGAAATATATATGCCATGCCAAATATTAACCTCTAAGTGGTAGAACTGCAGGTGATTTTGACTTTTTCTTTGTTTCTATATACTTTGCATACTGTCAGAATAAGAAGCATGTATTATTTTTATGGTTATATAAGCAAAGTTAGTTCATTTTTTGGAAAAAAAAAGACAGAATCAAAATTACAGGGGCTGGCTGAAAATACAGTATACATCTGGATAATAAAATAGTACTGAGACATGAAAGCCTCAAGGCATGGCTCTGAGGTCTCCCAGCTCCTGATTTAATCACAGCAGTTCCCTTTCACCCATTTCACATATTAGGTTCTCTAATATTCTGTTGGATAACAGGGTGGCTTGTTTAAAAAAAAAAGAAAGAAAGAAAATGTTATACAGAGGAATATTTGACAAACAATGATGTTTTCTATAAGCTGTTAAGTACTAAAATAATAAAATTTTGTGTACTATTGGCCTATTAAGGAAAATTAAAATTTTATGGGAATTTTAAATTTTAGTTTAGTTCATCTGTTTCTAACATTTCTTAAGCAGACATGTTTTTAAATAAAAACTTTTAGAAAACTTTTAAAACCTATAACTAAAAAGAACCTTAAGTTGAGTTATGTTATTTCTAAACCTCAAAAATGTATAGATCTAATATTCTATCAGAAAAAAATGGGGTATTTTAAATTAAAAGCAACATTTGACATTTTTTTCTAAAGAAAACTTCAGCAGATAAGTCAGTTTATGAATAATATAATACATGAAATAAGTAATGTAATATTAAAATAAACTACTTCATTTCTTTAGAAAAAGACTTTTAAACCCTAAAATTCTAATGCCATTGTATCTATATTAAAATAGTTAATCATGCAAAAGTACTTTTATGATCAACATACATGAATTATAGAGGTAAGTGATGTTATAGTTGAATAAAGCCTCTGCCCAGCACTAAAGGTTTTAAAATACAATAAGCAGTTCATCATAGTCTGAAAATTCTTAGAGAATAGCTTGTCTTTCTTATTCACATACAATAACAAATTAGCATAACATTATAAAAGAAAATTGCCTAACAAGATATAATAAATCCCCAAAACTCCGATTACTAGCCTCCACAATAAATTAAACCATTCAAAAATAAAAAGGCCTTACTTAAGGAAACTTACACTCTTTTCCATTACACCTGCCATTTTATAAACTAATTTACTTGTCACCAGAGAAAGGAATATGAAAGATGTCTATATAGTTTCTGCCTGTATCTCCTTGACAGTCAAAAAAGTTAGACTAGTAAGAATGAATGGTCAGTTCAAAATAAAGTTTCCCATAAATGAGTTTCTCCATTTAATAGTCACAGGTCTGAAGATATTTTTCATGTGGCTGTTTTAAGTTTGATTCACAAAATGAAAATGAATTACTTCCTCGAGAGGTGCTATAGCTAAGTTTATACTTTTACAGTACATCAGTCAGGATACAACATCGTGAAAAATACATCGAGGCACCAAAAGACACTCAGCTATTGAGCAAACAAAATCTACTGCCATCACTACCCTCTCCTCTGGCCATCACCTATCAGAATAGCCAAAAAAAAAAAAAAATACTACCCAGGAGAGATTTTTTTTTGCTGTCGTTTGTGGTTGGGCTAGGCCAGAAAGCAAAAATTATAGAAAGGGCTTCCCTATTCACTGTACTTCAGGATTCACTAACCAAGAAATGTAACCTGGCTATGAACTGGTTATAGCTATAATATCCTATGTATCAAAAATAAGGAAATTCATACTCTCTATTTTAAACAAATCTCTATCAATTTTAATTCCAAGGCCAGTATTTCTTACAATTTGGTAAACTTTTTAAAGCTTACAAAAAACAAAAAAACCCTTGAAATCTTTCCTTCATCCTTAGCCACAGATTTAAAATGATTTTCAATTTGATCAATTAACATATCCTAAATCATATTCAAATAAATTTCAATCATACAACAGACAAAGTTTAAAGTTAGTTGCCCCTTTATGAAACAAAAAAAAAAAGTACACAAAAAAAACAGAATTGAAGAATTTTTTTCTCAAAGATTGGTA
This sequence comes from Rhinolophus hipposideros, assembly GCF_964194185.1. NCBI lineage: Eukaryota > Metazoa > Chordata > Mammalia > Chiroptera > Rhinolophidae > Rhinolophus > Rhinolophus hipposideros. Next base: position 22,151,858 of record NC_138051.1, on the reverse strand, counting down.
TACAAAAATTATAATAGAATCTGCACTTACTCTTCACCCCTTTCTTCCCCTTTCGTTCCTTCTTGTACTGTTCCTTCAGTTTACTTATTAGTCCCTGGTCTACATCCCAAACCTCAGTAGTTGGGGAGAGGTCATCTTTATCTACATGCAGCATATTATTAAAAGAAAAAGTATCAGCAGTTGGCAATGCAAGCTGTTGGCAGTAAATGGTTATAGCTTTACATAATCATAATAAAAATGTACTAACAGCATATACTCAAAATACTTTAAAGGTGCAGTCTCAGTTTTGGTATTCACAACAAATTCTAAATGCCCTGAGATCTCATAAATTTCTAAACATTTAATACTAACAGTTAAATGGTGCTTCATTTCTATGAATCACAAATTTGAAGGTTATTAATCTTTCTATAACTGATATTCTTTCAATGGATGGACTGACCTTAAAAATCTAATGTTATAAAAAATAGATCACTGCATCTTTATTAAAACGTTAATAAAATTATTCAGCCAGCGTCATAAAAGCAAATGAATGAATTACATGCGAAGTACTCAAAAGTGCAAGCTAGAAAGGTCAGTGCCGTTTTATTGATGAAAATATTCATGCACCTTCTGTCACACTGATTCTGCATGCACAGGATTAATTATACTAATGGAGAGGCATTCTAATTCTAGTCCAATAAATACACACATGTAGTTGCAAAATACAGTCTCAAATAATCTGTACAAGGCATTCAGAGAACCGCCACCTCTACACCACCCAAACCAAATGGTTCAACATCTCATTACCTTCTTCAATTGTCTACAACTAAGATTAACAAAATCAAACAAAAAACCCTCAAATTCCACTGAAGAATTTTTTTCAGAGTTGTTTTTTTTTTAGGTAAGATGAAAGCACCGACAAGCATGGAGAAGTGAAAATATACATTGCTGTGCATCTGCTAAAAGGACACTTAGCTTTTAGCTGAATAGAACAAATCTGTATATCTTTTAAGTAAATACTTGTGCCTGGAAAAAAATCTACTCTATAGTAAACTAAAGGAAAAACAGTATTAAAAAGCAGTATAAAAATAAGTCTATTAGAATTATTTTAAGTATTAAGAGTTTTTCTTTCCTCTAATTTTAAAAGAGCCATGTTATTAAGAAGTTTAACATTCTGTTACAGAATAACTTACTAAGAGTTTACATAACACTGTTATGAAATGAAAATTACACCAAAATACACAGGCGAAGTCAATCAACAAGACTGACAGAATCGTGAGATTTTAAGGAAAGCATACTTGTTAAATTTTTGATAACTCATTATATTCTGATTCACAAGTCTTACAAACTCCCTAGACCTCACTGACTTAAATCTATACAATGGACAGAAAAAGGCCTTTTTTTTTCCTTATTAGATTGCTACACGTAGTAAACTTAAGAAATTCACATCTTTGGATGGCACACAGAAATTCAATTATTTACTGTACTGTCCCTTGAGTCTTTTCTACTGCACTTGTTATCACTATCTCCCTTATGAATACATCTATGATCTCAGGTAGTATGTAAAAAGCTAAATCCAAAGTTTAAATTAATTTGCTAACTTGAATTACTTGAAACTAGGTTGTTCAAGACTGAAATTTATATGTAAGATCATTTGTCATATCTGCAAATTGTAATACTGTTTGTAATACAGTTGTAATACTGATTTAAAGAGAAAATTCACTTTTCATGTTACTCTAATCATGAGATTTCCTGAAAACTATGTTGTATTAGGAATCATCAACTTACTGAATACTCCAAGAAAAAATGTAAAGTCTTAATCATTTGCACTCATTTGCACATATGAATAAGACAAACAATTCTTATTTTTCAAAGTGACTACTTAAAGCAAGACAATTTGACACATTTTTAGCAAATACTTTTTAAAACTCATAGAAACAACAAAAGACAACCTAAGTGGTGCAAACTTTATACAGGAAATCAGATAGGGCAGAAAAATGTAATAAGATAGCCAAACGGTTTTTAAAAGACCTTTGTAGAAAAAATAAAGCTGTTACTAGCTCTAAAGTAAAGTAGCAACGGGTAGTGGAGAGTGAAAAAGCACAAGGAATAAAAAAGGATAAGCTTAAGGAAAAAAACAAATATCACTTGCAAGATAACCTCAAGTCTAGAAAACAAAGGTAAACTTAGGCAGTGCAAAGAACAGGTTGGTGAATGCATATGTGCACAAACAACATCCTGAAACTTGCCTGGTAAGTAACAGCTGATTTGATAGTGCTTATAAGAAATAGTTAAGAGCAAAAGGGAAGAGCCAGCATAATCTTCTACATATTAATCCTGTTTTTAAAAAAATCTACAGGGAAAAAAATACCAAGAAATGAGGTTGAATCAGTTATGGCAACTTTTTTGTTTAAATGAAACACAAATATGTATTCACACAAAAATTGACACTTTACTCAAAACCACAAAAACATAAAATTTTATTATGGTAATTCTAACTATTAAAGCAGAGGAATTATACAAATCTAAATATAGCATAAATTTTTAACTTACTTTACGCAAATATTCAGTAATTTATCCATTATATTTAAATACAAATATTCAGGTATTAATTGTATTTTGTAGCCCTATAAATTTCCACAGAGCACAGTTTAATAGTGTTTAACAGAAAATGACTAAACGTCCTTAAAATGTCTAGTCTTCATGAGAGAAATAGCAAAGTTAGAAGTGCCTACTAATATTTTTGATTGTGAGAACTAAAAACTACTAAAATTAAACTCAGACTACCTAACATAGACGACGGAAGAAAAACAGGATTTAAAAGCTTTCTAAAAATCAGTGGTTTCACAGGATAAAAGGATTCAAAATTAGAGGTATCTAAGCAGATTGATAATATACAAAATAAAAAATAACATAGATTATCCAATGGGGTAAATATGAGATATGTTTCATTAGGACAGACTATTTATTTTAAAAACACCTGTGTCCTTTACCCAACAGCTTAAATCTGAAAACCACTACCTTCCCATTTATAAGTGAGTAAATTCAAATTTCAAGTAAATGAATTAAATATAAAGGAGTATGTCCATCTTCTCTGTTTTGGAAAAACTGAATATGATACCTGCTGAGTAGAAAAGATAAATTCGGAAACACTGCACAGATCCTATGACAGACTTCATTTCTTAAGGAAAGAAACTACTTGAACCATTTTGTTCTCAAGAGAGCCCTTTCCCTTAAGAACTTACAATGCTTTAAAGATGTTTCAGTCTCTTCTGGAAGGAAAAGATTTTGTCAGTTACTTCCAATTTACAAAGATACTCAGATCACTCTCAAATACTCTTAGTAAAAAGTAAGTTAATGAATTGACAGTTATCATTAGTACTAATTAGGTCCTCTCTTGAAACTGCGATATTCCAGTCAAGTCTTTGGACAGAAAGACCAATCAGCTGTACGTAATATGGTACTTTTATTAAAGAAATAATGCCACTTTATACAAATCAAATTCCTGAAATTTTTTTATGTTCTGACTGAGAATTAAACTTCCAGCAATTTTAAGCAAAAATAAGAATAGATTATGTGTCAAAATTTAGGTATCCAAATGTTTAAAAACTGCTTTGATCGTTTTTTAAAATGAAAATAACCTAAATGTACATCAGCAAAGTCCTGGTTCAATAAAGAAAGAAACGTACTGACAGAATATTATGCAGCTATTGAAAAAAATGTTGTTTCAGAAGAACAATATGTTAAGTAAAAAGTGTGGGCAATAAATCAGCACACAGCAAAATCCTTTGTTAAATATACACATATTTATATATAAATGTTAATCATGGTTTTCTCTACATAGTAGCATAACAGGTGATTTTTAGTTTTCTTCTTTACATGTTGTTGTGGGTTCTAAACCTCCTATAAGATAAATGAATTAAAAAATAATTATATATATACAATTTAAATATATTTATATAATTATAAAATAATCCAGAAAAACATAAATAGTAGTTTAGAAATTACTGTTAAAAATTAAGGTATTTCCAACACTGAATGGGTTGCACAGAGAAGCTAAAAGAAAACTTAGATACTTATATTGTTTCCCCTGAGCAAGACTAATTTTTAAGAAGAATAAACTTCTAGAATACAGCCATTTTCAAATAAGTACAAAAATGTATATTCAGAGTCTAGAAAGTTATTGTGGAGTTGTTTTCACATTTTTAATTAATGTGCCTCTTCTCTTTCCAGTTAGTTGAGAAATGAAGGTCTGAAAATAATGCTTAAGAATTATGAACAATGAAAAAGCTGATAACAAAATTCAGATCTTTTAAGTATTTGATTTATATCAGGACAGCCAATAAATATATTATCTATAAGGTTTTATCTCTATTAGCAACATTCAGTTTCGATACAAAATTGAGGCATTTAAAAAAAAACAAATGTGTTTTCCATCACCAAAGTAGTGTTTAAAAATCCAGTGATAAACCTGAAACTAATAAAGAAATAAAGAAATATAATGATAATGCCTTTTGCTAGTAACTACTGGTAAGCAATGATGGTGTTCATGTGAAGTATGTTAAGGCACTTAGAAACCTTTTCTAATAAAGCTCTATAAACACAATTTGAATTCTACCTACCAGATAACATGCTGATATTAAAAGATTGAATGAACATTTAATAGGAATAACATACTGGACCTCAGCTATTATCTTAAAATATTTTTTACATTTTTATTTTACTTTCTAATGGGGTTTCTAAACCTATATAAACTGAACAGGGTTTATCTCCCTTTTAGTTATGACTGGATTATTATTATCATTACATATCACTTCCAAAGGCTAGGCCCTAACATTTGAACAATGAATATTATATATAATAAAGGTTAATAACCTTCACTAAATCTTGTTCAATATAGAGCTACAATTCAGGTTTAGTAGCTTTATTGCTTCCTAGCAATAAGTCAGATAATAAATACCATACAGGCATACCAAAACAGTTAATGCTTCTTGAAATCTAGATTCATTACCAAATTAAATAATGGGAAGTTAAAGAACTGTTTATGTGCCTATTTTTAATCTGCTAAGAGAAAAGGAACTAAATATCTAAAGTGACTAAGTATTTCAACTTTAAATCAAGAAAAATTTCAAAAATCAAGCCATATACAAAACAGTTTAGTCACTGAATCTTAATAAATCGATGCAAAATACCACTTCCCCTTGCTCTCAGTTTCACTGTCACGGTACAGAGACACACATTTCTACATATAATATTTAATAATAATACATCTTTAAGGGCCCACCCCCATAATTCTTTATCACCTTACCCCATTCTGTGCCATCCCCTGAACTCCGTGCTTCTCCGGCTCCTTCACCATCTTCAGCAGTCACTAAAAAATCAAATTCTTTCAGTGCTTCTTCAGTATCAGGATCATCAGTTAGGTCAGCAGCTAAACCTTCATTACCTATCTGTAAATGGAACACAAGCCAAGAATTAATCATAAATTTTAAAGGGGTCCTTTATGTTTTCATACTATTATTTTTACACTTGCACTCCCATTTTTAAATCACTTAGGTACAAAATTTTAGATTTTCATGTAGTTAACCAACCCCAAATTATACCTTAGATAAATGGTTTTCGACAGTGTTGTGTGAAGACCACTGTAATAGGTGATGCAAGTAATGTGGTAGTAAGAATGATTTTAAAATGCTAATCACCAAGAATAGTTAACTTCTTTAAATATTTCACAGTTACCCTTTAAAGACCCATTCACTCACTCACACTCTGATGTGTTGTGCCGAACTGATCTCACTGCATATGTAGTCCATAACTCAGTGATATGTAACAGCTAATAAGGATATTAACTAATGTAAGTCAATAGGTGTGGTAATTACGATAGTGCTTTACCTCCCAGAACAAAAAAAAGGATCAAAATGTCTCTTCACCCATGTTACACATACTGAGTATGTTATACATATGAAATGTGGCAAAAACGTTAAAAACCACTGCTATGGATTAGAAGCTTTTGAGGAACACTGGCATTTCCCCACATTACCATAACATCCCAAAGAACCACAACTGAACCTACCCACGTTTTTTACTTGAAATGCTGTACACTACTATGACAATTCATAAATGGATCACCTAATCTACTTTTGCTCCTGTGGCTAACACACATCACCACTAAAATAGATAAACCCGTTCCTTAGGTTTTGAGCAAAAGTAAATTATTAATCCTTACCAAAGAACGAGAATGTTGACACATACAGTATTATGTTGTGTGTAATGCACTCCCAAGTATAATGCACACCCACGATTTTGGCCCAAATTTTCAGGGGGGGGGAAAATCTTTTGTTTTAATTTTTAATTCCAATTTTTATTTGTTTACATTTAGGTATTTGTTTTTTGTATTATAAAGGAATCTTAGTATTTATTTTTAAACATATTACGGTACAAGAAATTTTTATGTAACAAATAATTACAAGACACAAGAACAGATACAAGAAATTTTATGTACCGGTAACAAATTTACAGTATTTGCTTATCATAGAAAGCCAAGAACTCTTCGTCATTACAAGTTCATTACAAGTTCATCGTAAGTCCAATAAAACCAATTATCGTATTCCAGTGTATCATTTTGCATCCGGATACTGTTATTGATTTCTAGAGTTACACTTTTAACTCATAAGCATAAATAAAAGAATTAAAAATACTTATATAGATACAGAATTAGTACTACCCATGTATAATGTGCATCCTTATTTTCCTCTCACAAATTTGGGCAAGAAACTGTGCATTATACATAGCAAAATACAATACATTTAGAATCCACTCTACTCCCTCACCCACCACGAGAATTCCCACTGAAGCTTCAGTTAATTTATCACCTGTTTACCGTACATGAAGAAAAAAGACTGCAGCAGTGATTCTTAATTGTGGCAGGAGTGGAAGGGGTGTTGCTTTTTTAATAAAAAAGGTTCAAACCACTGGACTAGTCCTTTAAAAACGGACCCTTTCTTGCCATTTAGTGAGTAATACAGCAAATAAAAACTTCTACTATATGTGGGTAACTTAATAAGAACTGATATACAAAACTTTCAAGCGACATCGTAAAATCAAAAATGATCACTCACAATGTAACTTAAGACTCACAAAGATTTCTATTTGAAATGTACATGAATATATATGTTGTAGCTAGTAAGAATAGAAAATCAAGTTCTTACTTTGTGTTTATTCATCCGATGTTTGTCTTTTCCTTCTGGGATGCCTTCAATCATGTCATTTTCCTCTTCTTCATCACTGTCATCAGCATTTTCTAAGAAATTGAATGTCTCAAGCACATCACCAGAAGGCCTATATGAGGGGAAAAAGATGAATCCAAATGTTCCAGAGATTATTTCTAATATTTCTTTCTGGTTCGTATTTTAACACAGTATCTGAAGGTAGTATAGAGATTCAAATGACAACCTATTTACAATGTATTGCCTAAATGTTGTACCCAAGAAAAGAATGCAGAAAAATTATTTATGTTCTCTGATTAAAATAAAAGTGACTGTTCGTTGTTAACTGAGTTTCTCCTATGTATATTGTCCAAAATATTTTAAGTAATCACTGCATCAAAATAAAATCCTATAGTAGTAGAAACCAAATGTGCTATTATCTCTCAAAATAAAGCCACCATAAGCAAGCAACTTAAGCTTAGCATTTCTTAAGGCTCTACAACCTCTTACAGCTTGGCCCAAATATTTGAGGACTAAAACCAAAGTTTAATTTATCAGGTTGCCAGATTTAAAGTTATAGCAAATCAAATGTAGAACATTCCAATTCATTTCACAAATTTTCTTATCTAGAAAACGGGATCCTTAACATACTGAAGAAATACTTTCAAGTCTTTCAGAACCACTCATTTAATAGGTAATAGTGATAATCTATTTTTTTAAAACTATAATCTGAGTTCCTCCTTTGTATACAAAAAAAGGGTTTCAATAGTTGTTTAAATATCTAACAAAGGTAGCAACAGAACACTGGATTTTCAGCTGAACACAGACTCTCACAATGAAAGGCTCTGCTCTTCCATTAACTAGCTGCCTGAATGTGGCCAAGTCTTTTAAACCTTTTGGAATCAATTTCTTCACAGGTAGGGAAAAAACTTTTTTTTTTTCCTACCTGTAAACTGTGAGGGTTTAACTAGATGACCTCAAATGTCCTTATCAACACCAAGAGTGTATGGTAACAAAAAGAATAATCTGAAATTTAGGGTTTTCTTCCTCCATGATTGGTGCTATTAGTCCAAATGAAGAACATAATACAATTCCGACTATTTTTAACAGCACCTTAACATGGCACATGGTTTTAACAGGCCTGATACCACTCTGCCTATTCCAGTACATTAAGGACCTATTTTAAAAAAGAAAAAAAAAGGACCTATATAAAAACTGAATACAGAAAGAGATGGTGTTACCAAATGCAAATTAGTAAAAACAAACAAACCTACCACAATAATGAAACACTTTTCAGCTCAACGTTCATGGCATGTCTTAATATTTGGGAATTAAATGAAAGGCAAAGAAAATATATGACAAACCGGCACATGAATAATAAAAATAATAAAAAACACAGTAAGTCCTCACTTAACCTTGACGATAGGTTCTGAGACTTTAGAGGGAAACGAGGTATAATGAAATCAATTTTACAAAAGGCTAATTGATATAAACAGCATCTTGTCAATGTTATAATGAAACTACACTGAAGGAAATGATGTTATTCGAAGATCTGCTGCAACAAATTTAAAATACAAGAATTTTGTTTTGAACTTTGATAAATTAAGAACTGTTATCCCTTGGATAGAAACTTCTGTCTCTAAAGTGAGAACTCACATTTCAGATTTTAAAAGTTGTATTTGATCACAGCAATACATGTGCATGACCTTAAACGTAAAATAGAGCACAATCCATAAAAGATAGAATTGATGAATTAGACTTTCCCAAATTAAAACCTTGCTCTTTGAGAGACACTGCTAGAGAATTTAAAGAGAAGCCCACAGATTGAGAGAAAATATTTGCAAGTCACATATTAGACGAAGGACCTGTGTCCAGAATATAAAAAGAACACTTCAACCTCAACTATGACAAATAAAACAATAAAAAATGGGGAAATTATTCAAACAGACACTATATCAAAAAACGTGATGGCATAAACAGATACTCGACATCTTCAGTCTTTAGGAAAATGAAAATTAAAGTAACGATGAACTGTGAAGGTCTGAGACTTTACTTGCATGCTAACATGCTGTTTCTTTTTAGAATTCATGACAATGGTCTTTGTATGGATCTTTTTAAAATTAATTTTATAGTGTACTTGTAGGGAATCCTTTCAAACTGGAAAAAAAAATCCTGGGAAATACATTCTGTAAATATATTCCAGAAAACTTTCTTTTATTACTACCTTAATAATCTTTTCAACACCATTTTGCCTGTTCTTCCTGAAACTCCTCGTCAGGTATTGGCTCTCCTGAACGGACCTTTGATTTTACCTAGTTTTTCAGTTCTACTTTTTCTTTTCCCTTTCCTGGGAGAGTCCTTCAACCCTATCTTCCAAGTTTTACATGGAAATTCTTTCTATCACACTTTTTAATTTCTATTAGTTCTTTTTTGATGTCTGACTAAACCTTTTAAAATAACATCCTATTTGTTTTGTAGATGTATTATCTTCTCTCAGCCATCTCAGAAAATTAATTACAGTTTTAAAAGTCTTCTGCTCCCTGTTTTCTGAGTTCCTTTTCTGTTCAGTTCTTTGTTTTTAATTTTTCACAATAGTCAAGTCTTTCCTTAAGTGTGAGGCACTGAAGGGATAAATGGATGTTCTGTGTACATGAATGAGGTTTGTCAAGCAGCTGGAATCACTTTTGCATAATTGGACAGAGGTCCAACCATTTCACTGGCAGATCTCAATTGTCAGTTTCATTAGGTCTCTTCTATTAATGTGATCAATTTCAATATCCTGCCTGAAGAGATATAAAACCAGCTGCCAACATATTAGAAGCCAAATAACAGAAGAAAACAGGGGATCTCACTGCTCAGCTAGAGATTTTCAGATAATCCTATTTTCTGTACAGTAACTGGCCCTACAGTTCCTTGATTTCTTAAGAAATCATTGATTCAACTTCACCAGAAAATATACCACTATTCTTTAAGATAGGGTAGGGGTGTTTAACCAGCTGCATAGGATAAAAGAGGGTATTTGAGATTCTAACTACCTCTTACATAAACTTTAAATCAATTCTCTATTGACAGCTCCCCCTCTAAGCCTGACTCCAGATGTACCTGATACCTCCCATTCCTTAGACTTTGGAGCTTTACTGACATTTTGGGACTTGAATTGGTTTATTCCTTTTCTTCTTCCTGTTGTTCCTGAATACATTTAGATTTAAGCTCAGCTGACATTCCTCCATTTTCTTCCCAGTTTCCAAAACTATTAAATTCTCCCTATCTGATGGACAGTAGCCTCATTCTTTCTATGTAATCAATTTTGTCCTTCTGTGCTAATGCATCTTAAAAAGTCTTTGTCATTTCAGCTGAAGTTCCAGATGGCACACAAATAAAATGTGCCTTTAATCCACTATGCTTAAGTGGAAGTCTCCACTAAGGTGTATTCTAATTTTCTTCTCTGTCAACTATTTACTATCCTCTCTCATTCTAAAAAGGCAATCAACAGAATTTAAAAATTAACGTATCCAGATGAAGGGAAAATAAAATGAAGTCAAAGGTAAGGTTGGCCCATAAAAGGCTAAAAGAATCAGTTCATTTTTCTAGAGGTACCTCCTCATAAAATTGGCAAGATTGTAAACAGAGTAAAAAGAGAAAAGGAACAACTACTGGAGGTTCAAAGGCAAATCAGTCCAATGACTAAGAAGCAACACAGCTTTTCCCAGTTAAAAAAAATCTAAGAGATCTGTCTCTCCCAAGGAATCCTCATAAAGTGAAAGTTTTGTGATAGGATGCACTATGCACCCACTACATTCCCCTACAAAAAAAAATAACAAGAAATACATTCACTCAGCAAAATCCAGTAAACATTACTCTTGGTGGGGTTACATTTCAACTGGATACACAATATTCTATAAAAGTGCCTGGCATTGTTCTAAATGCTTTATACATTACTTCATTTCTTCTTCACATCAACCCAACCATCACCATTATGCAAATAAGGAAACTGAGGCAAAGGAAGGTAAAGTACCTTATCCAAAGTCACAGCTAGTAAGTGGTGAAGTCAGAATTCAAACCTAGTCTGTCTGTCTTCAGAATTCATTCTAAATCATTATGCACACTGCCTCTAATAATATGATCTAAGATGTATCATTCCTTTACTGTTTAACATAAGACTGCTTCTAATCTTTTACTATTAAAAATAAGAATATGATAAACATCTTTTTGCTGAAATCTCTATAATTGTGTTAAATCATTTCTTATTCCTAGGCATTTTCAAAGGCCCTAATAGCTGAATCATATACACATTCATTAGTGCAGATTCAGAATATATAAGTATACTCATTAAGAAGGAAACCAGCCTTGATTAAAAACAACTATTATCTAAACATCTGTGGTCGAATGAATCGATGAAGAAAATGTGATATATATACACACACACAAACACACACACACACACTAGAATATTATTCAATTATAAAAAAGATGGAAATCTTGTCATCTACTACAACACTGATGAACCTTCAGGACTGCATGCTAAGTGAAATGAGTCAGTCACATAAGGACAAATACTGCATGATTCCACTTCAGGAGGTATGGAAAGTAGTTACTCATAGAAACAGCTGAATGGTAGAGGAACTAAGGAGTTGCTATTCAGTGGGTATAGAGTTCCAGTCCTTCAAGATCAAGTTGTAGAGATGTGCCCTGCAACATGGCACACTTATAGTTAACAATACTGTGCTGCACACTTAATAAAACTGTCAAGAGGATAGATCTCATCTTATTTTTTTTAACCACAACAGAAGGAAAACTCATTTAATAAGACATTAAAGTCTTAATCTTGCAAAGGCAAGAAGCTTTCAAAGGAGAAGATACAGTGTTGTGAATCTTTAATTCATATTCATGTGTGGTACAGTAAACTGCATTACTCTAAAACATTTACAAACCCTATAAACTACTTAGCCTGGTTAGCTAATAAGTTTAGTGGAAAATGCATAATACTTTTCACCTTTTCTCTTATGCTACAAAAACACTCCATGCTTCTTTAAATCTAAAGTAAAGAAAACAGGGGCTCTATTAGATACCAAATTGTTTTTATTCAAGAGACCTTATTTCTCAGAATAAAAAGCCGAAACAAAGGCTTATATTATCTTGAAAGTTATAGAATATGTTTTAAATTGCATAATGTCAAAAAATATATCTAACATATGAAATAATACTAGTTTATAAGCTGTACATATTATTAATTTCTTAAGTTCTAAACGAACTCAAAGAACTCATTTGATTTCTCCCCCATCCTCTTTTTCTTTTTCTTTGTCCTTCCAACTTGTTATTCAGCATAGTATCTAATGGTTAAAATAAAAAAGTTCCACCTGCTCTACTTGCATTTATCAAGTCTGTATTCATCAAAATTATATCTGGTAGACAGAAAACAACAAGTGTTGACAAGGATGTAGAGTAATCAAAACTCTTACAAATTTCTGGTGGGAATATAAAATAATTCAGCCATTTGAGAAAAGATTTTGGAAATTCCACAATACGGTAATCAGAGTTACCATATGACTCAGCAATTCCACTCCTAAGTATATACCCAAGAGAACTGAAAACATGTCCACACTTGTATACCAATGTTCAAAGTAGCACTCACTATTCCAAAATGTGGAACCACCCTCATGCCCATCAACTGGACAAGGAATGGATAAAATGTTATATAGTATAGTACAAAATATTATTTGGCAATAAAAAGAAATAAATTACTGACATATGCTATAACACAGATGAACCTTTAAAGTAAGAAGCCACTTGCAAAATAATCATTTATGTCGAACTTCCAATACAGGCAAATCTAGAGACAGAAAGTAGATTAGTCAAGTTGCCTAAGGTAGGAGGTGGGAGGAGTGTAGGGAAGAATGGGGAGGGGCAGCTAATGAGTAGGGGTTTCTTTTTAGGAAGATACAAATTTTCAAAACTTAGATTGCGGTGATGGCTGAACAATTCTGTGAATATCCCATTAGGTTTGTGCAAATGTAATTGCAGTGTAAAAGGTTAAAAAATAACTGCAAAAACCGCAATGACTTTTGCACCAATCTAATAAAAACCATTCAACTATAAACTTTAAATGGGTAAAATTTATGGTATGTAAATCATATCTCAATAGAGACATCAAATTTTAAAAAAGAGTATCTGATAGCTTCTGAGTGAGTCCAAACAATGCAAAGCCTTGTTCCTCTCACACTAGTGTCTAAATAACCATTGTTATCCTGGTTATAGAGTAGCATTATAATTTATTGAAAATATTCTGGCAAAAATTTTTAAATCAGGATGTTAAAATAGCTCTGAACTACATGAAAATCACCCTCAAATTTTAATTTTGCACTCTTTCAGAGCTACAGCCATTCTCTTGGCATCAAAATTTAAGACACATTTTAAAAACATCTAAATAGAAAATTTATTTGCCCATGTTACTATTTGGGGGGGAAGGGAGGAGTTTTTAAATCTGAACTCTATCTGCTTTAAAAATTGTTAACAATAGTAACAAGAAGCTTAAGAGATTTATAAAACCCATTATATAAACACTGTTAACCTATAAGTATAGATCATACCTTTTGATTTCTTGTCCTTTTTGCTTAGGAGATTCACCTCCATTCAGGATCTGTTCTAAATTCTTTGTTTCTACTGATCCATTTGGTTCTGAATTGGATAGTCCAAGTAATGACCTTACCCGCTGAGACCGTACATCTAATATTGTATCTGTGTAACCTACTTCCTGAAGATATCTATAAGAAAAAATTTAAAATATTAAACCCCACATATTGTTAACATCTGCAAACTTGTTAACTCAAAATTGTATCAAAGCACTTTAGTATTTACGATCCTATAAAATATACTCTTCCTTTGCCTCCATAACTGTCTTCTCTATAGACTGGTTCGTTTATAGAGAACAACACCAATTACAAACCAAACTTTAATTAAGAAAGCATATAGTATGGTTAACATTACATACATAACAAACCATACATAACATTAACATACATACATAACATTACATAACAAACATTGGTTATGTAATTGGTTATGCATGGTTAACATTACATACATAACAAACCATATGTATGGTTAACAAACCATACATAACAGTATGGTTTAAGAGAACTTTATGTATGGTTCTCAAACTTTAATTAAGAAAGCATATAGTATGGTTAACATTAATTAAGGACAAATTATCCTAAAACCTAAAAAGCCCTAAAAACTTGAGGCTTTAGGAGTTCATGATATATATTTAAAAAAAAAAAAAAAAAGTCCAGAAAGTGGTAAAGAATGAGTAGAACAAAACCTTAGAAGAGTGACAGGCTAAGTTTAAAACCGAGTTATTGGCCAGAGGTAGATGGACAAGTTAGTTCTTCTAGGATTTAAGATCTCATGGCGTTCCTATAATTCCATGGTCTTCAAACTTTCCGTATATCTACATCAGAGTACTTAAGCTAAGATCGAGGATGAGACTGAAAAAGAACAAAGGGACTGGATTATGACATAAATATAGATGATGGGTCATGAATGGCTTTGTGTGACAAATTTAAAAAATTCTTCCTAATGTATTTCATAGGCTAATGAAGGATGCTAAAAAGGAGCTTATATACTGCTGGCAAAAGAACAAAAGATTTTTAGGTGAAAGCTAAATCTAGGAAGACTGGTTAGAACACGAACAAAGAAAGAAGTAAAGCTGGAGAAGAGGAAAATAAACATGAGAAAAATAAGCAAAATATAATCTTAGTGATTTAGTGCACTAATAAACATGGCAGTAGAATGAAAAAAAGATACAAAGAATTTTGGAAATTTTTCAGGTTTCTAGCTTGGATGGTTGGATGATAGTCCTATTCAATGAAATAAAGAATAAAGGAAAAAAAAAAAAAAAAGAATAAAGGGTCAGAATCTGGTTTATAGGGTAACTGTCAGATAATCTTGTAATGTCTATGAAAGTGAAAACATTTATTAGGTACAATAAAGGTCAAAAGAAAGGCCAAGAAAGGTCAAAAGCTCGTAAGAGATTTAACTGCGTAGATAAATTTGGGAGTCATTAGTGTTTGGTGGTATTTGAAGACATAGGTTTAAATGAAATTATCCAGAGAAAAAGCATAAGTAAGAACAGAAAACCTGAGTACACAAACATCTAATGGGCTAGAAGATTAAGAGAACTCATAGGAAAATTAAAAGGAAATACTTGAGAATTGGGGAAGGGGGCGCGCAAATGATAGTGACACCATGAAAGTAAAAAAAAGTTTCAAAATGGAATGAATAGTTAATGTCAAATGTTTGCAAAAGATCAAATATGAATAAAAAAGATCTTTTAAATGTTTGTGATAGTAGCATCAATGGAACATCAAAAAGGAAAACAGACAAGAAAGGTAAGAAATGAACAAAGCAAACTATGGAGATAAAACTACTCTTAGAAAAGGTGAAAAGAGAAAGAATATAAATCCAGGCAATAGGATTAGACATGTAGGAGAGAAATAATACTGTGCAACTAAAGAGCAAGTTAAAGTGAGAAGGCAAAAACATGGAACTAGAGTGAGAGGTGGAATATCAGATAGATGACTGTCATTGGATCACGGAATATTCCAGAGGTAGGGTACCTCTAGGTAATAACAAGATCAAGCATCTGACCACACTTCACTGGGTTATTGAAGGTTGAATAAATGTAAATTACCCAGCATTTTAGGAGTATACTAACTAGTACCAAAGTTTTCAAAGCATAAGGGAGAAGAACAAATATAAACAACAATAAATAAGATTCCCCACAGACAGAAGTACTTCTAATACAACAAAGAATTCAAACATCAAAAAGTTCCTCAAAAATTCAAGAGTAGGATTTGGCAAGACACTTTGGACAGTTTGGAAGCCAGTTAAATTCCTTCTTTAAACCAGTCACACTGTCACGAAAACCAAATATGTGAATTGTACAGTGATGGGAATGGAGTGTCTACAAGTATGAACCCTATATTGTTTTTGTTTTGGTCTTCAAGGCATCCTGTCTTTATGACATTCTACCCAGCAAATAAAAAAACGTCATCATCCTGAGAAACGTTCAAAGTAACATTCAGAGGAAAAAAGATCCAAATATCGAACAAAGCGTATAAAAAGCAATATGAAAACAATACACATTGTCTCACTATCATTAAATAATTTTTCACTTGCAAAGTGAATATAAGACTTCATACCTAGATCCTTAAAGCTAAAAATGAACCATTACTCACTGTCTTAACAGCTGTCTGCCTTGCTTCCACGTTAGCTGGCTATTCTGAGGCGCTGCGGGAGCCTCTATGTCTTTGGTTTCTTCTAAAAAGTAACAAAAAAACAAACAGAAAAACAAGAAAGTTTCATATACATTATGTCAACTACTGAAAATATTGCCAAAGTTCTAAGGGATAAATTTCCGCAAAAATAAACCTAGATATTTTATAAAGAACAGAAGAAAATTAACTTTTATTGAGTATTTACTGTGGGCAACTTATTTTAAGTGTTTATCCCAATAACTCAAACACTTAGGACCCTCCCTGTTTTAAAATTGGGAAAAGCCAAGTGTACATTAACTATAACTACCATGGATTCAAAAATCAAAAGCCCAGGCCTTGAAATAAAACATTAAAATTATTTTTTAACTACCAGAATTCTACTGAGTTGAATGCTTTTGAAATTAAAAAGCTATGTTTAACATTCCCATGAGTGATTTAAAATGAACATTACTAAGAAATTAGTTCTATAAAACTAGTGAACAACTTAATTTTGAGTCGGTATCAGTAGACTCTAAGTCTCCATCACAAGACTTTATATAGTCAATCTCATTTTTTAGAACTAAAAGTTAAACCAGAAAACAGTTTTTACTGTAAGTAAAATGTCACTTTTTATTCTTAGGTAACAAAGTAGATGTACCAGAAAAGGATTTAATAAATAGTATAATTTCAGGTGAGTTAAGTTCTCAATAAATGTCCCTAAGTGAAATTTAAATTTATCGGCACTAATGAAGTTATAGAACTATTTTCCCATAAATTCCTATTATAAAAACAAAGATAAAACAGAAAGAGCATTAAAGACCAGCCCTCACACTGAATGTTGAGAACTTAGAATGGCTCATAGTTGTTAAGCTCCAAGACTCCTCAGAGTCACATCAACAAATATTTATTGGTAGTAACTCAAATATTCTCTGCAGGTATTACTTCTCCAACCTTAACAATCCTATTATTAATATCTTCTCACTCTTCCCCTCAACGTAGGAATTTCTATAATTTCTAGAAATGTTTATTTCATTCTAATAGTCTCCTTATTTTTCTATTTATAATTTTTCCTATTTATAACATTTTATTTTTTAATCACATATAACACATAATCAGTGGAGGAAAAAAAAACATTTAAAAAAAAGAAATACAATTGCCCAAAATCCTATCACCAAAAGTTAATATTTAGAAGTTTATCATTCCATATTTCCTATCTGAAAATACATACATAAGCTTCTCCCCTAATTAAAAAAAAAAAGGGCCAACATGTATACTGCACTATAAGCTGCTTTTGACAATGTATCTTGAACATTCTCTCTATAGCAATAAATATGGATTAACATCATATAAAATGATATATTTACCTATTTAATTTAACCAGTTCCCTAATGTTGAAATTAGTTTCTGTTATTCACTGTTATAAATGCTGCTGCTAAGAATATCCTTCAAGTACATCATAAGCTACAGCTCAATTTTTTAATACACCCATCAGTACCTAGATGAAGAAACAAAACATTACCAGCATCCCCAAAATTTTCTTTGTGCCCTTTTCCAGTCACTTGATACTCCCAGAAGGGCATACTATCCTGAATTCTAAAAACTAAATTTTTTAATTTGATAACATTAAATCATTTATATCAATTTTTAGTTTTATGTGACGCATCCATGTTATCAGGTGTATTTATGGTTTGTTTACTTTTGCTGCTAGACAGCATTCTATTATGCTAATATCACAATATATCCATTCTAAGGTTGTTTCTAGCTTTTTACTATTAAAAATAATAGTACCATGAACATTCTTATACAAGCCTTATGATGAACACATTAAGCATTTTAAGGAGTGGAACACCTGGGAAAGGAATTACTGAGTCACAGGGCATGCTACGTTCCCTTTCGGAATACCACAGAGAAGTCATTTCCAGAGCAGTATACAATACCAACACCAGTAGGTCTACAAATTCTGGCTGTTCACATCCTCCTCCACACCTGACTTTTTCTCTTTTACAGGGTAGCCATTCTGGTAGGTGTCTAACTATATACTGCACTGTGTTATTAGGTTGTATTTCCTCAATAACTGTTAAAATGATATCCATCATTTCATATGCTTATTGGCCATTGGGGTATCCATTTCATGGGATGCCTTTTCAAGTATTTTGCCCATTTTTCTACTGTTACAGATGTTTTTCTCTCAAACGTAGGGGAAAAGATCTTTACATATTTGGATATAATCCCTTTTATAGGGTTAGGTTTACTTTATATATATTGGGATTTTTAAAAAATTTATTGGGGTGACATCTGTTAGTAAAATTACATAGATTTCAGGTGTACAATTCTGTATTACATCATCTATAAATCCCATTGTGTGTTCACCACGCAGAGTCAGTTCTCCTTCCATCACCGTATATTTGATCCCCCTTACTCTCATCTCCCACCCCCCTCCCCCCCTTACCCTAAGTAACTACTAAAATTATTGTCTGTGTCTGAGTTTTTGTTTCTCATTTGTTTGTCTTGTTCTTTTGTTGTTTTTGGTTTATATACCACATATCAGTGAAATCATATGATTCTCCACTTTTTCTGTCTGACTTATTTCACTTAGCATTATACTCTCAAGATCCATACATGTTGTCACAAATGTTCCTATATCATCTTTTCTTACTGCCGAATAGTAGTCCATTGTGTATATATACCACAAGTTCTTTATCCATTCATCTATCGAAGGACATTTTGGTTGTTTCCATGTCTTGGCCACCGAAAACAAAGCTGCAATGAACATTGGAGTACACGTGTCTTTATGGATAAATGTTTTCAGATTATTTTGGGTAGATACCCAGAAGAGGGATTGCTGGGTCATATGGTGATTCTATTCGTAATTTTTTGAGGAACCTCCACACTGCCTTCCATAACAGCTGCACCAGTCTGCATTCCCACCAATAGTGTATGAGGGTTCCTTTTTCTCCACAGCCTCTCCAAAACCTGTTACTATTTGTCTTGTTGATGACAGCCATTCTGACTAGGGTGAGGTGATATCTCATTGTGGTTTTTATTTGCATTTCTCTGATGATTAGTGATGTTGAGCATTTTTTCACATGTTTATTTGCCATTTGTATGTCCTCTTTGGAGAAATGTCTCTTCAGGTCCTCTGCCCATTTTTCAATTGGGTTGTTTGTTTTCCTGTTGTTGAGTTTCATGAGTTCCTTGTATATTTTGGATATTAGCCCCTTATCAGAAGCACAGTTTGCAAAAATCTTCTCCCATTCAGTTGGTTGCCTCTTTATTTTGTCGATGGTTTTTTTTTTTGCTGTGCAGAAGCTTTTAATTTTCATATAGTCCCATTTGTTTATTTTAGCTTTTACTTCCATTGCCTTTGGAGTCAAATTCAAAATGCTCTTTGAACCCAAGGTCCATAAGTTTAGTACCTATGTTTTCTTCTATGCAGTTTATTGTTTCAGGTCTTATGCTTAAGTCTTTGGTCCATTTTGAATTAATTTTGGTACATGGTGACAGATAGCAGTCCAGTTTCATTCTTTTGCACATGGTTATCCAATTCTGCCAGCACCATTTACTGAAGGGGCTGTCTTTCCTCCATTGTATGTTTTTAGCTTCTCTGTAAAAAATTATCTGTCCATATTTATGTGGTTTTATTTTGGGGTTCTCAATTGTATTCCACTGGTCTATGTGTCTGTTTTTCTGCCAATACCATGCTGTTTTGATTATTGTAGCCCTGTAGTACAAGCTAAAGTCAGGCAGTGTGATACCTCCAGCACTGTTCTTTATTCTTAAGCTTGCTTTGGCTATTCGGGGTCTTTTGTGGTTCCAAACAAATCTGATGATTTTTTGTTCTATTTCTTTAAAAAATGCATTGGGATTTTGATGGGGATTGCATTAAATCTGTATATTGCTTTGGGTAATATGGCCATTTGAACTATGTTGATTCCTCCAATCCATGAGCACGAAATGTCTTTCCATTTCTTTGTGTCTTCTTTAATTTCTTTCAAAAATGTCTTACAGTTTTCAGCATATAGGTCTTTCACATCCTTGCTTAAGTTTATTTATTAAGGTATTTTATTCTTTTTGCTGCAATTGCAAAAGGAATTGTTTTTTGTATTTCTTTTTCTGAGATTTCATTGTTAGTATATACGAACGCAATGGACTCTTGTACGTTGATTTTGTAGCCAGCAACTTTACTGTATTCGTTGATTGTTTCTAACAGCTTTTTGGTGGAGTCTTCAGGGTTTTCTATATATAGCATCATGTCATCTGCAAAGAGTGATAATTTACTTCTTCATTCCCAATTTGGATGCCTTTTATTTCTTTCTCTTGCCTGATTGCTCTGGCAAGGATTTCCAACACTATGTTGAAAAGCAGAGGTGATATGGGACAGCCCTGTCGTGTCCCTGAACGTAGAGCAAAGGGCTTCAATTTTTCACCATTAGTTATGAGATTAGCAGAGGGCTTGTCATATATGGCCTTCATTATGTTAAGGTATTTTTCCTTCTGTATCTATTTTATTGTTTTAATCATAAATGGATGTTGTATCTTGTCAAATGCTTTTTCTGCATCAATTGATATAATCACATGATTTTTGTCCTTTATTTTGTTTATGTGATGTATCACATGATGGATTTGCGGATGTTGAATCGTCCTTGTGCCCCAGGGATAAACCCCACTTGATCACGGTGAATAATCTTTTTAATGCATTGTTGTATTCGATTTCCTAAAATTTTGTTTAGGATTTTTGCATCTGTATTCATCAGAGATATTGGTCTGTAGTTTTCTTTTTTTGTGTTGTCCTTACCAGGTTTTAGTATCAGAGTAATGTTGGCCTCATAAAATGAGTTAGGGAGTACTGTCTCTTCTTCAATTCTTTGGAAGAGTTTGAGCAGGATTGGTATTAGATTCTCTTTGAAGGTTTGGTAGAATTCACTAGTGAAGCCATCTGGTCCTGGACTTTTGCTTTTGGTAAAGTTTAGGATGATTGATTCAATTTTGTTACTGGTAATAGGTCTGTTTAGATTTTCCAGTTCTTCATGGTTCAGCATTGGAAGGCTGTATGTTTCTAAGAACTTGTCATTTCTTCTAGGTTATTGAATTTGGTGGCATATAGTCCTTCATAGTATTCTTGGATGATCCTTTGTATTTCTGTGGTGTCCGTGATAACTTCCCCTTTTTCATTTCTGATTTTGTTAATTAGTGTCTTCTTTCTTGTTATCTTAGTGAGTCTAGCCAAGGGTATGTCAATTTTGTTAATCTTTTCAAAGAACTCAGCTCTTTGTCACATTAATTTTTTCTATTGTCTTTTTGTTCTCTATTTCATTTAGTTTTGCTCTGATTTTTGTTATTTCCTTTCTTCTGCTGACCTTGGGTTTCACTTCTTTTTCTAGTTCTTTAAGGTGTAACATGAGGCTATTTATTTGGGATTTTTCTTGTTTCTTGAGATAGGCGTTTAATGATATAAATTTCCCTCTTAAAACTGCTTTGCTGCATCCCCAAAATTTTGATAGGATGTATTTTCATTGTCATTTGTTTCTACGCATCTTTTGATCTCTCTAATTTCTTCTTTGACCCAGTTGTTCTTTAAAAGTATGTTGTTTAATCTCCATGTATTGGTGTTTTTTCCTGCTTTCTTTTTGCAGTTGATATCCAATTTCAAAGCCTTGTGATCAGAGAATATGCTTGGTATGATTTCAAACATCTTAAATTTGCTAAGGCTCATTTTATGTCCCAGTACATGGTCTATCCTTGAGAATGTCCCATGTACACTCGAAAAGAATGTGTAGTCTGATGTTTTAGGATGAAGTGCTTTATATATGTCAATTATGTCCATTTCACATAATGTGTCCTCTAGGGCTGCTATTTCGTTATTTATTTTCTGTTTGGATGATCTATCCATAGCTGTCAATGATGTATTTAAGTCCCCTAGTATAATTGTGTTTTGGTCAATTTCTCCCTTTAGTTCTGTTAGAAGTTGCTATGTTGGGATTATTGAGACAGGTATAAAAACATGAATATCTTTTACTTCTACCAAATCAATATTTTTCATATCTTCTCCTTTTTACATTTTGATTTATTTTAGGCATAAAAAAGGCAATACTGATTCATTTAATATTTGTCTCTATACTTTGATGTAATGATTTTATCCCCCTTTGTTGGCATGGTGTATTTTTGCCCATCCCTTTGACTTCTTCCCTAGTAAACATCCTTAATAGTTTTTATACCTCTGTAAAAACAATCTACTTTGTTACTACTGTCTCCTATAAATCAAATACTTGATGTCATTTTATTCCTCAACTTTAAGAAGTTGTAATAGTTAACTTTAAAACAAATTTAGGACCAGTTTATTTTTATCTGACTTCAGTTGTGGACAGGAGAGGTTTACCTGCTAATGATTTTGCTTTCTACAAGCTCTAGCAGCAAGACCAGCTAGCCAGTTCTGACTCTGGCTCCAAGAGCAACGAGCTGACCACTAGCCTCCCTCCTCATACTACACAGACCAAGTTGGTGGTCAGCACTTGAGTTCTAGAAAGTGACTGCTTGAATATTCTAGCCATCTTAGAAAGTGGAGCAGAACCCAAAATAAATCAACTGCAGGTTGTATATATGGAGTGTTTCTGCCCAATTCTAAGTACTTTATATCAAACTAAAAGCAAATTAACTTAATTTTGAAAATTTACTATAATACCCAACTAAAAAAATCCACATTAAGTTTTATTGTCCCTACCACATATGGTTTGACTTTTTAGATATGTAAACTACAGAACAAAAAGAAAAATTGTATATATAAAGACATCTTTTGTTAGCATCCAATAACTGCATAGAATTCAATTTGTACCATCAGTGTGTATGTAAATAGGTTTTAAATATAACTGAGAAATCGCTAATATTTCCAAATATTGTATAATATAAATCCAAACACTTACTTATTAGACTTTCAGACTACTCAAACTGTAATCATATGGAACGCTAACCTTAACATTAAACTGTTAGCTCTTTTCTCTATCCAGCCCTCTCTTCCCTGCATAACTGTTCATCAGATGGTACTCTCCAATTCACTATCTGTATAGAAAAGAGCAAGGCCAACTGGATGTCATTTTTTCCTTCTCGGATCCTTATTTGGCTGTCACTGCATTTTCCAAATTCAATCAAATTTCTAATTTCTTTAGAACTAAATTGAGTTAATCACAGCCTCTCCAGATAAAAATAAGTTTTTAATTAAAAAATTAAGCTTATACAGGATGGGACAAGAATTGCCTGCAGGTGGAGTAAGAGTTATTTATTACTTCAGTACCTTCCACCTCTATATTACTACCAAAAATGCATCTACAGTTTGACATAGGTTTTAACACAAGGAAAATAGAAGAAATAACCTCAGGACTGAGATGTAGATGAACTACTTACTCACTTTTATTCATTAATTATTTTCCCCAAAATTATAAACAGTAGTACAACAGTCAACCATCTGACTGACCAATGCTATCAAAGCAAAATGGGGGGGAAAGAGAACATGTCTGTTAAGTAAAAATAAGCTTAAACCAATTTTTCTTGAATTGCGGGAGGGGGCCACAGAAGAACAGAAGAATGCAGTTTACCTGATTCAAAGGTTGGCATTTTCAAATCACCTTGGTTCAGTTCTGTCCCATATTTTAATTTGTGATATTTTGCCCTGAAAATTTAATAAAAAATTGTTGAAAAGAAATTTTTTTTCTTTTTCTACACAGCTAAGTAATTATGTTATTGGAGAAACATAACACAGAAAACAGGATATGAACATCTTTTTCTTTAAACTTGCAAAGGAACTTGGATGAAAAAATGTACCACTCTAAAAGGATAAAAAAAGGTTAATTACCCAACTATACTCCAAAACTTAGATTGTATAACAAAAGATGCTATTTCAATTTAAAATTTTAATCTCTTATTCTTTTCTCACATAAGAATCGCATCAAAATATCCTCTTTTATTTTGGGCATGGTTTTGTATCTTTCAAATAGCTTTCAAATACACTGTACAATGATATAAAAGAGAATAATAATGTTCTAATTTACTTTATTCATATAATAAAATGAGACACACATACCTTTCTTGTTTTAATGCATACTCTAACATCTTTATTCTTCTTACTAAATCCTTCTTCAAGTTTTCTTGACCTTTTCTTTCTCCTTGCAAAAATGCTATTCGGGCCTAAAAATATAAATGGTCCATTTATTTTCATTTTTTCTTAACTATACATAGGGACTTGAGAAAAGGAAAACAATAAAGGGAGACTTCTGCACTTTTATTCATGACAGCAAGACTTAAAATTCATAGTAGTTGACCAAACTTTGTGCAGATACACAAGCACATTAAAAATAAAATAACTACAAATTAGCTACTTGTTTATAAACCTCAAGCTCACCAATAATAATTTTACATAATCTTGAAGGAAAATTTTATAGCTAAAATTGCATCTAATTCCTAACATATAAGTCACAAGAAACTAAAAAAATTATATTCTCAAGTACATAAATATTTTTCCCAAAATAAGATGTTTCAAAAAACAGTAATATTGCCTCAAAAGCATTTCTTTCATGAGAAGCTTTAAAATTTATGATAGTTTCCATTCTACCCACCCCATTCTAAATTGTAATTCTTGAAACAACAATACCAGAGTATTGCAAATACAGCAGTCCCCCACTAATTCAAGGGGATATGTTCCAAAAACCCCCAGTAGATGCCTGAAACCGCAGATAGTACCAAACCATATATATATATGCAAACACTGTTTTATCCTATACATACACACCCATGATAAACTTTAATTGATAAAACAGGCATAGAACAATTATAACAATATAATAAGAGTTATATAAATCGTTGTCTCTCTCTCTCTCTCTCATAAAACGACACAGCTACTAAGTGACTAATGGGTGGGCAGCATGCACAGTTGGTTACATTAATGGCTATCACCCAGTTTCACATAGGTTTCAAATGAAAGGGCTAGTTTGAAGTGGAATGGCTCGAGATTTCATCACACTACTCAGAATGGCGTGCAATTTAAACCTTATGAATTGTTTATTTCTGACATTTTCCATTTAGTATTTCAGACCAAGGTTGATCACAGGTAAAGGAAACCACAGAAAGTGAAACCAAGAAGGGGATTGGGGATGGGTGGGACTATTGTAGTTACAAGTTAAGCCACAATATATGATTAATGACCTCAATACTTTCTGTTGTCATTTTTCTGTAAGGATTTTTTTTTTCTTTTTAATTGCCTTATTTCCTGAGAGAGGCAATTCTCCATCTTTTTCTGGCCCTTCCCAACATGTCAGCATCTTTCATCCACTCCACACTAAAGAGTAATGTTTAAAGAGGCTAGCATCTGTATGGGGACATTTCCATTATGCAGCCATTTACAAAACTAACTTTCACATGGGAGAAAATGGTCTTGCTGAGATGACTCATAGGTGTTCATTACGAGAAAGTAAGCTAATTTATGATTTTTTTCATTTTTTAAAATTTCAGTGAACATGGAATTAGAACAAATGAATTCAGCTGGATGATTTAATCAATTAAATTTAGATGTGTTCGTTTGTATAACAGACATACACCAGCCAGCAGACCAGCTAACTGCAGTTAATAAAAACACAAATAAATGTCCAGTCATCAAAACAAGTTCTTCTCTATTACTCATTTAAAAAAATCATATACAACTCCATAACACTTAAGTTATAGATAGCTACATAAGACTTTTAAATGCAAGTTTCAAAATAAAAGGTCTTGGAGAAATGGTAGATTTAGAATCCAACTGTCAAAGTCCTAAAAAGAAAAGTAGCATTTTTGACTCTCCTAAGTTTTGAGGCAAAGGCAAAACAGGTCAATTTCATTACAGAGCATAAAGCAATTCTGATTGAGGTTTTTTTCCTGTATTGGCTGTTTATTTGTCTTTTTAAATAATTTAAAATATTTTTCAATTACAGCTGACACAATATTCTACTCCTCCATCTTGACCAGAAATCCTGTACTGGCTGGTTTTTTAAGAAAAAAAAAAGTAAACCACATACTATAGAACCATTAATATGACTCCAATTTCCAGATCTTGTAAGCATTCTACAATTAGCCATGGAAAAAGATGAAAGAAGCTCATTTTACTCTGCTTCTTAAGAAGCAGTAGTTGGTGATTTTCTGATTGAGAAAGGCATTACAAACTAAGTGAAAGTTATAATGTCGTCTAAGGGAATACAAATAAAAGACTACAGAATGGTAATGCTTCCTATTAGAATCTTACACTGTAGTGAGAATTAATTTCTGCTTTTCTTTGGCATTTCATATTAAAAACCATCCATACTTAGAGAATGCAGCTAAACAAATAAACAACACACACATACACACACTGCATGCCCTAAACCCCAAAACAACTGCTGAACAGAAGCTGAAGGGAGATAATTCACAAAGACACAGGACCAGGTAAAGGTGAGAATTCATCAAAACAAAACTTTTAAAAAGACACAGTCTAACCAAAAACACCTGGAGAGGGCAGTAAAAAGCAGATGACAGATAAGTAGTAAATACTGGAACTGATCTTTTGACCTTGTATCACCAAGTATCTAGACAGATAGTTTGTCAGAAAAGGTAAAAATTAAGTAGGATAGTGGTAACAAAGTCCAATTTAACAGATTTGGCATTTAGTAAAGATCACTGACGATGGACTTTTCAACCATTTTTACAAGTTACATAATGCACCACCAATAGTATTTTATCATCTCTGCAAATAATCACTTTAAAAAGTAACCAGAAAAAACATATTTAGAATGGCATCAAAAAACAAAAGTACCTAAAGATAAATCAATAAAGATGTGCACGATCTCTGCACAGAAATTTTAAAACTTTAACTGAGATATAAAAAATTAACCTAAATGAAAAAGTAGACTCACTATTAAGAAACACCAACTTTCACACAAATTGTACAAGGCAGTTAAAATAATTCCAAACTGCCAGTGTGACAGCACCTCTTTTCACAATAACCAAGAGGTGGAAGCACCCAACTGTCCGTCAATAAATGAATGGATAAACAAAATGTGGTATATACATACACAGGAATATATCAATAATTCAGCCTTAAAAGGCACGGAAATCCTGTCACATGCTACATGAACACTATGCCATATCAAATGAAGCAGTCACAAAAAGATAAATACTGCAGGATTCCACTTTTTTGAGGTATCTAAAGCAGTCAAATAGATAAAACAGAAAATAGAATGGTGGTTATTGGAGAGGTGGGGCAAGGAATTGTTTTAATGGGTTTAATGTTTCAGATTTGTCAGATAAAGTTCTGGAGATCTGTTTCCCACAATGTGAACGTATTTAACACCACAAATTGTACACCTCAACATGGTTAAGATGGTAACTGCTTTTTAGCACATTTAAAAAGTATTTTAAAAAACCAGTCTTTCAAAAAAGGCAAACCAGATGGAAAAAGATATTTTAAAACATATAGCTGAGAATGGACTCATAAACATAATATATAGTTCCTATCTGCTCCCCAAAATGACATACCACCTAATTTAAAAAAAAACAAAAACATAGCCTGATGGAAATATTGTAAAAAGAATTAACACTATCAGATCACAAGATACCAAAATTACCAATCAAGATATGAAACAGTTCTCAATCTCAATAGTAGGTCTACAACCTCAATTTGCAGTCAGAGAAATACAAATTAAAAATACAATAAAATAACACAATACCAGACTGGCTAAAAATTTCTCAACTGTTTGTTGAGGAAGATGTGAATCAACAGATACTCTCATAAACAACTTATGGGAACATAAACTGGTATAGTCTCTTTGGCTGTATCTATTCAAGTTGTAGATATAAATACATTAAACCAAAAAATCCCTAGACATTTACCCAAAAGAAATGCACTGTATGTATGTACATACTAAGAGACATATAAAAAAAGTTTCCTTTTTATAATAACAGGCAAAGACTGCAAACAACCTAAATGCCCATAATTAGAAAATAAATTGTGGACTATTAGTACAATGAAATACTTAGAGTAAAGAAAAGGCAATGCTCTGTTTCTTGACTTCTCCAAGAATGGTATCATGGCTGTTCTCTTTACAACAGCTGGTTAAACTGTGCGATTATGTTTTCTGTATATAAATTGTATTTCACAATTTAAAAATATTTAAAAAAATCTCATTCTTAAGGATTTAAAAGTATATTTTTATTTTTATTTGAAAAGTGTATTTTTATTGTGAAGATAAGGTCAAAGGATCTAGGTCCAGTAGTTAAGAGGAGAAAAAGGTTCTACAATGACATGCGTAGTAACTTCAATAAAGGAAAAATTTTAGGAACCATAAATTTTCATTTTTTTATTCGCCAAACTTATGTGATTTTAATGTTTCTAATTATTTGATTTCAAGAGTATAAAAATGACTAGATAATTAACTTGAAATTCATTACTACAAATATACTGTACAGGCAAAAATGAACTTTTATAAATTTGTTTCCATATCCAATCTCAGTTAATTTGCAGAAACAAATCTTATTATTGATTTTTATGAAAACTTTTCTCCCTTTGAATGTAGGCAAAGGTACTCACTGGGACCATATTTTATTTAATCACTTGATTTTATTCAACAATCAGCACGTGATTGTAACATGACAAGCTAAAAAATTAACTTGATACCTATTTACAACGGATCACTTTTAACTGCAAGACCACTAGAGGTCACCAGTGCCAAACGATCAACACTGATTCAGCTAACATCAGACTGAAGTGATTTCACAATTACTGTAGGTTCCAATGTTTCTAAAATAAGAGTATCTTGCTTAAAACAAAGAAATTCCTTAATCAAATTTGTTTTACTGTAAGAGTTTTATTACTCTAAATAAAATTTAAACTAAATGCAAACACGAGATATATGTGAGTTTTGTTTTATCAATAATTAATGATTTTAAGACTGTTCAGAACTTACTGAAAAACAGAGACATTTAGAAACTGTACTACCATTTGGGAACAAACTTTAACATCCAAGCAATTAACAAAAAAAGCGTTAACTACTTTAGATTTAGAAGCAAATTAAAGACAAAATCAGGTTATAGTAACTAATAATAAGCTCTTAACACCACTATTTAAAATAATAGGCTATGTTATTATAAATGTCTAATCACTGTTATTTTGCCCACCTGAAGCTAGTTAATAAAAACGTAAAATAAATAGGCTATCTACAAATGTCAGTACCCTCTCAACTAAAATTATACCTGTGATTCTGTTTCAAGCACTTTAAATACTTCAGGTTAAGCAAGTTTCAGCTGTAAATAATTTAAGCTATACATATATAGTCAGCTGGCCCACCGACATTTCATATACAACATAAAATATAGAAAAAATTCAGATCATACAAAAGTTTCAAAACCTAGCTAATTAATACAATCATCGAGAAGCTTAGATTTTAAAACACACACACGTAGCCTCACAATTCAGTGTATGGAGGCACACTGCACAGAAATCTCTGTATAATCATCCAGTAATACAAGCAATCAGCTCCCCACTAACAAGGTGCATGCAAAAGGCATACACTTTTCAAGAACAATAAACAAAAAGTTTGCTTGCAATAGTTTATAAAATTTTTCATTTTCCAATTTTATAGCAAGCTTAGAATTCCAGGAGAAAGAGAAACACCAACAAAATACTAAGATTTCCAGAGGCAAATAAAACCTATATTTTTATCTCTTCTATTTACAATTAAAACAAAATTTAATAAAAATGCCACCACCACCCGCTAAAATCCCAATGTCATTTTACATGGCAATAGTTGGTTTGCTTTAAATCAACCAAATTATGTCTAAGAATAAATGGACTCTGCTACTTCTAACGTATTGTATTGTTATTTATGTATCTTTAAAAAGAGAATGAAATTCTTTTTGGAATATGGCTGGTTATAATTTTTTAAAAACTAAGTAGAAAAGGCTTCCATGTAAGTGACTTTCAGCTTTGTTTTTTTTTTCTGCTGACAAGACTGATTCTTTGGGGAAGCCAATAACGAGAACGTTGACAAAATGAAAGATGACTGTACTGTGAAAAAATAACAAAATGGTTTTCACAGTACTTTACAATTAGAGGGGGATAAAAACATCTTTCTTGTTATTGGAGGGCAAACTTACATTCTTAAGACTGGTATGTTTCTTGAAACAATTTTTTGAATACCCAAGAGATATTTCAAATTTTATAATAAAAATAAACAGGTTACAAATAAAAATTTTTTAAAGTTTTCAAGAACTTAGATTAACATTACCTTTTCTCTTAAAACTCAAACAATTTTGAGTAATCAATTAAGGAAATTACTAATCAGGCAAGCTATTTAAAATCGTTACAATTTTAAGATTACTGATGTGAGAAAAGGACAGGCTTGGCTATGTAGTATAATTTTCACTAGTAGAGGTCCACATTTCTTTACCAAAATCTTTTAGGGCACATGTGTTCTGGAAATTATTAGTCAAGTGCATGTAATAGACATTCCATAACACCTCATCCAATGCAAATTGTGGCAGTAACAAATACCATAAAGTATATTAGTTTTCAGTAAATGGGATAATTAAACACAATTAATAGCCTATGCTATTTCAGGTAACATTTTTGCCATCAAATGGTTAACAAAAACCTTTTGATTTCAAGAACTTTGGACTTCAGAACTGTAAATGAAAAGCTGGAGGAATAATAACCATCACAAATATTTGTCAAGTATGCTACATGCCAAACACAACTTTAAGTATTTAAGTGTACACGCTTACTTCTCACAATGATCCTATGAGTTGGTATTGAGTTGGTATTATTTCCCCCACTTGACAGAAGAGACAACTAGAGTACAAATAACCAGATTAAGTAACTTGGTCAATATCACCATTAGCAGTGGAAGTACTAAGACTTGAACTGGGCAGTCTCAGTCCAGAGTACGTTCTGCTCATCAAACTACAAAGCTGCTCAAAAGAATGGGCAGAGAAAATCAGCTAGAGAGATAAGGGAAGGGTTGATAATTTCAGGATGCTACCAGTTCCCCTCCCAAACCCAAAACAGACCTCAATAACTGCCTCAGAGTTAAGAATTCTTAACATAATTTAGGCTCCGGGCAGCCACGACAAAACTGTTTGAACTGGCAAGCAGGATGAAAAATATTTGCCAGCCTAATTGCACACTAAGAAAATTGGAATACCAATCACCTATCCTTGTTTTGCTAATTAGATAAATGCTACAAGAAATTTAAGTTACATAAAAGTATGAATATTTGTCTTTTGTTCACCAATGTATTCCTATTATGCAGAACAGTGCCTGGCATTATGTGTAACTTAATAAATATGTTGTTTAAAAAACAAATTAAGTCATAATTATTAATAGTTTCTCAGTGTTCTCAACTGTAAAATACGGGAATGACCATGTATGTACAATCTCTTGCTGAATCTCAAACCTGAAAATACTTAATTCATCTACAGTAAGTGACATTACTTTTAAGAAATTTAAAGAGGTTTTTCACATGCATACAAGAAAAATTCTCTTTGGTTAAGTACGTTTGTGATTCCAGAAATTTTGCTTGTCAAGTCTATGTAAATTCAGTATTAATGATCAAAATTAAGAAAATATTTAAGGAAGTTAACATAAATAAGCTAAAAATCCTATTTTAGGAGTTAGGTGTTTATACCCTAACATTTATTGTTATAGTACTATTATTGTTGTTATTGTTAGGTCAGCTGTGGGCATGATCAAAGCAGCCGGGAGCCAAGTCATACCCCTCTGCCAAATTAGACCCCTCCCCAGGGTCCAGACGGGTATACTGAATAAGGGCCTCAGTAAGCGGATGACGGAAGACTGCAGGATTCTCGTCTGGACCCTGGGGAGGGGTCTAATTTGGCAGAGGGGTATGACTTGGCTCCCGGCCGCTTTGACCATGCCCGCAGCTGACCTAACAGTTATAGTACTAAGTCCTACCAATGTACAATTAGTTAACTTAAATTTTTATATTTCCAAGGAAAAATAACCTGAACACAACCCTGATATATATTTAACTAACCTTAAGAAAGTCAATGAAGAAAACAATAATGGCTTCTGGAAATTCCCTTTAAACACTATTACTTAATAAAGGTTTCCCCAAATAGGACATCTCTGATTTGGCCCACAGCTACCACAGCCGTGGCAAGATACCCTGGACTTTACTTCTCTGGAATTCCATAACATCTTCCCACAAAAAGGCCTATAAAAGTTTTAAATTTATTCCTCTTCATGAAAAATCCTAGATAAGAATTAAACCAGTTGTTTTAAGTCAATTATCTTTACAAGAAAAATGGCTTTTAAATACCTAGGGGAAATTTTTCTCACATAATTTATTATCTCATATTAAAACTATTCACAAATACAACAATTAAAATGGAATACAACGCTCAAGCAATTTCAACACCAAGAATTCTAATAGCTTCATTTGTTGCACCCTTTAAAAGTAATGGATACTTAATGATATGAATAGATGAGAACTAGGCATACAAAAATTCCTAGAATCTGTTTCTTTTTTACGGAACTGTTTTAAACTCTTTAAAAACTGAATGCAACACAAGAAAGCTATTGTTTATTACTGATAAAATGTAATACGGTACGATATTTGATCTTTCCATACACACTTTTATATAGGAAAATACATCATTAAGGAGAATCTTTCAGTTCCTTACATAAACATATGTAATAATGATCCATGTTTTGACTTACGTTTATTTATAGTTTCACCGTAAGACATACAACACAAGATGAAACTTGATAATTATTCCCAAAGTTGGACTCGGGACAAGAGGCTCTAAACTCAAGAAAGAGTTTATGTATCTTGTACATATTTCCACCCCCACCCCCACCCCAATATAATCCTGTCCCAATAACCCAAGGAGCTAAAACAAAGAAATGTGACAGCAAATCAGAGTGTTCTTCCGGGTACTGCGGCTCTTACGAGATACCACACATTTGATATAGTTTTAAAAAGGAGAAACCTTCCTTAACCTGGAAGTATATAAGGAGAGTGCCAGAAAATGTGACCATACTGTCTCCCTAAAACTGACACTGCATAGATTTCATCTGTGACAATATTGAAGAAGGGATTGGAATAAAGATAATTTGGCGTTAAAATGATTTATCTTACCCCTGACTGATATGAGAAAGAGAAGACAATAACCACAGTCAAATCAGCTGCTTCAGGGTTATCAGCCTTTGACCAGTTATGATCGTATCTTCAGCCTTATTAAACTAAACAAGGCCATTAGACTAAATTGGCTTTAATGCCTTAGCAGTCTGCATAAGCAAAAAACAAAACAAAACAAAACAAAAACTAAACCTGAATGTAATGCCTCAAGGTTAACAAATCACAATCTAAGGATAACCAATCACAAACAGCCAGCTAGGCTTTCCCAAATAAGCAACCCCTTAAGCTACAGCCAATCAAGTAATTTCCTTGCTTTGCTTCTGCCTGTTCTGTTTCTCCTGGCTCCTGTCCACGGGAGACTCATAACAACTTCCGGTTTGTTGCTGCTCAACTGGAAATTGATTTTTGCTCTAATAAACTTAAAAAATGTAATATGCTTTAGTTATCTTTTAATAACCTATAATTCTGACTATTAAAGATTATGTAGAGTAGGGCAAAGTAAAAGGAAACAAAGATTATGTAGAGTAGGGCAAAGTAAAAGGAAACCCCTCTCTCCCCCGAGATTTTAAGCTGCTTGAGTAAAAGTAACCATTGCAACATATTTGGTCCTGTTCAAAACGTCCAGGCTTAGAAGACATCTCTTGGTTTATGTTTGTTTATACTTTCGGTTTACAGAATTTCGTGCAAACTATGGATCAAATGTCTCCATGGACATTCTGGAAGGACCAAATAGCAAGGACCTTTTAGCATGGGGTAAATTTCTCCATGGACATCTTGGGGAGGACCAAATGTCTTCATTGACATTTTGGACTGGACCAAAGGTCTGCTAATCAAAAGAATTTGTGTTCTACTTTGTATCAACCAAAGCGCATTACATATATTAAAAATGTGTTGAAATAATATTGGTACTGGTGTTCATTCTTACAACAATTATTTACTGAGTGCCTCCCATGGATCTGCGGATACAATAATGTACAGGGCCAACACAAGCCCTACTCTCACAGAGCTCACAGCCCACTGTGGGAGAGACAGGAAACAGACCAGCTTAATAAATGTTATGGTAAAGGAAGTTCACCACGTAGGAAAAGTACCTAATTTATGTTTGTAGACTCAAAGATGGTTCCCCAAAGAAATGACAGCTAAGCTTCGAACTTAAGAAGAGTAGAAAACAGTTCAAACGAGGGAGGAAGTATTCCATGTAGAGAGAACAACATATGTAAAGGTCTAGAGGGCAAAGAGAAATTAAAGTTTAGAGAAATAAAAGTCTGACTGGAACTTTACAGGCAAACCTCATTTTACTGTTCTTCGCTTTACTGCGCTTCATAGGTGCTGTATTTTTTTTTACAAATTGAAGGCAAGTCCCTCCACCATCAAAAAGATTATGACTCGCTGTACTGCGAAGCTCGCTTTATTGCGTTGGTCTGGAACCAAACCTGCAATATCTCCAAGGCATGCCTGTATGTGTATGTTTGGGGGGAGGGGAGGTTGAAGAGAAGAAGGGGAAGAGATACAAGGGAGATAGAGCTGGAAGGTTAGCAGAAGCCATGTTGTGAAAGGATTTATTAGGAAATACCACTAAAAAGCTGTATTTGGCTCTATCAGTGCATATCATATAGACACTAAAAATGTTTATAAGAACCCTTTTGGTCATTCTCAACCACAATGGTGGAGATAATAGTATATGGAAAGCTCAACAACAAAACAACCCAATTAAAAAAATGGGCAAAGGATCTGAACAGAAAGTTCTCCAAAGATGATATATAAATGGCCACAAGCATATGAAAAGATACTCAACATCACTTATCATCAGGGAAATGTATATCAAACCATGAGATATCACCCCGCATCCTTTAGGAGGGTTACTATTAAAAAACAAACAAACAAACAGAAAATAAGTGTTAGCTAGGACACAGAAATTAAAACCCCTGTGCACTGTTGATGGGAATGTAAAACGGTACAGGCATTACGGAAGACAGTATGGTGATTCCTCAAAAAATTAAAAACAGGATTATCATGATCCAACAATTCCACCTCTAGGTATATATCCAAAAAAATTGAAAGCAGGGTATGGAAGAGACATTTGCACACCTATTTTCATAGTAGCACTATTCACAACAGCCAAATGTGCAAGCAACCCAAGTGTCCATTACAGATAAATGGATAAACAGTGGTATATGTATACAATGATATATTACCATATGCAGCATAAAGAAGGAAGGAAATTCTGACACATGCTATAATGTGGATATACCTTGAGGACATTATGACAAGTAAAATAAGCCAGTCACAAAAAGACAAATACTATGTGGCTCCACTTATCTGAGGTACCTAGAGTAGTCAAATTCACAGAAACAGAAAGCAGAACAGTGGCTGCCAGGGGCTGGGGCGGGGGATTTCATGGGTATAGAGTTTCAGTTTTACAAGATGAAAAAGTTCTGGAGATTGCACAAAATCTGAACACACTTAACACGACTGGATTGTACACTTAGAAACACGGTAAATTTTATATATCTACCTCCCCCACACAAGTATAGAAGTCCTTTGTATCCATTACCTAGCTTCCAAAGAGTATGAATGTTTCATTATCTTTTTGGTTTTTTTGTATTTGTTTTTTTGTTGTGTTTTGTTTTTAGATTTCTATGGGGAAGGGAAAAAGGACTTTATTGGGGAATAGTGTGTACTTCCAGGACTTTTTTCCAAGTCAAGTTGTTGTCCTTTCAGTCTTAGTTGTGGAGGGCGTAGCTCAGCTCCAGGTCCAGTTGCCGTTGCTAGTTGCAGGGGGCACAGATCACCATCTCTTGCAGGAGTCAAACCGGCAACCTTGTGGTTGAGAGGATGCACTCCAACCAACTGAGCCATCCGGGAGGCAGCTCAGCTCAAGGTGCCATGTTCAATCTTAGTTGCAGGGGGCGCTGCCCACCATCCCTTGTGGAACTCGAGGAATCGAACTAGCACCCTTGTCGTTGAGAGCCCACTGGCCCATGTGGGAATCGAACCAGCAGCCTTCGGAGTTAGGAGCATGGAGCTCTAACCGCCTCTAACCGGGCGGCCCCTGATTATCTTGTTTCATCTCATCTCTTCCCTACCATTTTTTTCTCTTTCTCCCTCACCCACTGGTGTATTTTAAAGCAATTCCCAGGTATCTCACTTCACTCATAAATACTTCAATGAACTTGGCTAACAAATAAAGCGTGAATAAAATGCCACTACCACACCTAATAAAATTAGTTAATTCTTTAATATTTTTTGATATTATCAAATAGCCAGTCCACACTCTTATTAACATATTTTTACAGATGGGTTTTATCAAATCAGGTCCACATGTTGCATTTAGTTATGTCTCTTAAGGGTGAATTACCTTAATAGCGTAGAGAGTTGTCTGTAAGAAAAAAGAAACACAGGAATAGAAAATATGCTGAGCAAAAAAAAAAAAATCTAGACACCAAGAGTACATACATTAAAATCACAATGTTAATATGCAAAAACAGGCAAAAATAATGTCATGACAGAAGTCAGAATACTGGTTACTTCTGGTGGGGCCAAGGGATGACCAAATGAAAACAAGATAGAGAATATTTCCAGTGCCCCAAGTATGTCTATCTTGTGTTGGTGTATAAATTTGTAAAAAATCATCAAGTTTTACTTAAGATTGGGGTATTTTAACTAACTGGATGTTATACTTCAATTTACAAGTTCAGGGGAAAATATACTAAAATATCACTCACACACATACCCCAATGCCAAAATATTAATAGTGGCTATCTCTAGGTAGCAAGCCAAGTGATATTCATTTTCTTTTCTAGGCTTTTCTAGTCGTCCTCTCCCCCACCCCCAATTAAAAGTACATTTTAAAATTAAAAATATTGCTATCAACCTTTAACATTCCCTCTAAACATTCATTTATCTTTTAACTTCTCACATTGATAAAAAAATACGTAATTTTTTTCTTCCACACAATTTGTCCTCCTGCTCTAAATTTCAGGTTTAAAAAAAGCTCTGTTATTAGTCAAAACAAGTATTAAAATCCAACTGTTGTGCCCTGGCTAAAGAAAAATACTGAGCTTATATTATGCTTAGCATGTACAATACACTAGTCTAATCACTGGGGACAAACAGGGATGAACAGACGGACACACACACACACACACACACACACACACACACACACCCCAATTCTCAACTCAGCAGCCAGTGGGCTCCTGCCAGTAAAGTCAGATCGTGTCACTCTTCTGTTCAAATCCCTACAAGGGCCACCCATCTCAGAACAAAAACCTAGGTCTAAGTCCTTACAAAGGCCAACAAGGCCCAAATCATCTGGTCCTTTCTGCATCTCAGATCCCCTTTCCCACCACTCTACCCCCACACTCCACCCACCTCAGTCACAGGAGTCACCTGGCTAGTTTCTGAAAACATCAAGCATCTACTTGCCCTGAGGCCTCTGAACTGTTTGCAATGCCAGTGAGTTCTTCCTCCACATAAATAACTGCCTTACTAAATCTTTGCTCAAATGTCATCTTCTCAATGAGACCTATCCAAAAACACCCTTTAAAAGTTATAAACTTTCGCATCCCTATATGTTCCCAATTCCCCTTACTTCACCCTCCTCTACTATTTCTTCTTACCATACATTCCTAACAATTTATTTATCCATATTATTTGTCAATAACTTATTTATGCATTGTTTGTCTCTTCCCACCCTCCCTCCGCTGCAGGCCCCACAAGAATTTAAGTCCCTCGAGAGCAGGGATATTTGATTGTTTAATCCACAGTTACGACCCAAGCATTTAGAACAGTGTCGGACAACATGTAGGCCAGTAAGGAATGAGGTAAATAAGCACAGAGAAAGGAAAAAAAAAAGACCTGTGGAAGGTTTAATGACATACACAGATGGATGATAATTAGAAGGAAAATTACAGACAAATAATGTCGTAAGATTGCAAATTAAAATTAGTGCAATATCTTCTCAAGAGTAAGGACTCATTCAAAATTTCTATTGGCACTCAGTTCATCATAATTATTTTTATACACATTTGTATTCTCCCATTATAATGAATAAAAAAGTAATAAACTATAAGTAGTGTGTGACCCAAAACAGGCATTTAATAACTATTGGAGTTATCAAGTAAATGTTACCAGGTAGGTCATGACTAGTCCATCATAAATACTTACACTCTACTAAATGGCAACCTGCCCAACTTTCAACCTACAAAACAAATTAGGAATTTTTTGGTTGTTTTTTTTTTTTTACGAGATTCATTACAGAATCATTTTTTTGTAGTACTGAGAAATAAATGACATACATCACTGTATAAGTTTAAGGTGTACAGCACAGCACAACGGTTTGATTTACATTAACTATGAAATGATTACAATAGGTTCAGCTAACATCCAGCTTCTCATATAGACACAATAAAAAGGAAAAGAAAAAAGGGAAAATTTCTCCTTGTGATGACAACTCTTAGGGTTTATTCTCTTAATAATTTTCCTATGTATCATACAACAGTGTTAGTTATATAGTCCTGGCCTACATTACATCCCTAGTAAATATTTATCTTATAACTGAAGTTTATACCTTTTGACAACCCCCGCCACCCGTAACCAGAACTCTGACCTTTTTTTCTTTAGATTCCACATATAAGTGAGATCATACAGTATTTATCTTTCCCCGTCTGACTTATTTCACTTAACCATTCAATTCATCCATCAATGGACACTTAGGTTATTTCCACGCCAGACTTTTTTTCAAGACTTAAGCACATTAAAAAAGTTCCTTCACTAAAACATGAGAAATTATTATTACTGTTGTTAATTGAGAAGTACAGTGAATCTCTAAAGACTGAAATTATCAAAACTTCCTCCCAGTAGTTGATGACATCAAACACTTTATTCAGAAAAGGTCTAACTCCTATTATTATAACTTAAAATACTTTTCTTGTACACAGGAATCTTCTCTTTCCTCCTTCCTTACACACACACACACACACACACACACACACACACACACACGACTGGAACATTCATTACAACTTTAATATACTTTAGGTGGGTACCATTAGGTGGTCTCACATCAACCTCTTTAACTTAGAAGTCTGGAGACAGATTCTCAAATTTCAGTAATATACAGACCTCTTTAAAAGAGAAATGGTCCTATAGCTTCTAACATTTACTTACATTTTTATCCTAGCATTAATTAAATGTATGCAAATATACACCTTTAAGTAAAGTCTTTATGCATACATATCTTACATAAACATAAAACCAAATAAACTAAAAACTAAATCAAAACTTTCAAACAAAATTCAATTTAACAAGAACACGTAAAAAAAATGGATGACGTGCGTAGTTTTGATGAATTTAAACCTATGCTCACAACATGAAAATGGTACTACATGCCTCATGTCAAGGCACGTAATTTTTCTGTTTCACATTACCATGAAGCACTAATTCCACGTGCTATAAAATCAATTGTACTCACAAGCATTTTATTAAGACTACCTCTATTCTTTTCCTTAATATTAGTCCCCAACAATCAAAACAGTATTACTTGGCACCGTCAAAAATAAATACAAATGCAAATTCTAACCCAAGAGTCAAGTGACAGTATTCAATTACGATACAGATGATCCAAAACATGTTTAATGTAATTTACCACTACAACAATAAATGTTTAAATTCTACACCACTTTCAGACATCATAATTTGAAAATTATGTTCATTGTGTAATCCTCCCATCAAATAATTAGTGAAGAGTTTCCATTATCTGATAACACAGTCGTCAGAAAGAAGTTTCCAAAGCTATCTGTGGAATCATCTTCCAGTAAGGTTAAAAATAAATCAGGTTCACCTGTCCAAAATAATTTCACGGGTGATGAAAATGTGAGACTCCAGAAATTTGACTTTATTATTATTACTGTTGTTATTGAAGCACCTATATATCGTGTTTCCCCGAAAATAAGACCTAGCGGGGCAATCAGCTCTAATGCGTCTTTTGGAGCAAAAATTAATATAAACCAGTATTATTTTACTACAAGACTGGGTATGATATGACATGATATATGATATGATATGATGTAATATAATGTAATATAATACTGGGTCATATTAATTTTTGCTCCAAAAGACGCATTAGAGCTGATTGTCCAACTAGGTCTTATTTTCAGGGAAACGGGGTTTTGTTTAACACTGTTCCAAGGAGCAACAAGATGACTTAAAAAACTCTTGCTCTTTCAGAACCATAATTCACTCTCACTTCTTACAAATTATAAGAAACTGATTAAATTAATAAATGTTGATAAAAACTCTAGTCTAGGAGTTTGGAGACCTACATTTTAATCCTCACTTGTCAATAACTAGCTTCATAACTTTCTGTCATTCTCAGCCTCATTTATCAAATGAGAGGGCTGAGATGTCTTTTTAAGATCTGCCAGCTGTAAATTTCACTCCCTGTGATTAGTGTGGGGACAGAGCCCCAGAGAGCAGTTTCCAGGTTCTCGACCTCACCTGGAAAAGTGCTGGCTCAGGTAGTAGATGGCCATCAGCTGTGACTAGCTGGCCATCAGCTGTAACCAGTTAGCCATTAGCCACCAATATAACTGCTGTGGCTAAGCTAGCAAGCATGGATTGCAGGTAGCAAAGGGTTGGTTGGCAGAGAAGCGGAGAGCAGATTGCGGCTCCTGCTTCCTGTGTCTCCAATCCAGCCACCAGCAAGAATATAGTGGTATGAACTCCCCATCCATGGCTCCATTGGTGTTTCTTTTTAGCCTCACCATATCCTGCATTCTTGTGTGGGGAACTTGTGTGGGGAGCGGGAACTGAGACCCACATGTCACATGGCGCAGCAAGCAGGGTATGGTGCCGGGCAGAATTTTCAAAGGGGTCATGGAGCAGTTTATACGTATGAACACTCAGTCTCAGGAAGCCTGTGAGGAGCAACTGCCGGAGAGCTGGACCCTGTGGAGGGACGGGAAGCTGTGGATGATACTCCAACCACGATAGACCAGAGAAAGCGAAGGTGGTTGCGAATGTGTGGGCTGGGAAGTGCTTGCTGGAGCAGCCCAGGTGCAGGATTTGTAGTCCCAAGAGAAAATGCTTGCTGAGTCCTTGGTGGGAGATGCGGGTGAGGTCAAGGTTGTCCCTCACCCCTAGGTTGGGGAAGACTTGGAGCCCTCGCACTGTGGAGAGGGCACACATTGTGAGGCCAACGCACAGCCCTGGCAAATGACTGTGGATTATGGGGAATGGCCTTCCATCCCAGATTTGATGGACCACTTGACTGTTTGCTTGGGAATGTACCGCCATGTGGTGGAACTGGCGGACGTTTGCTTCCTGTGTCTCACCTGGCCGACAGCAAGACTGTGGTGCAGGAAGACCCCTTGTTGGAGTACAGGCTGGGTGTTTGCTTCCTGTGTCTAGACCAGCCACCACTGAGAATATGTAAGCACCTTGGCTGTGAGCCACTGTTGTTCCAGCACGGTGTCCTAAGAAACCCTGGCTGTGCCCAGGAAGCCTGGCTATTGCATCCACCTCCAGGTTCCTGACACAGGGCCCGTCGCAGAAGACGCCTGTTGCGAGACCCTGGACGGGTGGAGTGTGGGGACAGAGTCCCAAAGAGCAGTTTCCAGGCTCTCGCCCTCACCTGGAAAGGTGCGGGTTCGGGCAGTAGATAGCCATCAGCTGTGACTAGTTGGCCATCAGCTGTAACCAGTGAGCCATTGGCCACTAATATAATTGCCGTGGCTAATCTAGCAAGTGCGGATTGCAGTTAGCAAGGGGTTGGTTGATTGGTTGGCAGAGAAGTGGACGGCAGACTGCGGCTCTTGTTCCTGTGTCTCCAACCCAGCGGCCAGCAAGAATATAGTGGTGTATGACTCCCCTATCTATGGTTCCATGGGTGCTCCTTTTTGGCCTCACCATATCCTGTGTTCTTGTGCAGGGAGAGGGAGCTGAGACCTGGCATGACAATTAGCATCTCAAGATTTTATAATGAAATTTCTGGTATTAAAGCTGTTAACTCATTTACACACATCAAAACTAAAACAGCTCAGTTTGCTTTAGGAAGATCTGTCCATCTTATGAGTTAAAACGTACAGCTCTTGAAAGAATATTTTATAGCATTCTTGTGAGAAAAACTGATTCATGAAAGAAGAAAAGGACCACAATTAAAAAAAAGATTTTAATAAGAAAATTAGAATTAAGAGAACTCACATAAAGCTATATGTAGCAGACACTGATTTGTTACCCAGATTCCGCTTCAGAAATGAAGGATTTATTGTCCAGCTGCTGGGAGTATTGCTGGAAAACAGCCTTCACCTGTCAGGCCCTTTCAGGAACTGCCTTAGCTGAAGACAGCTGCCTACCGAAGTGGCCTTCATCAAGCGACTGATCAAAACAGGGGCGCAGGGCCCAGCACCCTGCCACAATTTTGGACAACTCCAAAGATTTCCCAGCTACACAGTTCCCCAAGGGGTCAAACTGTGGCTTTTGCTGATACTACATTACAGTCCAAATTATCCTTTTCATTCCTTCTACAGAAAGTTCTGTATACTGATCGCCATTCAATTAGCTTCCCCCGGGGAACCCAATTAGCAGGCACTGGTGATGAGAATGGTTCAAGAAAGCAGGCTCTAAAATTTTGGACTTGGATCACTATCCACCTAGCGGCCCAGCTGGCAGAGAACCCCACCACTAGTAAAGAGAACAGAGAGCCCCTAGCACAAAGCAGTCATGCAACTGTTAAACTTTCACTGTTGGCAAACTGGGTGGTTTCGCAATGGAAGGAAATACACAAGTTGGCAAAATCTTTTAAAGGGCCTGATAATAGTTCATATTCTTCTTTGCTGTTTTTGTTTTATAACTCTTTAAAAATGGGGCATTACAAAAACAGGACTGGCCTGCAAGCCACAGTCTGCCGATCCCTGCAGTAGAAGTTCCAACGCAGCTAGTATTTGAAAAATGTTAAGGACCATGAAATTGGGTTGTTGTTGGCAAAGGCAACTGACCCTTTGGAAAATACAATGAGACGAAAATGAGTAACAAGGAATGAAAAGCTAAGTATGAACACCAAAAGGTTCTTTGGTAGCACAGGCACTAATCTCTAGCAGCAAGAGACCACAAAAAGCTAAGGACAAAACCCAGGACTTAACCATAAGAGCACCGGAGCTCCAAAGGAAGTTAAGCTCTTAATCTGGACATGTCTGCTATGTCAAGGGGAAGGCACACATGAGAAAAAGGAAAGAAGTAGGTAGAACCCTGAAAAAGGGGGATAGGGATATGGGTTGATTAACCTGAAAATCCTTAATCCCCAAGTCCCTTCGAGCCCTCTCAGCTTGGAGAGCAAACCCAAACATTCTTAGTAAGTGCTAGTGTTACTCTCATCAGCTAGAATGGCAAAGACTTCTGAAATTCTCTCCTTCATAAAAGCAACGAGAACACTAGCAAAAATTTTAAGAGTCAACTTTTTCAGAACTTGGGAAATCACAAAGGACTGCAGCAACCTGGGGAGTGTTTATTGAACAAATATGGATGAATCTTGTTAAGAACAGCACGCTTTGTGGCATTTTAATTTGCTCTATTTCCATTCCATCCCTTCCCAGTTCCATGTAGTCATGAAAACAAACAGCCTGCAAGCATAGTGAAAATCAGCAGCCACTAGAGGGGACAGAGCAGGACTGGAACTCCTTAAAAGTCCCATTCCCAAAGGGCTGTCATTATTTGAACTGTCTGGACTCTAGTAGCAAAGATGTCTTTATTTGACCTGACTCTGAGCTCATCCAGGGCAAACAGCCTTTCTCTGGGTGCCTTTGGTCAGAAACAATCAGAGGCAATTGCCAAATATTGTGGCTGCCCAAGTGATGCACAATATTTGGGGCAAACAACAGGTTAATAAAAAAGGCTAAAAAGGAAAAGCTGGGGAATGAGATGTCCACGAAGACTCTGGAAAGCTGGAAGTCTAGAAGGCCACTCATGCATAACCTGTGCACATGCTGAAAAAAGTCCTTAGAAGGCCCTAAAACTCTCACTGCTAGCTAACTTTTAGGCTCTAAACAAGCAGGAAAAGAAAGCTAAGGCAGAGCTATAAATTGGCTGAGTGCTGAAGACCATGTCCCACTACACACACACAGCCCCTTAGCAAAGACCGAAAGACTTACATGTTCCAGGAATCCAAGGAACTCTCATTAGCTTAACTGCAAAGCTAACTGACCAGACTATAGTAACAGTACAAAACAAAAAAATAGACATTATAGCATTAGCTCCCCCTC
Organism: Rhinolophus hipposideros; assembly: GCF_964194185.1. NCBI lineage: Eukaryota > Metazoa > Chordata > Mammalia > Chiroptera > Rhinolophidae > Rhinolophus > Rhinolophus hipposideros. The sequence continues at coordinate 22,107,018 of NC_138051.1, read as the reverse complement.
CAAAATCACTAAACAAACAATAACGGATAGTAACAAAAAGTAATCCTGGGGAGAAGGGAAAATCTAATTTATACAGTTGCTACATTATATTAAAATGTCCAGTTTTCAACAAAAAATTATGAAGCATGAAAAAAATAAAAAAGAAAGTATGGTCTATACAGGGAAGGGGCAGTCAATGTAAACTGTCCCTAAGGAAGCCCAACACTGAACTTACTATACAAAGACTTTAAGTCAGTTATTTTAAGTATGTTAAAACAACTAAAGGAAACCATCTCTAAAGAAATAAGTGAGATTATGGGAACAATATCTCACCAAAGTGAGAATATCAATTAAAAAAATTTTTTTATAAAAGACCAAATAGAAAGTACAGATTTGAGAAAAGTAGTAACTAAAATGAAAAATTCAATACAGGGATGAAACAGCAAATATGAGCAGTCAGAAGAAACAATCAACCAACTTGAAGATGGGTCAATTGAGATGACCCAGTCTGAGGAACAGAAAGAATAAAGAATGAAGAAAAATGAACCGAGCCTCAGACCTGAAGGACACCATTAGGAATACCAACACACACACACACACACACACAAAAAAAAAAAAAAGAATACCAACATACACATAATGGAGAGGAGTAGAAGGAAAAGACAGATAGAATATTTGAAAAACATTAATCTACACATGCAAGAGGCTCAATGAGTTTCAAGTAGGGTAAACTGAGATCCAACACACATCATAACCAAAATGCCAAAAGCCAGTGAAAAAGAGAATTATCTTGAAAGAAAGAAGTGACTCATCACAAAGTATCTTCCCAAGATTAACAGCTGATATCTCATCAGAAACCAAGGAGGAGTGGGATATATTCAAAGCGGTGAAACAGAAAAACTGACAACCAAAAATTCTATATCCAACAAAACTACACTTCAAAACTGAAGGCAAAATTAAGACGTTCCTGATAAACAAAAACTGAGAAAGCTTACTGCTAGTAGACTTGCCCTAAAAGAAATACTAACAGGAGCCCTCCAATCTGAAATGAAAGGACACTAAACTGTAATTCAAATCCAAATGAAAAACAAAAAGCACCAATACAGGTAACCTCATAGATAGCTATAAAAATTAGTATAAATACTAAGGGTGCCCAAAAAATGTATACACGTGACTTGTATTCATATTTTGTTATCAGTACATATCATTACAATTTTAATATAGTTTTTCTCTTTCTTAAAATGTGTATACGTTGTTTTTGGCACCCTCTGTATATTTGTTTGTAAATCTTTTCTCCTATCTGATTTTAAAAGTTTTGTATGCTACTATAATTAAGCGGGTATTAATCTAAACTAGGTAAAATGTTAACTATAATGCCTAGGACAACCATGAATAACTCAAAGAACAAGGAAATTAAAATCGTACGCTAGAGAATATTTAACATAAAATGTGGAAGAAATGGAAGGAGAGGAACAAAAGCTATCTAATCTTCAGCAGTGAGGTCTCCCTCAAGGACCATATTTAAACAGTAATCACTTACACACAAATCCACTCCTTATCATCCTTCTCTGCTTTACTTTTCTCTATAGCATTTATCACCATCTAACACTTCATTTTCTTTCTCTACCCACTAGAATTTAAGCTCCATGAAGGCAGAAGCTTTGTTTTGTTTACAGCCGTATTCCCAGTGCTTCACGCACACCTATTGAGTAAGTGCTCAATAAATAGCCAAGGAATGAATATACAAATGAACAATTAGTAGAGATAAGCCTTATAAGAAAAGAAGTCTCCCATTTTAAAAGTGGCCTAAGAGGTATGTGTGCATTCGAATCATTTATAGATTTGGTAGTAGGACTATAAAGAACTCCCCAGCTGACGGGTTTCGACTTTCTTTGTTAAGTAGAAGGTGAAGACATCTGCTGAGTTCGAGGGGGTGGTAAGTGGTAGGGCGGAAGATTTACAGAGAGTACCTAGCTGCCTCGCGTGCTTCTGCTGAATTTAATATCTAAATCAGATTCAAATTCTGATAGGTCTGATTGGGCACTGTTGTCTGGAATCAGCAGTCACATGACTGTAAATTGTCTACCAAAAATTCATGCACTTACAACTTAAAGAAAAGTGTTCAAATTTTGAAAGAATCAATAAAAAGATATGAATGCCTTGAACTCAGAGTTTGAAAAGAGCAGCATATCTGATAAAAGAAGTCTACAACCTATGTACTGAATTTATCAATTTTATTGTCAAATAAAAGTCAGTTATACCAAAACAAGTGAAAACAGAGTTTTGAAAAGATATTTGTACACCCATGTTTTAGTAGCATTATTCACAATAGCTAAAAAGCTGGAAGCAACCCAAGTGTTCATCCATTGATGAATGGATAAACAAACCATGGTGTATGCATACAATGGAATATTTTCAGCCTTAAAAAGGAAGGAAATTCTGACACATGCTACAACATAAATGAACCTTGAGGATATAATGCTAAGTAAAAGAAGCTAGTCACAAAATGACAAATACTGAGTGATTCCACTTACATGAAATACTTAAGTCAAATTCAGAGACGGAATAGTATGTGGCTGCCAGCGAGTGGTGGTACAGGGGAATGGATTGTTACTGTTTAATGGTACAGCGTTTCAGCTTCACAAAATGCAGAGAGTCCTGCAGATGGACTGTGGTGATGGACGCACAATATAAATGCAACTATGTCACTTAGTGTACACTTAGTAATACAAACTGTTAAGATGGTGAATTGTTATGTGTACTTGACTACATTAAAAAATGTGGGGGAAAATCAGTTATAGTATTTTTGTATGTATTAAAGCAGCACACGTGACACACTGTTACTTTTAAAGAAAAAAGAAAAACATAACCACTTTTTACTTCAGAGACTGAATTTAAATCAAAAGAAATCTGAGGCGGCCGGATGGCTCAGTTGGTTAGAGCGTGAGCTCTGAACAACAGGGTTGCCAGCTCGATTCCCACAAGGGCCAGTGAGCTGCGCCCTCCACAACTGGACTGAAGGCAGCGACTTAACTTGGAGCTGATGGGCCCTGGAAAAACACACTGTTCCTCAACATTCCCCAATAAAAAATTTAAAAAAGAAAAAGAAAATAAATAAATCAAAAGAAATCTGCACCACAATGCAATCCCTATCAAAACACCAATGGCATTTTTCACAGAATTAGAACAAATAATCCTAAAATTTATATGAAACCATAAAAGACCCGGAATAGCCACGGCAATTCTGAGAAAGAAGAACAGAGCTGGATATATCATGCTACCTGACATCAAATTATATTATAAGGCTATTGTAATCAAAACAGCAAGGTACTGGCATAAAATCAGACACACACATCAATGGAACAGAATAGAGTCCGGAAATACATCCATGCCTATATGGTCATTTAATCTATGACCAAGGAAGCAAGATTTTACATTGGGGTAAATACAGGCAATAAATGGTGTTGGGAAAACTGGACAAATACGTGTAAAAAAATGAAACTGGACTACTTTCTTGTGCCACATATAAGAATAAACTCAAAATGGATTAAAGACTTAAATGGTAAAACCAGAAACCATAAAACTCTTAGGAGAAAATATAGGAAGTAAATTCTCAGACATTACCCTTAGTAATATTTTTACTGATATATCTCTTTGGGCAAGGGAAACAGAAGAGAAAGTAAACAAAAAAGTTTTTTTCACAGCAAAGGAAATCACCAACAAAACGAAAAGACATCCTATTAAATGGGAGAAGATATTCACCAATGATACAACTGATAAGGGGTTAGTATCCAAAATTTATAAAAACTCATACAACTCAACACCAAAAAAAACCAAACAATCCAATTAAAAAATGGGGAAAGGGCCTGAATAGACATTTCTTCAAAGAGGACATACACACGGCCAACAGACATATGAAGAGATGTTCAACATCACTAATCATCAGAGAAATGCAAATAAAAACCACAGCGAGATACCACCTCACTCCTGTTAGAATGGCCATCACCAATAATTCAACAAAAACAAGTACGGGTGAGGATGTGGAGAAAAGGGAACCCTTGTGCACTGTTGGTGGAATTGCAAATTGGTGCAGCTACTATGGAAAACAGTATGGGAGTTCCTCAAAAAATTAAAAATAGAACTACCGTATGAGCCAGCAATTCAACTCCTGGGTATTTATCCAAAGAAATCCAAAACACTTAACTCAAAAATATATGTGCACTCCCATGTTTACTGCAGCGCTACTCACAATAGCCAACATATGGAAACAACCAAAATGACCATCAATAGACAATCAGATAAAGAAATTTTGGTACATTTATACAATGGAGTATTACTCTGCCATAAAAAAAAAATTTTACCATTTTCAATATAGATGGACCTAGAGGATATTATGCTAAGTAAAATAAGTCAGACTGAGAAAGACAAATACCATGTGATCTCACTTATATGTGGAATCTAAAGAAAATACACAAACAACTGGAACATAAATAGACTCATAGGGAGAGAACAAATTGATGGCTGCTAGATGGGAGGGGGGTTGGGGGATAGGTGAGAAAAGTGAAGGCATTAGGAAATACAAATTGGTAGTCACAAAACAGTCATAGGGATATGAAATACAGTACAGGAATAGTCAATAACGTAAAAACTATGTATGGTATCAGATGGGTACTAGACTTATAGGGGGAATCACTTCATCAATTATATAAATGCTGAGCTGTACACTGAAAATAATAAAAGATAATACTAAATGTCAACTACAATTAAAGTGTGTGTGTGTGGGGGGGGTCACGGTATGTAAAGTACAGCATAGAGAATAGTCATTGTAAGAGAATGGTATTGTAATAATTATGTACGGAGTCAGGGAGGTAGCAGACTTGTTGGGGTCATTACTTTGTGAGGGGTGTAAATGTCTAATCATTATGTCGTTTTGTGCACCTGAAACTAATAATAATAATAAAAAACCTGAACCAGATGTCATGTTTATTTGTTTATACCAGATAGCACATCAGAGGCTAAGGGTTTGAGATACCTATTGACTTAGAGGACTTCAAAAAAAAACTAAACCTGGTTTACAAAGTTAGAACTTAAAGACACCAGAAAAGATGCAAACATCAGCACAGAACAAAAGGACACTATAAACCAGAAAAAGAGTATGGCTAAAGGAACAACTAAAGAAAATGAAGGACCTAAAGTTTATATAAGCCTGGTAAAGTGGAATGATGAGAAAGTGACCATATACTAATGGAAGATATGAGAAAGAGAATTCTGGAAAGAACTGACAGAACACTTGAAGAAAACCAGTCTCCAAAAAGTTCAACAGAGATAGAATATCATTCTGCAGGTATGCTCTAAATAAAATGCAGCACAAAAATGGTAGTTTCTAAATAGCTAAAAAAATTTTTAAATTACAATGACAGACATCTGAGACCACCAGAAGTCTACACAGGAAGTTAACTGGAGAAGCGTAAGTTAAGAGAACCAATTATAAACAATTAGAGATTTAAGAAAACAAACCTATGGCAAGGCTAAAGCAGATTAAAAATCAGTCTATTTTTAATGGAAATAAAAATGAGTTTTAAGAAAGGGGTAAAAAAAAGCTCATAGCTACCATTCAGCCTTATAGTACCTCACTCTTAACTATAAACAGTCAATAGTCACCAATATTTGAGGAAAGCATTAGGTAAGAAAGAAGCAAAAGAAAAAGAAATTCGGAGGAAACAGGGAAAGAAAACTTCAACAAAAACTCTACGCTCAAAAAGAATCAATTAAGGGCCGGCCCGGTGGCTCAGGCAGTTGGCGCTCCATGCTCCTAACTCCGAAGGTTGCCGGTTTGATTCCCACATGGGCCAGTGGGCTCTCAACCACAAGGTTGCCAGTTCAATTCCTCGAGTCCCACAAGGGATGGTGGGCTGTCCCCCATGCAACTAGAAAACGGCAACTGGCCCTCCAGCTGAGCTACGCCCTCCACAACTAAGACTGAAAGGACAACAATTTGACTTGGTAAAAAGGCCTGGAAGTACACACTATTCCCCAATAAAGTCCTGTTCCCCTTCCCCAATTAAAAAAAAAAAAAAAAGAATCAACTAAATAAAAACAGAATACCACTCTTCTAAAAAATTCAAACAAGAAAATGCGTTTACAAATGTAATTGGATTGAAAAATATAGTTGAAGAAAGTAGACCAAAAAGAGAAGAAATTCTGGAGACAAGATACACTAAATCAGCAGGTCCATCATCAATTGAGTGGAAAAATTGCCTTAAGGACTTTGGACTACAATAATGCTTCTCAGATAAGATTAGTACTGCTTCTCCCTAGGGGGTGTTTGGAAATGAAATGTCTGGGAACATTTCTACTTGTCTCACTAACGAGTTATACTGTTATTTAATGCCCAGGAACCAGGGCACTCAAAGCCTGCAAGCAAAAGACAGTAACACACAAAAGTAGAATAGTACTATCTAAATGCCTAGTGTCCTCCATTGAGAAATACTGAACTATGGAATAAAAGATTTCTTTCAGGGCCTATCGATATGATTTTCATGAAATTTAATAAAACCAGGATAAACAAAAGATATCAAAACAATCACGCACACAAAAAGAGCATCAGAATCAGAATAGCATGAAACCCTTCAAAAGCAACACTGAAAGTTCAAAGACAAAAGAAATGACTTCGAAATACTGATGAAAACTTATTTCCAGCCAAACTACCAATCAAGTGTGGGAATAAAATACAGATACTTGTAAAACATTCGAGTCCCTAAAATTTACCTCTTATGCAACTTTTCTCAAGAAATGATCACATATTTCAGCAAAACGAAGGATTAAGCCAAGAAAGGATGTGGAATGATATCCAGTGAAAGAACAGCAGAGAGACTTTTCAAAGCAGTAACTCTAACAAACAGGAAAACAGCAGGCAGAGGTTTCAGAATAACAACTCTAGCAAGTCTTAAGAACAAGACTAGATCAGAGCAAGGGGGCTGAGAGCTCTGGAAGGCAAGTCCTCCCTACTCCACTCCACCCTCTCCATACAAAAGGCAGACATGATAGATGTGATGTGCTTGCGAGGTTGACAACCCTGGTGGATTTGTAGGAACTTTCGGAAAAATAGATGCATAAAAAACTAACAAATTAAAAAGGAGGCAAATAACTCCAAGGAAAACCAAAAAAAGTACAGAAAAGGGAGAGTATGCAGTTTGCTTTTTGACTCACAAATTACTTACGTGGTCATAGTGCAAAAACTAGTAATTTAACTAGTTTTATTACCTACATTGAAATACGGTGAAAACATGTAAGAGGTATGATGAATCCTCAATTACCATAACAGGAAGTCAAAGGTAATGTTTAACATTGCCAGAGACAAGTAACAGTTGTATAATTCTAGTATTTAAAAACGTAGTGACAAGCAGGGTTTCTAACCTTAGTGCTGCATCATTTATTTTGATGGGGGGAGTGACCTGTGCTTGTTTATCGGCATCTCTGACCTCTCTATCCACTACACGTCAGCTGCAGCCCCCTCTCATTGTGATAACCAAAAATGTCTCCAGACACTGCCAAATGTCCCAAGTGAGCAGAATTCCCTCCAGCTGAGAATCACTCTTGTATATGTATAAAAATACACACCCAGAAAGACATCAGTAGTTGTTCCTGGAAGATTAAGATTACATAGAAAAGTCACTATTATTGACATTCCTGTGACTTAACTTTCACCGAATGTATTATTTTAATAATTGATATTAAAAACTAAAATAAAAACTTAGAAATTAAAAGCAACTAAATGAAACCACAAAACAAATTTTTAAAGCATCAGAAAATTAAAATTGTAGTAAGTAATAGAGGATATCTGGCAGTTTTTAAAGAAATGAGTGAAAAAAGGAAATGGAGAAAAGATAAACTAGTATATAAATTTGTTAAAAATACTAAGAAGCTGGACGGGTTATCACCTGTGAGGGGTGTAAATATCTAACTATTACACTGTTTTGTACACCTGGAACTAAAAAGAAAAACGCTAAGAAGTTCAACTTGTTGTTTTATGATTATTTTTCAACAATGGCTATATACGTGTACATAAAAAACAAGCCATTTCTATATTATCAATTTTAATAACAGAAAATACATAGTCTGTTTTATTTCCTGGGTTATTTTCTTTTTTAAATAAGGAAAACAGAAATTGTCAAAAATTCCATCACCCCAAAATCACAAAGGTACTTTAAAATATTTATACTGACTTTTTCAATCTAATTTTTATATAGCTGATTTAGCACTTATTATGGGTTTGTGCTTTTATTTTTAATTTATTGTAAGCATTCCTAGTCATTAAACATTCTTCATAAAAATCATTATTTAGGGGCGGCCGGTTGGCTCAGTTGGCTAGAGCACAGTGTTCATAACACCAACGTCGCCGGTTCAATGCCCACATTGGCCAGTAAACTGCACCCTCCACAACTAGATTGAAAACAATGACTTCACTTGGAGATGATGAGTCCTGGAAAAACACACCATTTCCCAATATTCCCCAATAAAAATGTTTTTTAAAAAAATTACTATTTAAGGGGAAAAAGTAGTCCTTCCCCCCCCTCCCCCCGCCCGCCCCAGTACATTAACCCCAAGCGGAAATTCATTTTAATTGAAGTTGTGGGGCCGGCCCGGTGGCTCAGGCGTTTAGAGCTCCATGCTCCTAACTCCGAAGGCTGCCAGTTCGATTCCCACATGGGCCAGTGGGCTCTCAACACACACATACACACACACACACACACAAAAAGGCAAAAAAAAAAAAAAAAGAAGTTGTGATTTCTCTTTCACTCCATTGGGGGGCGGGAGTAAATTATTTTGAATAGTATGCTTCCCCAAAAATAAGACCTAGCCGGACCATCAGTTCTCATGCGTCTTTTGGAGCAAAAATTAATATAAGACCCAGTATTACATTATATTAGACCCGATCTTATATTAAAATAAGACTGGATCTTATATTAATTTTTGTTCCAAAAGACGAGAGCTGATGATCCGGCTAGGTCTTATTTTCGGGGAAACCTGGTACCTTATAATAAAGTTTGGTTTCATTCCAACATCAAATGAAAGGGTGAGGAAAGAGTAGTTATTTATATGTTATCTCCATCTTGTGGACTTTTTTCCCTGTTATGTATTACAACTCAGCTTCTCACACCTAAATTCTGCTTAATGGAACGTTCTCAGGAACTTCACTAATTTAACAAATATTTAGCAAACATTTATTATGTGCCAAGCCCTTTACTGTCACACTGGGTATACATGAGCCAAAAAAAAAAAAAAAAAGTCTCCCGTCTCAAAGATCTTGTAATCAGTCTTAAGGGGGGAAACAGACAATAAACAAGTTAAAATTATAAATTACATTGTTAAGAAAATGATCAAGGTGTAGTCATATATGCAAAGTATAAAGATTGTTAAGTACAGACTTTTCTAGAATCTGATCCCCACTCCCACCTGCCCCTTTTTTAAAGATAAGCTTATAGAAGTCTGGTCCACTTTTAAAGCTCCGGGAAAAAGCAAACAAAGGCCACTCCGAAAGTTTTACTATCTAAGATAACTATTAGTGGCATATAATTACCCTCATCCATTGTTTCTCTAGCATTACCTTATTCCTCTTCCCATCCACCCCCTCTCCTTTTTTTCTATTTCATCTTTTTCTTTGTTTAGTCTTTCTAGGCTTCTTCATACTCCTAGATTTCAGTAACAGACAGATAGCTTAAATGAAACCAAGCCCTGGTTAACAGCTTTCAAAGCTAAAACATTCCAGACCCCTAATTTAAATTCAGGTTTAAATGAATTCATTACATAACAATGCATTACACAAAATTAAAAATTTTTTCACAAAAGCTAATAACGCTAATAAAACAAAAAAGCAATACAATAGGGTTTCTTTGAGGCATCAAGGCTGGTTGCTCACACATTTAAGATGAAACACAGTTAACGTGTTTTGTGAAAATTTAACACAACCTTCCAGCAACAGTGGGGTTAAATCAACTATGGCACATCCACATAGAATACTCTGCAGCCAGAAAAAAAAAATGAAAATGCTCTCTTTTAACAGGTTTAGAATGATCTCCAAAAAAATGTTAAATGAAAAAGTAAAGTAAAAAATAGGGTGTATAAAATGCTGTATCAGGAAAGGAGGAAAATTATATATATATATATATATATATATTTGTTTATCTGCATAAACACTGCAGGGATCCATTATAGTACTAATAAAAGCGGGTACTAATGTGGAAGTAAGGGTGGACAGCTTCATAGTTAACGTAGACTTAATTTTGAACAATGCATTCATTACCTATTCAAAAAATAAAAGAGTTTGAAATTTTTTAATTACGTTTTTAAAAAACCTTTTTACAAAGTCTATCAAAAGATGATCCAAAATTTCACACATTTGTAACTGCTTCAGTTATAGTCTTTTAAATCTTGTCACGCTGAGCCTATTCATTAGTCATTTGTGGACAATTCTTTACCACTTAAGTGGTCCCAATGAATACCAGGTACTGGTATTACCTTAAGATGGCATAAACATATTGGTCAAAAGCGACTCAACAGCTCCTAGCTTCGTACCTACTGTTTATGTTAAGTGAGTTATTAATCTCTTGTCCATGTTTCCTTCTCTACAATGGAAATAACTTACCTATAATTTAGGGATAGTACAAAAATTAGAATGACTCCCAACATACAGAAAGCACCCATTAAATGTTAACAAATGTTCTTAATAGTTCTTTATGAACATGTAATGCTTTTATCTATGTAATCAAACGCCACAGTGTATTTCTAGAGAAAACAACAAAAATTCATATTCAAAAGTTCCTGTTAAATGTAAGTATACCCGGAGCAAGTCGGTGCAAGTCGCCAGCAGTGCAGAGAAGGGAGTAATATATTGCTTAAGTTTAAAATACCAATTGGAGAAATAAGGATATCGAAGGGAAAGAGTTTAGAGAAATGGATTATACCAAATCACTGGCGCCTTTGATCATGCAGGTTCCCAAACTGATAATCAGAATCAGCAGGTACATACTTTAAAAAAAGATTTCATTTCAGACTACTCAATCACAGTGATCAGGCATAGAATGTGGGAATCTACATTTAAAGCATCCTAGGTGATTAAAATTATTAAATCATCCTAGGTGATTAAAATTATTAACTAGGTTTGTGAGCCACCACAGTCTCTATTCTCTTACGATTAGAGACTTTACAAGTTTATCTCCAGATAAAATAAACTTAATCATTGCCTTTGGTAACTTAACTGGAAGGAGAGCTTCAGTAAGGTGATATCACAATTAGGCATTCCTTTAGATTAAGTCATGAAAGAATATTTAAAGGCAAATATATAAGTGTTATAGCAATACTGTGGCTGCCATTTATTGAACAATAACTCGTAAATGACTGGAAACAAAGTCCAACATCATTCCATCCAAAAACAAAGTATATATATGGTACCGAGAGAGAGAAGAAATACAGACAAAACAATTTAAAAATGGGACAAAGACCTTAACAAACACCTCACCAAAGATATAAAAGATGCTCAACACTGTGAGCCATCAGGGAATTGTAAATTAAACTGAGATACCACTACAACAAACCTATTATGATGGGTAAAATCCCAAACACTGACATTGTAGGAGGCCAAGGATGTGAAGCAACACAAACTCCCACTCACTGCTGGAGGGGATGCACAAAGGTACTGACACTTTGGAGAAGTGTGGCTGTTCTTATTTGGCTGTTTCTTCCAAAACTAAACATAGATCCTCTTATCATGCAATCTAGCAATCGAGCTCCTTGGTTATCTACCTTATTTGCCTAAAATACTTGAAAACTGACATCCAACAAAAACCTGCACATGTATGCTTACTCATAATTGCCAAAACTCGGAAGCAACAAAGATACTGTTTAATAAGTGAACAGACAAATAAACTGTGGTACATACATGCAATGGAGCGCTATTCAAACTCCTCTTCAAAAGGAGAAACTCTGTCAAGCCACAAAAACATTCCTAAGTGAAAGAAGTCAGTCTGAAAAGGCTACATATATGTACTACATGGTTCCAATTATGTAATATTCTAAAGAAGGCAAAAATTTGGAAGATAGTAAAATGAGCAGTAGTTGCCAGGGGGTTGAAGGGAGGAAGGAAAAAAACTGGTGGAACACGGGGGATTTTTAGGGCAGTGAACCTATTCTGTGAACTATAAAGGTGGATACATGTTATTATACATTTGTCAAAACCCAAAGAATGTACAAGACAGAGACAAATGTACAACCCGAATGTAAACTAGGGACTTGGGCTGATAACGAGGGTCAGTGCTGCTTCATCCATGGTAACAAAGACACCACCCTGGTGGGAGCTGACAGTCAGGCAGCCTTTGATGGGGGAGGAAGTTATATGGGAACTGATCAATTTTGCAGTAAATCTAAAACTGCTCTAAAAAATAAAGTCTTTGAAGGAGATGAGGGAGGGAGAAAACACAAGCTGGAGTCAAAAAAATCAATTTAAATATATTCAAAGGAAAGGCGTTTTGTAAATGTATATATTTTAATAATAAAAATACAGTTCAAACTTGAAAAAAAGTTCAGGGTGGCCCTACACCCCTCCTACATTACTGATGGGAAAGTAAAATGGTGCAGTCACTTTGGAAAATAGCTTGGCAGTTCCTCAAAAAGTTAAACACAGATTTCCTCAAAAAGTTGGACATGACCCAGCAATTCCAGTCCTAGGTATATACCCAGGAGAAGTAAAAACATATGTTCACACAAGTGTTAGCAGCATTATTTATAAAAGCCCAAAAGCAGAAACACCTAAATGTTCACCAACTGATGGACAAACAAAATGTAGTATAACCACACAATAGAATACTATTCAGCCAACATGGATGAACCTTGAAAACATCATCTTAAGTGAAAGAAGCCAGTTACAAAAATGTATGATTCCATTTATACGAAATGTCCAGAACAGGCAAATCCAGAGACAGAAAATACATTATTCTATCACAGAGACAGAAACTAGTGGCTGCCAAAGAATGGGGAGAATTGGGATTAACCACTTATAGGTGCAGGATTCCTTTGTGAGGTAATGAAAGTGTTCTGAAATTAGCCAGTGATGATGACGGCTCATCATAGTGACTATACTAAAAAACATAGAAATGTACACTTTAAAGGGGTGTATTTCACGTTATGTGAAATACATCTCAATTTCTTAATAATTTTTTTTTAAATCTAAGCGTGGCCCTAAGGAATGAATGTTGCTAACACTGACATAAACAGCTAGCTGCTAACATCACAAAACACAAACAACGGATGTGTGCCTTCTGATGGAAGCCATCTTCACTGCCTGTGAAGTAGTGTTATTCTCCACCTCCCACCCAAAAAAAGGAAATCAACCAATTCTGATCAAGCCCCTAGACCCAACTAACCAAGTAATTTGGAAAAACAAACAGAACAACAGAACACGTTAAACTATATCACAGGGGAAACATTCGGCAAAACACAGACATTGGGAACCTTTACAGGACTAAAGACCTGATTTCTTCAATTAAAATTGACAAGGAAAAAGTGCTCGCTTCGGCAGCACATATACTAAAATTGACAAGGAAAAGGAAAGAAAGATGGAGAGGGTTCCAATCACAATGTTTTTTGAATCCTGATTCAAAGAAACTGTTCAAAGATAACTGAGAAAATTAGACATTTGAAAAGTGGCTATTTAATAATATTAAAGAATTGTTCATTTTTCTTAACAATTTGGTAATAACTATAATAATATTGTAGTTGTCTCTTAAAGTCCTTATCTTTTACATATATACACTAAAATATTCATGGATGAAATTATATGCTCCTGGGACTTGCTTCACAATAATTTCGGATAGGGGTAGGAGTAGACAGAAGTATAACAAGACTGGTCATGAGTTGTTACTATTTAAGACAAGTGACAAGCTTGTGGGAGGGACAGATACTATATTACTTTTGTGTATGTTTAAAACGCTCCATAATAAAAAATTAAAGGTATGTGTAATACAATCACATTTACAATATAGAGGACAAACTGTTGAGAGGGGTGTGCATGGAGGGGAAACTGTTAGATTACTACACAGAATTCAGGCAGGAGGAGCAACCTAAACTAGGACAGTGGTAGTCAAGAAATGAAAACCAGCAAGGGATGGTGGGCCCCGCCCCCTGCAACTAAGATTGAACACCGGCACCTTGAGCTGAGCTGCCTCCAGGATGGCTCAGTTGGTTGGAGCGCACCCTCTCAACCACAAGGTTGCTGGTTCAATTCCTCGAGTCCCACAAGAGATGGTGGGCAGCGCCCCCTATGATTAAGATTGAACATGACACCTTGAGCTGAGCTGCTGCTGAGCTTCCAGATGGCTCAGTTGGTTGGAGTGCGTCCTCTCAACCACACGGTTGTCTGTTTGACTCCCTCAAGGGATGGTGGGCTGTGCCCCCTGCAACTAGCGACAACGGGACCTGGAGTTGAGCTGCGCCCTCCACAACTAAGACTGAAAGGACAACAACTTGAAGTTGAACGGCACCCTCCCCAACTAAGATCGAAAGGACAACAACTTGACTTGGAAAAAAATCCTGGAAGTACACACTGTTCCCCAATAAAGTCCTGTTCTCCTTCCCCAATAAAACCTTTAAAAAAAAAAAAAGAAAGAAAGAAAAGAAAAAAGAAAAAAAAGAAATGAAAACCAGATTAAATCAGGGTTATCTCCTTACGTCCGTAGTTAGGTTTCATGGATATTTTAGGCAAAAATTTTTATTCGCCCACTGAGCTAAGGTATGAAGACCTTAAAATAATTCTTGGCAGTTAGTAAGTACTCAATAAATATTAGGTATTTATCTGAAAACCCATTATCTATACAGGTTTCCCACCACCATTTATTTTCTTAGCATCCTGTTAATTTCTGGTTTAATTACACCTTATTATTTCTAGAGTACAAGCTCCATGAGGGCAAGATCCTTATTTCAAATATCATTATATACCACTATTTGTATGCCTGAGTGTGCAAGCACAAACACTAATTAAAATTTTTATATTTGCTGGAGAATTACTAGTTTTACAATACAAACTTCAGGACTACATTTTCTATGAATTATCTGTATCATATTTTCAGAGTTGGTAAACAAGCATTTTGTATACACCGTAAGTGTATTTATTACATACCGACTACAGAAAAAAACACAGAACATGTTGGCAATATACACCAACTAGACTTGACACCTCACGGGAGCTCAAAAAAAACTTTGTTGAAGTATACTGAAATGGTTTATGCCATTTAATGGTAGACAAAAAATTACAGGGCAGATTCCACTTCTACGAAAAATGCTAAGATGACAATACAATACAGTGATTACAAGAGTGGTAATAAGACCACAGGCTTGGATTCAGATAAACCTGGGTTCAAATATCAGCTACAGTACTTAAGGCAAAGTTAATTAACCTAAGTTTGATTCCTCATCTGTAAAACAGAAATGATACCTACTTCATAAGGTTATACTGCCAATTAAATGGCAGTTATAATTCTCATGTAACATGAATTGCCAAAATCCCAGTCCATTTTTTTCTCCGTCTCTGGAGGATGAGGCAGAGCCCTGCAGACTTCAGTTTTACAAGGGATTCTGACTAGCACTCTATTTAGGAATCACTGTCCTAGAGCCTTACTAACCTCAGTCCAAAGTAAGAAGCCATCACAAAGATAAAAAGAGCTTTAGGACATGATCGTTTAGTTTATTTCCAAGTTTCTAAGACAGACCTTCACCCAAAATTCCTTTTACAGAAAGAACCATACTGCAAACTTTCAATTTAAAGTCCTTTCCAAAGCCAGAAAAAACATGATTCCATATTGAAATTTTACATCAAAATTGATATACCTTAGCTCTTCCTATTCCATTACTGAATAGTTTCAATATTGAATGCTTTAAATATATGTGTAGCTGACCACTGTACCCAAGGCTTACATATACAATATGTAAGCTGTCTTATTTTTCATCTTTCTTAAAAATAAGCTTACAGTTTAAATCTACTGATGTTTCTTTAAACCCACCCAATAAATTTGTATTCAACACATGCATTTTTAAATGTGCTCAAGCAATCTTACTAAAGACTGACCGCACCTAAACTAAATTTAATATTCTAAAAGCAAATCTGAAACCATCCTAAGTAACCCAATAAAACATTGCTGAGAAATACATAAAACAGAAACACATAAACACAATCATGAACATTTTATTCCAAGACGATCAGTATGAAATAATGAAAATCCCTGGAACAAATTAAGAGTTTAAAAACACTGTAGAACTTCTTCAAAATAAGCAAAGAAACATAACACTTGGAATGGCGATATATCAGAACAAATATGCCAACAGTTGATAACTGAAAGCAAACAAGTAAAAGACATCTCCCTTAAATGACTTTTCTGTTACTGTCAAGGAGAAAGACAGGAAAGCAAGAGCTAGGGCAGACAATATAGACCTCATTAATGTATATATTTTACTAATTTAGACAAAGACATTTTCTCAGCTACTTACGTTAGTGAAGCTTATGAATAACTAATGCAATTGCAAACTTGAAAATTGGTATAATCCAAGCTTTCGTACAACAGTACAAAGGTTATAAACATGTATCGGGGACTGGTGAAGTATTCTTTAGTGAGCCCAAGCCTCAATGCATTTGCACATGCAATTTTTAAAAACAAATGCTTTACTATCTTCATTCACACAGAACATTGTTTGTAACATGGTGTACTAGAAAGCTGTGTATCAACAGAACTCTATAAATCCCAAATATGTTAAAGCAGACTATACACAAGTTAAAAGAAATAAGACAATTTGACGTAAGCTTTTGGAAAGTTACATTTTTAAAAGCCCAGTAGTACATCAAAGCACAATTCTAAAACACTGATTTGACTAACAGGTGTTAATTTATAATTAATTTTTTCTAGACTTGATAGTGTCAAAATATATAAGTATTCTCACTTTTTAAAAGTTTAACTTTGCCCACTTTATGGAGTCAAATAAAAGTTTACCAGTTCAAAATCAAACTGAAGAGTTATGTATTTGTTGAAGGACATCCTTTCTAAATTAATCCAATATTCCTTCTTTACACACATTTTCCTAACTGGTTACTGTAGGCATATAAGACGTATACGTCAGCTAACAGTACTGCTTATATTCTAAATATACATCAGTCTGAAAAACAGGTGCGACACTACTTAGATCCATGCTTTTTTCTTCTAAGCCTAAATTTGACCTGGAAAGGATTCAAAAATAAACACAAATAGCAAAAAAAGTTGAACAATCCCTTTAAACAGATTCTGAAATCCAAGACATGAGCCCTCAAACTACCAGTATCTTCCAAAAGTTAGTTAAACCATCCTATCCAAGTCTCTCCTTAGCAGGATCAAGTCAGGCTTAATTGTGAAGGGTCCTGAGGATCTTTAACTTTGCTTCCCCTCCGAGTTAGTAACGTGAGACACGTACGTTTCACTTCCAGCTAATATTAAATCTTTTCTCAGTCGTTTCACAAAGACAACACAGATAAGTCTCGTTTGGCTTTTTATGGGTAGAAACGGGGATGGAGGAGGGGGAGGCCTCCTGAAGGGCACCCTAAAACGAAACATTCAGAAGAGGCAGGCCTCGTTTTATTGCGCTTTTCGCATTATTGCGCTTCAGGGATGCTCCTTTTTTTTTTTCTTTTTTTTTTTTAAACAAACGGAAGGCAAGACCCTGCACAAGTAAAAGATTGCTATTCGCTTTATTGCGGCGGTCTGGGAATAACCCGCAATATCGCCGAGCTCTGTCTGGAGAAGGCTTGCTGAGTCAGTCGCTAAAAAACTGATAGGGAATCTAAAGGGATTACGGCAGCATCCCAGGTAAGAAGGTACTTAAAGTTGGCGGGCAGGAAATGAAAAAACTTCACAGTTCAGCGGCGAGCCATTGTGCTTGGTAGGAGCCCTGGAAAGAAGCGTGGCTGTCAAGGGGCAAGTGCGTACCAAGTCCAGGGGAGGGGGCCAGACGTGCCAAATCGGCAAGAGGGGTGACCCGGGAAAGGGTGGTAAAAGGCCCATCCCAGTCCCTCGCCCCGAGTTCTCCATCTCCAGAGGCACAAACAAGGGCAAGCTCGGTGCCCAGCAGCCCCCACGCCGAACTATCCCACAGAGGGGAGCTCAGCGCCAAGCCCCGGAGGCCCGGGCAGGCCGCCTCCGAAGGAGCCCCCGCAGACGCCATACTAAAAGCCAAAATGGCTGCCCCTAGGAAGCCCGCACCGCGCAGCTAGTGAGGGTTGGGGAACAAGCTTCTGCGGGAAAGGGGAAGGCGGGCTCTAGGAAGCGCCGCGGCCAAGTCCCACGAGCCCGAGCCACGCAGGTAGGTCCCTCTCGGCTTCCCGAGGCCGCGGGTTCCGCCTGAGGGAAGCCCCGGCCCCACCCCCCACCGGGAACCCCGCGGCCGCGGCCGTCCCACACACCGACCCCAGCCAGGTACCTGCAGTTCGGCCCGCTCCACCTCCCAGTGCGCCCGCTCCATCTCGAACCGAGCCCACTCGTGCTGGATGTAGTGCAGGATCCCCGGGATAGTGTACTGCTGCGGCCGGGACAGCTCGGGGCCTGCCGCGGGACCCGCTCCTTCGGCAGCCGGAAGACCCCCGCTGCCCGCCGCTCCATTCCCCCCTGGCGAAAGGCTCATGTTCCCCCCAGGTCCCTGCTGCTGCCGAGGAGGGGCCGCCATCCCCGGGCCGCCACCACCGCCTCCGGCGAGCTCGTCCATTGTGTGTGGGGCCCCGGCCGGGGCTCAGGGCGAGACGCCGACGGCTGGGGGAAGGGCCGGGGAGGGTGGCCCCGCGCTAGTGGCGGGGCGGAGGCCGGCTGGGAGTGGGGCGGGGAGGGGGTGGTTGCTGTATGCCTGCCGTGGGTCAGAGCAGGGAGCTGCCGGCCGCCGCCATTACAGTCCCTCCTCCATCTGCCCGTCTCACTCACTCACTTTAGGGAAAGGGGGGGACGCGGCGGGAGGCGGGGAGAGAGGGCAGGGTTGGGAAGCGGGTAGACGTAGGGCCGTCGCTCCCGCGCAGCATGCCGGGTAGAGAACGCCGCTGCTGCTGCAAGCCTGGTAGCCAAATAGAGTCCGGCCTCACCCTACGCAGGCGCACTGAGGACGCCGTCAAGGTTGCCGTGAGAGGCGGGGAAGGAGCTCCGGCCCCGCCCCTAGGCCCGCCCCCCGACTCGCTCCGGGTGTCAAGCGGAGGGTACCGGGTAGTGGGCCACTGACTCCAACTTTTGGAAGCGAGTCGGTTTCTGGCTTCCCAGGAATCAGTTTCCCTCGTTCAGTCCGCCCCTAGGCGCCGTTCTCCACCCAAGGGCCTCAGCGACGGGCCTGCCTGTGGAGCTGGGTTTTAACCTGGCTGGTCGCTCTGGCCGGCCGCTGCCAGTGCCGGATTCCTGACGTTTCTTTTGCATTCCTGGCGTGTTTCAGGCGGTCCCAGAGGGTCGGACCTCTTTCTCTGCCTGTCACTCGCTCTTTCTCGAGTTCTTAACCCGGGCCAGTTTCCGGGACTTTCGGGACGTTCTCTTGGGGCGAAGAGCCCAGATCCTCCCGGACGTGGTGAATGATTCCCCGTCTGCGTCTCGAGCCCCGGCTTTGGTCCCAGTTCTGTGCTCCCGGCCGCCGGTCGCGACGCGTGCCACTTTGCCTCCCCTCTTGTTTATGATTCGGGGTTGGGGGTTTGGGAGGAGAGCAGGAAGGATTGCTCTTCTTTTTTTTTTTCTTGAGAGGAGGGGAGGTAATGAAAAAGTTTAGATCTTTCGATGGTGGGTAGGAGAAAGATCACTCTGAAGGAGACTGATGAGACTAACAATTTGATGTTTTAGAAGTGAATGAGCCGTGCGAGTATTATGATTCATAACAGAATCTCTCGATGGAAATAAATGAAAGCATTGTGAATGCAACTTAGAATCCTAGATGAATGACTAACGATGTTTTCTTGGGTCATTAAATGTTTGAGTGAGTGTAATACATAAAAAAGTCAAGGTTAATCTTGTAAGTGCCACGGTGTTTTTATGTCCTTAAGTTGCCAGGAAACATCCTTAATGAACTAGTAAGTTTCTAAAAGTTAATATAGCTAATAACCATTTGGTTGAAAAAAATAGCACAAAAATAATACTTAACAACGTAATAAGGAAAAGAGGTTTAGTAATTACAGCTATGCAGGAAACTTGCATATAAAATGGATTACGTTAATTTTTTTTTTTTTCTTCTCTACTACAAAGAAAGTTTTCTCTGTGGAATATATACGACCCGTCAGGGTATAATTTCAAAGAGATAAAGTAGTACATCTTATTCTGTCGTATCTCCTGTACTGTTACAGTTTAATGAAAGGCAGATTGGACTTGTCATCCAATCTGCCGTGTTTTATTTATATACGAAATTAGGTCTTAGGTCGCAGTATTATTAAGAATTATTTCTCCACGTTATTAAGAACTCCTTCTCCACATTATTAAAGTACTATTTCTCCATTTTGTAGGGACCAACATACAACCTGCATTTTCAGTCCTGTTCCTTTTTGAGGGGCCTCATAGCACATAAAAGGTCAGAAATCCCATGCTACCTCAAAACCTACATACTAGAAACATTTGTGAGAGGATGTGGCATCAAAAGAAGCAGACGTGCACACTTATATTTCCCACAGGCACCTCAAGCTCAAGTAAAGACTGGATTTATAATCCTTTCTTTCCCTCCTCATTCACCTTCAAAAAAAAAAAACTGCTCCTCTTCTGTTATCTACCTCAGTAAGTGACACAACATTCAAACCTGAGGCCTGGCCGTCATTCTAGTACCTTTCTTTAACTCAGCCCCCACATCCAACCTCTTTCATATCTATTCCATTATCTTCATTCAGTGTCTTAGGTTAAGGCTTCCCGCCTCTATCCTTCCCCTATCTCCCATACCACTGATGTCAGAGTCATCTTCAAAAGGCAAATCTGATCCTGTCATTCCCTACTTAAAATTTTTTAGTGATCACCAAATTTAGAATAAAGCCCAAATTTTAACTTAGTGTGTAAAGGTCCTTCAAATTCTACATACTCCCTACCGCCTAATCTACCATCACACCATCATGGCACCCCATTCTCCTTTCCGGCCAAACTGCACTGTTTTTGGTTCCTCAAATGTATAGTAATGTTGCATTCCACAGGAATTTAACACATGCTGTGACACATTGCCTTTCCTTACCTTTTTCCTTCAAAACCTAACTCAAGTATTACTTCCTCCAAGCTTTCCAAATCCTTGAATTATTTAGACCCCATCCTAATAGTATCGCATGCCTAGCTCCTAGTACATATTTATTACACTGTATTCAAATTGTCTATGTACTACTGGTCAGTGACACTCATCCTGATCACGGTGAAAGCAAGACCTGCATATAATAGGTACTGCAAATCTTTGCTTCACTCATTTATTTTTTTTAAAGATTTCTTGACTGGCTACTATTTTTCAGATACACTCCTAGTCCCTGATGGTCCATTGTGAACCAAGGACATAATCTCTACTCTCACAGGATTTCCAGTCTATTTTTAGACAAATTACTTAGCACCAACCACCATAGCTTTCTCAATATCTGTCCAGATCCATCTTAAAATCATTTCTTTTAAAATTTCAAGTGTGCTCCCTGTTTGAAGAATTCCGGTGTGAACATGTCTACATTCACTTTAACCACGGTTTTATTAATGTCAGTGTGTTCTTCCCCGATCATAGTCATTTATCCGCAGGATCCTCTTGTTCACAGCTGGACCTCCAGGATCTGGGACAGTGAGATCCCAATAAATGTTTGATGAATAACTTAAAATTAGACTAGACTAATATAAATATTTTTCCTTCCCCTCAATCATTTTTTCTTAGTTTTTGCTAACATTATAGCAGTTATCACTTAAGGTTCAATGACCAGAACCGAGTATTAAAAGTAAAGGACACCAATATTTTCTTACTCTGTAGAGAGAATTTTTTTAATTATTTTTTTTTTGATTTTTCAATTATCATTGACATACAATATTACATTAGTTTCAGGTGAGAAAATATTTTTTACGTTATTGACGTTGTGCTTTGTGTCTATGACTCCTGAGGACACTCTACAGTGAGCTCCTAGAATCTTGTCTTCTGGAGGTAATGAGCTTCCCTAGGCCATATTATCACCTACAGCTTACCTAACTGGAATTTCCTCCCTAAACTGTGGCTGAGTCATTTCCTCTCTTCAATCTCATCTTTGAAACTTCCTAGTATTTGTTCTGTCCTTTCATCAGTCTGTTCATTCCTCCTCTATGCCCATTGATTCTCTCAGTTTTAATATACTACTGATGATCTTCTTGAATGCTGCTTCTGTCTTTAATCAGTTTGGAATTTTAGGGTGTTTTTTTATCTAATCTAGACACCTGTGTGCTCACTCTATCTGACCAAAAAGGGACTTGTCATATATCATGTACATAAATTATGTCAGCAAAGGTATGTTAAGGAATTCCAGGCTTTTAAATAAGTTCAAAATAGTTAATACTCAAATGTCTTCTTCTCAATTTTTATATAATACCTGATGTGCAAAGTTTTGCCTCTGCCTTTGAGAATTATATAGTGTCCTGTAATCACTCACCTGAATATCCAGTTTTATACCTTGCTGACTTCTAATAAAGAGCTCAAACTGGTTCAGAAACACTAATCTAGTCATCTTTTTGCATCATCTGAAAAAGTTATAACAAGTATTATCTCCATGGGAAGGAGAGAAAGCTGAGATAAGAGTTCTGGATCACTTCCATAGTTCCTTAGTAGACTAAGAAGTGGTTCCGACTCTTACATCACTGAGTGAATATGGGTATTTGCAAACAAGAAATAAAGTCTCCCTTCGCTATTCTGCCTCCTACTGTCGATGGGCTCAATATTGCTTTCTCTGGTTCCCAAATTATATGCACTTTTTCATTTCTGATTCTTTTGTCTTTTAAAATTTGTTTTTTAGTTATAGTTGACATACAATATTATATTAGTTTCAGGTATCCAACATAATGATTAGACGTTTATATACCTTATGCAGTGATCACCCCATCATTTTCACTTTTGAAATCCTTTTTAGGTAGTTTTGAGGTGATTCAGTCACTTGGGGAAATTACGTAGTATTTACATGTATAAATATAGAGAACAAATGAATATGAGAGCCCAGAAAAAGATCTTTGAGAAGAGCTGGCATGTGTTCCAAAACCAAAGAAGCAAACTGTATAATGCAGATGGAACAGAAAAGGAGGAGGCAGCTTTGACCGGCACCATGGTTTGACCTGCCAAATAAGATCAGGTATCTACTTCTCATTACAGTAGTTGCCTATGGCTAAGAAAATTTTAGAAATACATTACAGGGCACTTGAACTATTCCAATAATATATTGTGTGGTAAAGAAAAGGAGAAGGATCTTCACAGGTTATAGACAAATAGGCACCAAAACCTTTAGAAAACTCAGCATGCTGTATAAAATTCTAGTTCAAGTCCATTCCTGAATTGTCTCCTGGGTAATATGAGTCAGAAAGCAGTAAGCTGTGATAATATTGTATAATAGCTAACTCATAGAGATGTCAAAATTGAAGGAAATGAAACAAAGAATTGCCTGGAGCTGAGTCCCTCCTGGACATTGGCTTAAACTGAACAACTAGGTCTATAAACATGAGAACCAAATGACTGGAAAATGTGACTTGAATGGGAAATTGCCAAAGCTCTTTCGAAGGTAATAATTTAACAGTCTTGGAAATGTGGTTTGTCTTCTGTTGGAGCAACAGGGGAGAAAGTTTAGAAGAACGATACCAGACACGATCACCTTTCCTGGGAAATCTGTGCTCCAGACAGTGTTCTCTTTAGAGAATATTTTAAATTTGGCAAAACTTCACAAAAACTTATTTATAACATATTTTTAAATGATGGTAACTTTTAGTTTTGTCTTTCTATTAATAGACTAACCTAAAATACATGACAATTACATCACCCAAAAAGATTGAAGAATTTTTTAGTGTTTCAAAATAACTCCTATTGCCCTTTGCTCCTTTTGTTTTATAGAATTTAAGGTCGTGATCAGATATTTTAAATTGTTTTCTACAGACTTTTTTAAACGCTTTATTTTGAAAATTTTCAGTCATGAAAACAAAAAAAAAGTTTAATGAACTACCATTATCAACAATTATCAAGATTTGCCATTTTTATTTCAACTATTCCATTTTTTACCTGTGAAGTTGTTTTGCTTTTTGGGGGGAGTGTTACAAAATATTTAACAAAAAAATTGACATAAAAATGTTTTACATCACAATGAAACAGGCCCTTCGGAGAGGGGACATGTGGAAGAAATTGACTTCTCTAGTGAGCACAGCCTTTGTTCATACTCATTCAAGCCTTCTAACATGATGATACTCATTCCCCGTATTACCACACTCCAGTATTGTTCTGTGGCCCCCTACTTGCCATCACCACATATTCATCTACTCTCACAAGATTCATAAAGGGATCAAATCCCCACAACATTTCCTTGGACATGTCTGCCACCATTTAATTTCAATTAAAACTTCTTGTCCATAAATCTTTCAACCCAGGAGGATGAGCTTTGCTCCTAGCATCTACTCCACAAGCTCAAAGATAGGTACTTTGAAATGGAATCGTGGCCTCCCTCACACTCTTGCGGCAGACCCCAGGAATGTTTGAAAGTAAATCCAGACATCATAGTATTATATTATATCGGTACATGGTTCTCTAAGTATCATTCACCGATTATGACCTTTAAAAAAATACATATGCCACAGTACCATTATCACACCTACAAAGTTAATGGTAATTTCTTTATACAGTCTAATGCACAGTCTGTATTTAGTTTCCTCTGGTTATCTCAAAAATGTTTTTTTAATAGTTGATGATTTCAAATCAGGATCCAAACAAAATCCACATATTTAATTTAGCCAATATAGCTTTAGTTCTTTTTTGATCTGCTTATCCCTCACTCCCCAATTATTTGTTGATCATCATGCCATTTATTTGTTGAAGAGACAAGGTTATTTATACTGTAGAATTTACTACATTTTGGC
Source organism: Rhinolophus hipposideros (assembly GCF_964194185.1). NCBI lineage: Eukaryota > Metazoa > Chordata > Mammalia > Chiroptera > Rhinolophidae > Rhinolophus > Rhinolophus hipposideros. The sequence goes on along the minus strand of NC_138051.1, from coordinate 22,081,957 downwards.
TGATTGCATTATCTGGTATTATTTAGCATTTACCTGTCCCCTCCCTATTTTTTATAAACTAGAAGTTAGATACAGAGGCGAAGTTTGATTCAGGTTTTAAGTTTTTTGGCAAAACTACTTCTCCTTTGGGGATGCAGTGTACTTCCTGTTGTATTACTCACACTAGGTGGCACATAATGGCTATTGTCTCAATTTTAGTAATATACTGAACTTGATCACCTTGATCTAGCTATTGTCAGCCTTAACTGCTAGCTAGCTGTCTCTTGACACAAGTATTATGTTCTACCCTTAACAGTTTCTCCCCAGCACGGGGCCGTCTTTCTATAAAAGACGTTCCACTGAGTGTTTCCAGGCCTTCGGGGTCCAGGATGGAACCTTTCCTTACAGTCATTGACAAAAGAGACCCTGCCAAGCCTCCTCTTAGTTCCCATTATGGTTCTTAGATTCACTCGTGGGGTTCTCATTTCAGCAGGGGCGCCTCCTTTGGATGATGATTTGGTGACATCTGGGTTCCGTGCCTCTTTGGACCCTCACAATTCCACTGTTTTTTCTGCCAGCACAGCTGTGGTCATCCCAGTTTTGTTGCTAAGGGTAATTTGATTCTACCTACTAGTGTTCTAGAGTACCAGAGAATGTTTGTTACCTAGTTTTTGGTAAAGATGTTGCCCGTAGAATTTTTTTTTTCCCATAGCTGCTCTCACTATTTTCATGAAGGGATCTTGGGAGATCCCAAAACTATTCTGCTGGTATCACGGCTCCCTTGCCTCTCTACATTCTTGGCATTTTAAAGTTTAAAATCGTCTGCTATTTAACCTAAAGTTATTTATTATAGCCCTGCTATAGAAATATTTTTGTGATCACTACTAAGCAATTGTGATATTTTTGCTCTTCAAAGATTGTGAGATATAAATGAGTGTAAATTTAAGTATGAATATACTCTGGGCAACAGTTGGGCAGGCTCTTGTCTGACAACTTGAATCTCCCATTTACAGTTTCAGAGGGAGTTGGAGCATGTTGCTATACTTTTTGTGAAATTGAGAAAAGCAAAAACAGGCTCCTGGGCAAAGGGCAGCCAAGCAGGCCACCTGAGAGGCTCTGCATTTACCCTGACATTTGATCTGACCGAGAATGATACTAAATTCAGATACGTGTCTGTAAACTTGCCTTGGACAACATTTACTGGTATGTTTTATTTATTGGTAGTAGAAAAGGAGATTAGTTGGAACTCACTAAGGGAGCAAATCAGACATAAGAGTTTTGGAAGTTTAGGTCCAATCACAAATGTTAAACACACTATGGTAAATGTAGTACTGTGAACTTTACTGTCCTCAATTGTCTTGTTATCTGACTGAGCCACTTCTGAGGCATTTTAGTGTTGAGATTAACTAAAAATAAATAATCTGTTAGAGTTGTGCGTTTTGTGATACGCTCCAGGGTCAAGATTAAAACTGCCAAAATATCCATATTAGCCAGTAAATGCTTTTGTGTAGAGGTTAGAGCTAGGTTGACACTAGTGAATGGGGAATGGCATTGTGTGTCCTTGTTAACTAGAGCCACCACTCAGTTACTGGAGTCTTGATGCAAACCTCGAGATAAAGAGCAGTGGGTGAGAGTACAGATGCTGAAACTAGGCTGACAGGAATTGGGTCCTCCACCATTTTAATGGGTGATCCTTGGCAAGTGACTAAGTTTTCACATCTGTAAAGTAGAGAATAAAAGCAGTCTCTAACTTGTAGAGCTATTACGAGGATTAAATGAATGTAGGTAAAATGTTCAAAACAGTACCTGTTGTTTAGTAAAGTACTGTGTAAGTGTTTTCGACTGTTTTTATCTTTCTTCATGTGTTGGTTTGTTGGGTCATTTTTGCACATCATATTACAAAGAGTGAATGATTCTTTCAGGTTATAGCAGTCTTTCACGACCACCGTCAAACATCGGGAACATTAATTACTTATTTGAATTAGAGTTAGTTGTGGCCATGTCACTAACAAAAAAGATAGATCCTATTGGGTAAGTAAACTGATCCCCAAACTGTCGTTTAATACAGTAATTTTTATGTTGCTTCTTTCAGAGTGATGATCTGCAAAAAGAATTTCTTATTGGAGCTATAATATCCTAAATGATATCTTCAGGCTCCAAAAATATTAATATAGTTGTTAATAGTCCTTGATTTTAATTCAGGACACACTTTAATTAGGAAGATCTTAAATAATACCTTTAGTATATAGCTGTAGTTTTGTAGTATTATTTCTTACATGTTTTCTTAGGAAAAAATTAATGTGGTTTTAACTATTAATAATTCTTTTCCCAGGTTATGTGAACATTAGAGAACAAGACTTTATAATGTTCAAACAAAGTAATTGCAGATAAATTATGGAGTGATTATTTTATAAAAACATTTTCCATAATCCTAATATTGCACTTAAATTCAATTTATAGTCAACTTCTCAGAGATATGTTTTGGGTAAAGTGAGATTCCTCTGTACCCCAGTTAAGTTTTGTTTGTTTCTTCTTTGTTTGACACAAAACTTTAGGAGCCATCAGCAAATCAAATTTTAATTCTAAATTCCTTTAGTTTGATTTGAAGTTAAACATTGTAATTGATCTTGTACGAGCACTTACATGCCTGTCATTTGAATGCTAATATACTACTAATAGATCACTACTCTTCAAAACAAGGAAAAACATGTAAGAAAAACCTATGTTTGTATGTCTTTCACAGTTTCCATGGGAAATCAGATGTCTAACGAGAATGAAAAATATCTGTCTTTAAGTTAAGAAATACAGAAGTTTATCAGTATCCAGAACATCTGACTTGGAATACATTTTTTTCAATTAAAGGGGAAACTTGATTAACCATTCTATAGGAATGGGAAATACTATATAGTAATTTTAGTTCTCCTCCTCCTTATTGACACATTGTAACGTTAGCAAATCCTGGAGGATCCCAGCCATGCGTCCCTTCGATCTCTGGTCCCCACTGCTGTTTCTCTAAAATTAAGATATTGGATGTCTTTTTAATCTAAAAATTCAATGAAGGTTTTTAGTCATTAAGCACAAACATTTAATTTGTGAGTCTAATTTTAACCAAACAATTGAGAATAAGATTACCCACACAGGGGTGTTTTTTCACTATTTCTAACCCATACCCATATTGTGGCAAAGTAAAAATTAAATTTCAAAATAAATCATCCTTGACACTAAAACCAAATAAAAGAAAGAAAATTTTAGAAGAAAAAATTTAATTTTAATTTTGAATGATACCTATTATTATCTCCATTGTATGTAGTAATGGGAAGGTTGAGACCAATTACTTGCCTAAAAGCAGCTTTTCTACCCTCAGAAGAGGGGACGGTAAGCTATCAACAACAGCAACAGGCTCGAGTGAACTCTAGCCATCAACAGTTTGTACCTTTAAACTGGGCGCACCTGCCACCACCACCAGATCTGATAGTCAGTAAGTACCTCACTGGCAAATGACTGGTGAACAGTCTATTCTCAATCCCTCCATCCCCCACTCCACACACACAGATGACTAATGCATAAAAATAAAACAAGTACTTTCAAACAGACAATGTAATGGTCTATTTATAGTATATAAATTCCTCATCCTCAGTTTTTGAAATATGACTTTTCTTCCTCCACCTTAGTCATATTACTGTAAAGAGCTTAAAAATTCTTCCATTCACCACACACACACACACACACACACACACACACACACACACACCGCCAGTTTAGGAGAGAAAATCTGATACTTGAACATCTCCAAACATATGGTATCTACCCTTTTCAGTAAAACTTCAAGCTAGTCTCTGCTTTGTGAGGTGTGATCAAACAATATGGTGACTGTTTAAATTTAAAAGTAACAAATTTCTTACAGTAAAAGACGCATTGCCATTAACCCCCCTCAAAATACTTCCGCTCGCTTCGAACGCACTTATCCCACTGTTCTTGCCATGTTCTGAAGCAGTTCTGGAAGTCCTCTTTCATGAGTGTCTTTAGTTGTGCTGTCGTGGCTGCCTTGATGTCCTGAATCATTTTGACTTTGAGGAAGAGCCAGAAGTCCAATGGTGCCAGATCCAGTGCATAAGGTGGATGAGGACGCACCATAATGTTTTTATTTGACAGAAATTGCTGTATACCAGAAGCGATGTGTGACACGGAGCAGTGTCATGATGCAGGATGATGTATGGCACACTTTAAAACATACCTGCTCTCGACCATAGCTCACACCCGACGGACTGCACCAAACAAGTTGAAACTTGTCACACACTGTGACTAAGGTTTTATGTGCTGCTTACCACGTTTGAAGATCCCTGTCTTTCTGTTGGATTTACCAAAGTGGCTTTAGACCAAGATCTGAGAATCACAGGTAGCTTTAGAAATTTTTTAGACATACTGTTAGAAAAATGGTAGACCAGACTAGTAAGGTTTATTCTCAAAGCGTTCTCCTAATTTTTCTGCAGAACTGATAGCATCAGGATTTCTACAAATTCTGAATTTGATTGGAATTTAACATTTAAAGTGTTTTAACTATTTTAAAACTGAGTTAAAAAAAAAAAGTAGCATACATATAAATGTGTTTAAAACCAAGTTAATCAAATATGGTTGAAAATATTTCTTGAGTGACTCAGGGATTTAATAGAAAGTAAAAGTCTCATTTGAAGCTACTGAAAATGTATTCTGAATTAAAAGAAAGATTTCGAGAAAGAGAAATAGGGAGCAAGGAGGAGGAGAATGAATAGAAAGTAAAGCAGAATGGGTGACAGGTTTCTTTGAGTCAAATTTCAGTAGTCTTAGAACTGCAGTAGAAAGAATCCCTTAGGAAGAATATCTAGCCTGCACGGAGAGGAGGATGAGCAGGGAAAAGGGGGACTCTGCTTTCCATTTCCTTTAACTCATTTAGTCCTCACAGTAAGTCTGTGAGGCAGCTGTCTTTATTTCCAGTTGACAGATGAGAAAACTGAATCATCATAGTTCCCATAAATTCTGAAGCAAAGAAACAAACTGTTTTAGTGTATAAAAAAGAATATATAACATATTATAAACGCTGAGGGCAGTGCTCCAAAATAGATTAAAATCTGCTACTAATCAGTATTATTTCCTCTCATGGAAGTATGGAGAAATTCAGACACAGCTAAATTACTTTGAGACCTATGGAATGAATTGATATGGTGTGGCAAATAGAACCTAGCAATTGCTATTTCCACATTTCCTATGTTTAGGCCATACTAATTAGATGTTCTCAGCACATCCATTTTGAAAAACGGTACATGTCTTAAAGAAATATGGCATTTAGAAATGCCACAATAAATGAAACAATAGATTAATTATTCAGAGTAAACATTTTCAGTTGGATAATTTCGTAAAAATATATAATGCAGCTCAATATTTTTTAAACAAACTTTTTGTGTGTGTGACCCAAAAAGTAACACACCTCTTAAAACTTGGGAAATAAAGTAAGGATAGAGAATTAAAGTTGCCCCTAATCCTACCATCTAGATTTAAGCAAAATGCCTTTGGGTATAATTCTTTCCTTTTCTGCTTATTATTCTATAGTAGCTGTAAACTTTGAACAATGTACATGTACAATGATTGTTAGTAAATTTGCAAAGTTGTGCAAATATTACCACAATCCAATGTTAATAGATTTTCAGCATCTCTATAGTGCTCTTTTATAGGATCCAACCTGGGTTTTGTAATGGACCAGATTCACTTAAAGGTACCAAAAGAAAATAGATACTAGGCTAGCTTCTTGACATTTTAGCGTCCATTGATCACATTTATGTTTAAAAAATAAAGTTGCTACACATGCATGTGTATTTATATGTAAATGTATAGAGAAGGCCTAGAAGGTTACGCACTGACTTAAAAAACATTGGTTCTATTTTTGGGCAGGAGTTGGTGTACCAGGATAGTTTTGTGTCTGCTTTGTTTGAATAGTCCTATGATTCTTTTAGAGGAAAATTAGTGCTAGAAAAAAAGGTTTCATTCATTACTTCATTCATTCAATCAACATTTATTGGCTGCTTACTGTATACTAGGCACTTACTGTATGCAAAGAAGTAAAGTAAGATATAGACCTTACTCACAAGTTCATGTTCTAGTATAGAGTTTTGCACACTTTGGGTCACAGTTCTTTTGCGGGTTCTGAAATTAAAAATCAGTGAGTCGTATTGGATTATAACCCAAGATATGAAATAAAATATCTGTCAGTCCATCCTTACATCAATTATTAAATATCTACTTATTTAATAAATAAGTAGATAAATAAATGAATGGGTAGAATAGACAAATGGGTAGAATTACAAATAATTTATGTAGATACTCCTCACTCAAGGAGATGGAACATAACTCCTCACCCCTTAAACACGGCTACACATAATGACTTCTTTCCAAAGAGTACATTATGAAAAGTAGGGGCAATAACTTGACAGTAGAAAAACCTGACAAGAAGTACTTCAACCAAGGTCAGTATCAACAGTCGTCATATTGATAATATGTGCCCTTGATGTGAAATGAAAATGATGCTTTACTTCGGAGGTCTTCCTCCTAAAACTCGTAACCCTAGTCTAATCGTGAGAAAAACATCAGACAAATCACCAATAGAGGGACATTTTATAAAATACTTGACCAATATTCTACAAAACTGTCAGTATCATCAAGGCAAGGAATGCGTGAGAAATTGTCACAGCCAAGAGAATTCTAAGAAGACATGAAGATTAAATATAATGTATTTTAGATGAGATCCTGGAACAGAAAAAGGACATTAGGTAAAAAGTAAGGAAATCTGAAAAAGTATAGACTTCAGTAATAATAACGTATCAATATTGGTCCATTAATTGTAATAGACGTACCATACTAAGATTAGATACTTATAATAGGGGAAACTGGGTGTGGGGGTATACGAGGACTGACAAGTAAGTTACGAGCTCATCCTAGAAAAAGTGCTACATACCTCACTGCTGACTATCACTACCGTCACCTTCAAAGTACTCCCCTTGGGAAGCTATGCACCGATGCCAGTGCCTAGTCCACCCGTCATAGCAATTTTGGAACTCTTTTTCTGAAATGGCCATCAGAGCTGTCGTCGTACTATCCTTAATATCTGAATGTCATCACCATATCTTACTTTCAGTATTTCTTGTATCTTCCGGTAAAGACAGAAGTCATTGGGGGCAAGATCAGGTGAGTAGGGAGGGTATTCCAATACAGTTATTTGTTTACTGGCTAAAAACTCCCTCACAGACAGTGCTGTGTGAGCTGGTGCATTGTTGTGATGCAAGAACCACGAATTGTTAGTGAAAAGTTCAGGTCGTCTAACTTTTTCATGCAGCCTTTTCAGCACTTCCAAATAGTAAACTTGGTTAACTGTTTGTCCAGTTGGTACAAATTCATAATGAATAATCCCTCTGTTATCAAAAAAGGTTAGCAACGTCATTGCAACAAGTTCACGAATTTCTGATACCGTAGTTGTCAGACCTCGGTATGGTAACTCTACTATCTTTGCAATTTTTTTCTGTAAATCTGAAAATGTTCTAAAAAACAAAATTTATGAATTTAGTAATATCAGTCGGCCATAGCTATCATTTTTTCCTCAACTTTTTATTATGACGATTTTCAAATATACTGCAAAGTTGAAAGAATTTAACAGTGTACTTACCATCTAGATTCTACCAATAACATTTTACTACGCTTACTTTATCATATATCTAACCATCTGTCTATCCATGCATTAATTTATCTTAGGTTTTAGTACATTTCAAAGTAAAATATAGATATCAATACACTTCCCCCAAATACTTCAACATGTATATCATTAACTAGAGTAACTAGAGTATTAGTTTCTTTTGCAAAATTTATAAATAATAAATGTATGAATCTTTAATGTACCTTTGCTGACTTTTGAAAAATTCGTACATCTATGTAACTCAAATCCCTCACAAATGCAGTTTTTACAAAATGAAATGTCAAAGAAAATGCTGAAGTGCAGTATACATAGTATGGCTAAGCATTGTTTTGTGAACTTTTGTTTCAGATGTATATGTACCTATATACAAGGTCCCAGTGTGTGATCTCTATCTTATTGTCCTAGTAAAGTGAAAATCACTAGTCTAATAGGAGAGCTCAGCATGTAATTAAGTAATAATTACATAGAGTAACAGATTTTCCTTCTAAGATAGAGTGATGGGTTCAAAGAAACGATAAGCAGCTTTTTGTTGTTAGAAAGAGGGAACTAGGATAGGCAGGAAACACTTCACTAAGGAAAGGGTGCTGTATTATCATAATGACCTTGGCCAACACTCCATAAGCACTCACTGTGTGCCAACTACTAAGCGTTTTTTCTGGGAATGTTACATACAGTTACTCCTCTCAGACTCACAACCAGAAGATAAGTACTATTGTTACTCCATTGCACCTCACACTGAGTACAAAAACTTGCCCAGGATCACAGTAAGTAATAGAGACAAACAGTCAAGCTCCAGTTTATGCTTTTGACTATATTATACTGTACGAGTACTACACATTTTCTTGGTAGAAATTTGCTTTTTAACTTGGGGGATTTTATTTCAGTCACTTTTATGGAGGAAAAAATGTTTTTGTCTGATATTACCTTGAAGTGTGTGTGTGTGTGTGAGAGAGAGAGAGAGAGAGAGTGAGAGAAAGAATGTGGGGGAGGGGGGCAGAGGGAACCTAGAAAGCATTTAGACCTAGAAAAGATGTTAGCCATCATTAAATAACACTTTCATTTCTAGAAATATTATACTCTAATGTTTTCACGCAGTGAAATTAGTTGGTATTTTCCAAATGAATTATGCAATGGTAGTAGAAAAGAGAATATTGACTTGACTGTCCCCAAAGCTACGTGACATTGAGTTGTTAAGCTTAAGTGAACAACCTACTGACACTAACTCACTGAGCAAAGACCCAATTGATAAATTAAAGACAGCCTTCTATTATGAGTCAGGAGACCGGAATTTAGGACTTCATTCTACATCTCAGATTATCAGTTTCCCATCTGCAAAATGAAGGGAGTGCGTGTCAGGAATGACAGATATGAGGGGCATATGTCGCCACACCCTGTTTCCTAACCCATGACTGGCATGGCTAATCATTCTTGGCATTCTTTTTGCTCTGAACCTGGAAGCAGCTCGAGAATCCTTCCCAATGCAGTGCTCAAAGCAGCAAATACAGTTAGTCACATTGGCACCCAAGTAGAAATCTGTTTGTCATCTTTGGATATGACAATCCGTGAAGGCTCTTCCAGTTCTAACTCCTAGAAATACACCATCAGAAATTTGAAAACTGTGACCTATTCAATATGTACTTCAGTCTTTCTAGTTTCTCTTTTCTGTAGGCATTGTTAAGTTTACATCACGTAGGGTCGTGGGAAACCGATCTGTTCCTGCTGTGACTAGTGGCTGCCCTAACCTTGGCCTTTAGGCAGCCCAGCTCTCACTGTGCAGTGCTTTCCCCGATGAAGTTCCCGTTCTTGGTTCTTCCTGAGTTTTTCATGCACATTCTCATAAGTTCTTGGGTGTGGAACCTAACTTCTTGGCAATCAAAGCATCATCCCCAGCCTTGTGTGTTGTTTATAAATAGAGGAAGTTCATACCTGCTCCCTGACCACTCCCTGCACTTGTCTCAGCATATGTCTTCTGGTTGCCCTACCTCAGTGTGATAGCTATGTGTTCTCTCTCCCCCTCCTCCCGGCCCCCAGTGATTAGTAAGTAGGATAGGTGCTTAAAATATTCAGCTTCAGTTCTCAAATATGTATTAATACTTGTCTCCGAGTCTCCGCATTGTATATTTTGGTCTTGTCTATTTTCTAATAGAAATAATTTACAGTTTTGTTTGTCTATTTTATTACCACTGCATAATTCTACCTTTATAAATTGTGTCAATTGTTTATGAAAATGTTGTAGTCAAGTCTTTAGATGCCTTCGCCTACTGTTTTCAAGACTTGCATTCTAATGAATATTGACTCAACGCGTCCTTGTTTGTCATCCTTGCTCTTGAAGTCACTGAGAAGGAAAGCTGTGCTTGTAAGGTGGAAACCAATTTGATCCCTTGGTGTAACATCGCAATGGGATCATTTTACATCTCATTTTACCACTAAATGCAACCAGGGCATTTAAAGGCAAAGGTTTGGCCATGAGTTCCTTTGAGATAGTATTTGTTTTTTATACCTGGCAGTTGGAATCCGGGGTATTGTAATTCCTAACTTTCATAAAGATGGTTTTAAAATAAGTTTACTGAAAGGGAATAAAAGAAAGGATCGTAATTTTAATTTACTAGTCACCTGCCATAATTTACTGGCAATCATCTGTAAAGAGAATAAAAGCGGCACATAATACCAAATGATTAAATAGCACAGTGTATGTTGCAATCCCACTTTCAGAATGAGCTTATCTTTCTGAAAAAGGGAGTGAATGACCACATGCCTCCCCCATAGCACAGCTGTCATGTCCCAGGCTGAGCTGGTCTAGATAACATCCTGTTCTACACACGGAATGAACACAGCAACCCCAGGCTTTGCCAGGCTAGGCCCGGCTCTTTCTAGCTCTCAATGTTTTGCAATTGTGACATAACCACCTGTCCAATAGGGTTTAGGAAACAAGAGATGAGATGGGAAAGCAGAAAATAATATAAAACTTAGTGCAGGTATTGTCTCATAATCTCTTGAAACTTTTCTGTAAAATTATTCCAAATTATAAAAATGTAATTAAGAACTATTGTTAACCTTGGTCTTTTGCACAGCTTTTCACAAATATCACAAAATGCGAATATACTATCTGATGAGCCAATGAGGCAGGTGTGGGGCTCATGACGAAACAAGGACTGGCCCTTGGTCAATATTGTGCTGTTTTGCATTGATTATTTCAAAATCTATGTTAAGTATAAGTGGAACCAACATAAGATTCAATACAGCTGAGTTAGAAATAAAACCACTAGCTTGCACTGCTGAATGATGAGGTCAAGTTAGGAGGCATCGCAGATCCATACGTGTGCATGGCCTCTGAGCTGCAGCTCACTTCCCACGCAAAATAATCTGGGGATTTCTGGTATCTTAACATCCCTACACTTCAGTTTGCTTGTCCTCAAAACGGCAATACAGAGGCAATGTCCTCGAAAAGGCAATGATCTACCTCAGAGAATGGTAAGAATGAAATAAATGTATGTAAATTGCTTAGTACAGGTCCTTACAGGACTTTTTATAGGGCTTTGTGAGAGGACTTACACAAATAGTTATCACTGTTACGGCTTCCAACACTAAGGAAAGCAAAGCTTCACTGTAGATCTTGTCTCCACTGTTCATAAAACAAAGTTCATATTCCCTAACATGACTTCTAAAGCCCGTTTCGTCTTATGTGAGCAGCTCGATTTCCTGTGCCCATGCTTCCTGCCCCCGAACTTTCCGGAGTTTTCCTAGCCCTGTTTTCTCTGCCTCCGAGGCACTTCCTCTAGATCGTTGTTCAAGATCTTCCTTAAATGTTCCTGCTCTGGGAAGCCGTTCCCAGCTCGCCTGTGATGTTCCTGCCCCTTTCCTCCTGTGCACCATAGAAGGCTACCTGCCCCAGTTCTATCTCATCCCCTTGTTTACTTGTTTACCTGTCTCACACCTTTGCTGGGTGTGAACATCAGAAATCAGCACTTCAGCTCCATATTCTCCTTTTGTTGTTGACACATAGTTGGCACCTAACAAGATTGATGAATCAGGTGAACGAATATGAGTAGTACTGCGGATACTCAAAAATGTTTTGGAAGATAACTAATGAAAATGTATGTTTAGTTTATTAAACCTTCATTTAGTTCATAGTAGTGAAGACCATTGATATCAGAAGACATGTTATTTATTGCTGGTTCAACTATAGAACACATTCAATATGATTCTTTGAGAAATTTGATCTTACCCTTCTATTATTCTTTCATCCTGCAGGTTCTAGTTACAGCCACCCCTTGCCATAAATTTTGACCTATATTTGGAAAAATACTGGCCAGGAAAAAAAAAATGATAAAATTTTTCCTCATGGTGAATAAACAAGGGCAGACCCGACTTTCTAAGTACTATGAACATGTGGAGATTAATAAGCGCACACTTCTGGAAACAGAAGTCATAAAGAGCTGTCTCTCTCGATCCAATGAACAAGTAAGTTTCTGATTCTCTCTTTTATCTCTGCCTTCAACTCAGCATTGGAAGATCTGTTATTACTGAGTCTCAGGGGCCATCATTTTCTTTGAACTACATGCTTTCAACAGCTATTAGGGAAAATAACAAATGAAGTGAAATGAAGGCTGAAGCATAGCTCTCCTTACATCCCCTTAAGAAAAATTAAAATGAAGAAAACCAGGAAAAGTCTTGGGTTCGTATTTAGGTCAGCATATTTGTCTCAATGCACCATGGAAGTGACAGTTCCAATTTTCTCCTGCTAATAGACACATCTTCTTATGAATCCAGCTCTTGGAACTCTTAGGAGTACCTGCAGCAGGTGGCTTTCTTTAGGCCAAAAGTTGAAGGTTAAGTGAGTGGTTCAGAGGTGAACACTCACGACCTGCTTTATGCCGGAGGATAATTATATGATTCTCATGTGGAGTGCAGAGTTTTCTGCTTACCAGTTTTGTGAATTTACCACTAACATAATACTGCTTTAGTGCTTTAAAAACAAACTTGATTTAAAAAACAAAAACAAAAACTTGATTTGAACCTTCCTTCTCTTGTTGTGTAGATGGGAGAAATGGAAGTTAAAAATTCATATGAGACAACAAATCTATCTATTCTGCCAAAACTGAGATTAAATTAAAATTTTAAAATAGTGATAAACAGGAATTCTTTTTACACTGCATTTATTTTTACAAAAATCTTTAATTGGAGAATTACTTAATCCAGGTCCTAAACTTTGAATCCATTGGAAATCCTGAAACAAACTGACGCAAAATCAGAAAGCTTGTGTAAATCACCCATTTCTCCAATTCTCCATTTCACTGCATATGTAGAAAAGCTGCCTGTGGGAACCACTGCTAAGTCATAAAATATTAAGCTACAACAGTGCTCAGAAGTTAACGCGTTAGAACTGTGTTTCGCTTGGCTTCTAAATTGATTTTCCAGTCGGAACATCTCAAGAGTCCTCTTTGAGTTACTGCTTTGGCGTGCCATGGCACATGCTCCTTCATATAGTTGTCAAAAGGAAACAGAAACTATTAAAGGGCTGTGTTGATAGCCACATACTTCAGGTAAAGGTAAACATGCTGCAGAAGCATTCCTATTGGAATCTTCTACAATTTCAACTCCACAATTTCAAACACCCTTTCCACTGATAGGTCACCCTTTGAAATATGTGTTTTGGAATGAATATACTAGTAGATATTTTTGAAGCATTCTAAATTATGTTAGAGTTTAATAGGAACGCACTGGGCTTTTGGCATAATCAGGCACCCAGGTAACACAATCTCAGCTTAGTTTTTGTTTTATCCACAAAAGTGCTTTGATACTTCTTTTTTTTTTTAATGTCAGAAACTCCTGAGAGGCTTTGAAAAATGTTCCTCAGTTCTTTCAACTAGGTTGTGTTTCCTTGAAAGAACCAACTGAGCCGAAATCACACTGGCTCTATAGTGAGCCAAAAGCTGCAGAATGGTCCTATATTTATTACCTTTACTTTAATTTTAAATACAAGCTTCAAATCCCTCCATTTTATAGATTGTCAAGTGGTTTTCCATTCAAGAAATTCCATAATCAAAACTTGTATGTTCACTCGTGTATCAGAGCCCCCGAGAACAAGACATCGAATGCAAAAAGCCGTACAGTTGATTGTCAGTCACATTTGGGCAAATACACCCAAAAGTCCAGAGGAAGGGCAGCACTGTGCCTTCAGCCTGCTCCCCAAACCCAGTCCCCCCATTACTCTGTACAATGGCTTTAGGAGAGCCCTGAATGGGAACTAGTTGAGCGGTGGTCAACTAGTTATTAATTCATATGAAGCAATGTTTACAATAAGAGATTTTGTCTAGCATCTGCCGCACAAAAGCCATCTTTAAATAATTTATGAAAGAGTCTACATTGATTCTTTTAATGCGTCTAGGAAACAGAAATCAAGATTTTTGTTTTTTGGCATTTGTGTATGCCACATGTATTTGGCTCTTCGGTGACTATTAAATAGTACAAAACGAAACCTCTGATTGCTTCCAAAAGAGCCTAGGGAAGGTGGAAAGAATAAAATTTTTATCACGTTGGCTTATTTTCACGTTCCAGGCAGGTTAAGAAGCTGGTTCTTGAGTAACTTTGCCTTCTGAGTTGCACAAAGAGCCAAGCAAAGGAACACGGAGTACAGGTGGGAACCCCTGTGCACACTCAGACTTTTTTCCAAGACAATGTCCCACTAGAGATGCTTCCAAATAGTCCTGAATGTTGTGAGGAGGTGGCCAACCAAGGCTGCGTATGTAACATTTTAATGTTGTGTATTTCTAGGAATGAGTTGACAGATACTCAAATCAGAACCTAAAAATTACGCATACCGTTTTGAAGAAATCCCCATCAACCACAGGAATTAATTATCTAATTGTGTTTTGTCTAGTGCTCTTTTATTGAATTCAAGGATTTTAAGCTGGTGTATCGGCAGTATGCAGCTCTCTTCATCGTGGTTGGAGTTAATGACACAGAGGTAAGATAATAGAAGAGCCTATAGAAAAAGCAAGAAAATTAGGAATGGCAGTCTGATTTTTTATTCCCCCTTACACTGACATTTACTTCCCTACTTGTCTCCCTAAGAAGTATCTTGACTCTTTTGGAAGGTCTTGGTTTCTATCAAGGCTAGAAAAAGCTGTGTGGAAGAGAAATACCTAGGATTTTTTTTGGATTGGATGAGCAGTTTATAGAGAAGCGCAAAATCATAGAATACCTTTCTTGACCCTAAGCAATATTAGTGTCCTGCCCTTGTTCTGTATGGCACAGTGGGGCAGTGTAGGCAGGGGAGAGGCCAATCGATTGCTGCATTATACATAGGCCGACATATCAGAAGCCAGAGCAAACTCTAAATATGACTGTGTTGTGCTTATGTGTCCTCAGATTTTCAGTTCACCTTCTCAGAAATGTCAGTTCCCAATCAACAGCACCTGTGGCCACGGGATCTCTGAAAGGGTGTTTAAGGTCTAAAATACTTTGAAATCTCAGTTGATTTTTTTTTTTTTATCGGTGAACCACATGTTGAGGTAGTTTCCCCATCTTCACAGATGGAAATGTGATGGCATGAAGAACCTGCAAAATTGCTTCAGCCACTTGGTGATGAAGTCACAGGGTGAAGCTCAGAACTCTAAACACCAGACTTAGTCCAGTTTCAATCCAGCTAGATTCATCTAGCTCTAAAAAAAAATCTTAAAGGTTAAGGTTTTCTATATTTCTCCCATTAACAAGCTTCTTTTAAATGAGTGAGTCCTAGAACTGTTCTCAATGTTTGTCCATGGGAAGTAACTTTGTTCACATCATCTGTAGACCAAGCCACACACTCTAAAACCTGGTCACTGACTGGGCGGCTCAAGTCTGATTTACACATAGGCCATGCTAAAACCAATGACACCCTTCCTTTTTTATTTCAGAATGAAATGGCGATTTATGAATTCATCCATAACTTTGTAGAAGTTTTAGATGAGTACTTCAGCCGAGTGGTAAGTCTAATGACTAAAAATATGGTTTTCTTCCACAGGCCACTTCCCTAGAAATGGGTCTATATCAAGAACATGTGTTAACATAGAGCTTTAATGTGTAAAATTTTTAATTCAGATAATGCCAGATTTTCCTTACCTTTCCATCTGGCTCATCCGATGTGTTACAAACATATATGTGCCTTAGTTCTTTATAAAGAAACTAGTTCTGCAAGACTAAGATTCTCTTACGTCTTTCTCTCAAGAGATTTAACTATGTCACTTGCTCTCTCTTTTCCTCTTTCTTCTGTTTGCCTTCCTAATACCAGGAACCTTTTTAATTTAAGAATCGTGGTGACTGGTTAGCTCAGTTGGTTAGAGCGTGGTGCTAATAACAGCAAGGTTGCCAGTTTGATCCCCACATGGGCCACTGGGAGCTGCACCCTCCTTAAAAAAAAAAAAAAATGAATCATTTCTATCCCGACCCTTGCTGTGAGGGTCAAAACCAACTTTCCCTTAAGGAATACATGAGTTTCTTTCCAACAGTCCTTTTTTTTTTTTAAGCTGTCCTAAAATAATTTACGTACCATACAATTCACCCATTTAAAGTGTATAGTTTTTAATATGCACACAGAGTTGTCCAAACATTACCATAATCAATATTAGAATATTTCATCACCCCAAAAAGAAACACCATACCCATCAGCATTTCCCTCCCAATTATCCCTCTTTACCTGCTCCAGGCCCTAGGTAATAACTAATCTACAGATTTCCCTGTTCTAGATGTTTTATAGCAATAGAATTGTACAATGTGTGGTCTTTTGTGACTGGCTTTTTTTACTTAGTATAATGTTTTCAAGATTCATCAGTGTTGTAACATGTATCAGTACTTCTTTCCTTTTTATTTCTAAATAGTATTTCATGGATATACCACTTGATGGGTGATTTATATTTTTGGGCTATTATGAATAATGCTGCTGTGGACATTCACGTACACATTTTTGTGTGGAACCTCCTTTCAGTTCTCTTGGTTATATGCCTAGGAGTGGAATTGTTGGGTGATATGGTAACTCCATGTTTAACATTTTGATGAACTGACAAATTTTTCCAAAATGGCTCCATGATTTAAATACCAATCAGCACTGTAATAAAAGTTCTAATTTCTCCACATCCTCATCAAAACTTGTTATTATTGGTCTTTTTTAATTATGGCAGCCTAGTGGGTAGGAAGTGGTACAGAGGCCAATCATCTGAATTTTGTTTGATTTGTGTTTCACTAATGGTTAACAATGCTGAGCATCTCTTCTTTCATATGTTTATTTGCCATCTGTATATGTTTGGAGAAATGTCTATTCAAATCCTTTGCCTGTTTTTCAATTGTATTGTCTTTTTATTGTTGTATTTTAAGAGTTCTTTATATATTCTAAATACAAATCTCTCATGAAGATATGATTTAGAAATACTTTCTCCCATTTAGTGGTTTTCTTTTCACTTTCTTGGTGGTGTCCTTTGAAGCATAATATTTTATTTTGATGAAGTTTAATTCTTTGTTGTTGTGGTTGCTTATGTTTTTGGTGTCATGTCTAAAAAGGCTTTACCTAACCTAAGGTCATGAAGATTTACTTGTATCTTTTCTTCCTAGAGTTTTATTATTTTAGTTCCTACATGGGTCTTTGATCCATTCTGAGGAATTAATTTCATACTTGGTGTGAAGTAGGGCTCTAACTTTATACTTTTATTCGTGGATGTCCAATTGTCCCAACACCATTTGTTGAAAAGACTATTCTTTCCCCCCACTGAATAGTCTTGTCAAAACTCAATTGACTGTAATTCTAAGTGCTAATTTCTGGACTTTCAGTTCTGACCCAGTGATCTGCATGTCTAGCCTTCTGCGTACCACACTATCTTGATGACTTTAGCTTTGTAGTTAGTTTGAAATCCAGTCGTCTTTTACAAAAGAATCAGTGAAGATGTTGTACTCTGCTACCATAAGCCTTCCTGAGCCTTGGTTAGTCATTCTTGAGAAGCAGTATCGGCACAAACTGACTTTTCAAAGTTGTTTTGTTTATGTCATTTTGCTTTTAAATAAAATAATTAGGAAGGAACTGTTTCCAAGCTGCTTCTTCCTGAGGCAGTGAGTGGAATCTGCTCTCCATAGTTAGTAATATTGAGTGCCCCGAAGCCTGCCATCGGCAAAACTCACGTAAGAAGTTCTGTCTTCAGTCTGATTCCTAATGCCAGGGGTAAAGTTGCACTAACTCCTTCATGGGACAGCTAGCCTGTCTTCACTGCCTTGGTGCAGAGGTCCTCAGTGTGCGGTTCCTGGAGCCAGCAGCATGCGCATCAGCTGGGAACCCGTTAGAAATACAACTTCTGGGCCCACCCCAGTCTCTAGCATCAGAAACTCTGGGTTGAGGCCCAGCAATCTGTGTTCTAACAAGCTTTCCAGGTGGTTCTGATCCATGCTGAAGTTTAAGAAGCCTGTCTTAGACAATAATTTAGTGGTTACCAGAGGGTAAGGGGGTGGGGGGTGGGTGATGAGGGTAAAGGGGATCAAATATATGGTGATGGAAGGAGAACTGACTCTGGGTGGTGAACACACAATGGGATTTATAGACGATGTAATACAGAATTGTACACCTGAAATCTATGTAAATTTACTAACAATTGTCACCCCAATAAATTTAATTAAAAAAAAAAAAAAGAAGCCTGTCTTCATGCATGAGGCTTCTTCCTGTCTGCCATACCCTGATTCAGACGTTGGAGCTGGGAGCTGCCTAGTGGCCTGTGACTTGGCAGTGCCTCCGGCTAGGTAGGGATGGGTGCCCCCCAAACTGGAAGAGGGCAAGAGGTCAGGCCATTCTGGAGACTGGCTTTAAAATCTCGGTATTGCTTTGGATTGCTAGGAGAGAGCACCATAGAGCAGCGCTCTGCAAAAGGATTGCTGCAGTCATAGAAATGTTCTGTACCTCTGTCGTCCTGTGCGACAGGCACGAGCCACATGTGGCTCTTGAACGCTTTAAATGTGATTAGTGTGAATGACGAATTGAAATTTTTAATTTATATCATTTTAATTAATTTAAATCTCCCCATGAGACTGCTGGCCACCACATTGGACAGCATAACTGTAGTTCCTGCTTATCTCCGGACAACCACTCTCTTCAGGCAGATTGGTTACAAGACGGGGTCTGTGATTTAGAGCTGGCCATGACCAGCCACTTTCAGGGAACACCTATCAAGACGAATATAATTTCCCAAAATAGCAATGTTTTAAACCTGGGAGAATAAAGAGTGGGTACAAGCACTATTATTGCTAAGGTTTCTTAAATTATTATTATTATATTCGGTAACTGAGCATAAATAGCATGTTGCTGAATTCTAGCTGTAATTCTAGAGAGAGTCAGTGACCACATAAACCACAGAAGTAAAGATCAGAATTTAATTTAAACCTGGTGATTATACAGGACCTGGAGGACCTGATTTAGGATGAGGAAGAGGAAGAGGAGGGAAAAGAGTGCCATGGGAAAGAAAATAAAAACTGTCCCACTCACGGAGAATGCCTTGTCATCTAAAATCTATTTTAAGGTTTCTGAGTTTTAAACATTCTTTCTGGGACTATTTTTAATTTTCGAGTTTCCAAATCTTAAATTTGAAATTTCAGCCTCATGCAGCTGAAAGAAGCATCTCAGCATCACCTTTCAAAACAAAAAGCCAACCCAGCCTTAAAGGAGGCAGTTTTGCAAGAGACCAGGGCTGTCGCGATGGGGAAGTGGGATCAGGGTTGTTGGTGCTGCGTGTGACATACCTGAAGTCCCTTCGAATATGAATTTAACCGTTTACATCTTCTCCCTCTGTGACTTTTTCGTGACATAAATATCTATGTTCATTGAAAAAAATTAAAAATACATATAAGCAAAAGGAAAAGGGAGATCATCAGTAGGCCTATCACTTACTGATACAATGTTAGGTACATTTCCTTGTAGGCTGGATGTATCTGTGTACGTAACTGTATCTATATCTATCTCTCTATCTACATGGGATAATATTGTATATACCAATTTGTAACGTACTTTTTTAGTCAACAATATGTCAGTGCTTACCTACATCATCCTTTGTGGATCTGCTATCATTTAACTGGTCCCCCTTGTTTTCAGTAATTTGTTGCTGTAAACATTCCCCGGACATCCTATGTACACACTGTTGTGCCATTATTTAATTATTTCCTTAGGATAAACTTCTAGGGGTAAAATGGGCGGATTCAAACGGCATACACATTATTAAGGTTTTCGATACACATACCAAACTACCTATTATCTGTAGAGGCTGAGTTCGTTTATTCCTTCTGCATTCTAAAGATGAATTGTTCAGGCCTGTAACATTCCTCTAAACCGCAGCCTATTTTTTTTTTTAAATCACGACCTCCAACTCAGGGCCTTCCCGCTGTTACGCTTCTGTGTACAGCCTCTTCCACCTGCGTCCAGGCTTGCAGCCAGAGCAGCCAGAGCAGCCGCTAACTCTGCTAATTAAGTGCATTGTGTTCCAGTGTCTCATTCTCATCCTTGCACTCTCTTCTCTTTTCCAGAGTGAATTAGATGTATCCTTTTCCAATGCCGTGAGCCAAGCTTTCCACAGTCCTTGGCAAAGCATAGGCTTTTTTACCTGATCAGGTAAGTGCCATGGGGCAGGAAAACGATTCCGTAGAATCTAGAATGCTGATGAATCATCAGCAACTCTGACATGACAGCCAGAGGTACAGAAACACCTTTTTTCACAAAAAGAATTCATAGTAAGCAGTTTGTATTTTCCAGACAGGGCAATGCTATGGTAGCAGTTAATCATAACTTATATGTTCATTTAACTTCTTTTAAGCATGTAGAATAGACCTTTTTAGAATTTAAATAACACAGCCAGAAAGTGCTTGGTCCTCATAGAAAGAATGGATTTTCATGGCTCCAGGTTTAAATCTCCAGAAATTCCTCATGTGATCAGACTAAGACCTTCAGGGATAATAAACTAGAGGGTTAAAAACATTGCCTGGCTTGTGTTCATTTCTTTTTATAGCAGAGCATGCTTTCTTTTAAATCAAAGTATGCAAGGGCCCCAACAACAAGCAAGATTAGCTTAGAATATCGCAGGCCTGCAGATTTTGGCAGGGACCCATTGGGTTTTGTGCGGATGCTCTGGAGGCAAGTTGACTTTTTAGTTAATTTTTACTTAAAAAATCTGTTTACCACTTGAAAGCAATAAGTAGTTCTTTGAGAAAATATTCAAAGGTGAATCTAAAATAGTAATGTTACTATAACAAGTATTTATTATTTATAACATGTTTATGTATGTGTATATGTACATACATTTAGACACCTATTCCCAGAGCCAGTATATTCTGAAGAAATGGCCATTTACCTTTTACTACTGATAGAAAATGTCATCATGTTGATAAACTTCATTTGGAAGCCTCTTTAAATTAACTGGGAAAATCTTAGTGCCCTCTAGTGGTCAGTGACCTAAATCTGTAATCCCTTTGACCTAGGAGAGCCAAGATTAACATGTAACATACCATTTCAACTAAGCCTTTTCAAGCAGTTCAAAATAAATCTCTTCCTCCTTGTACAGGGGGAAAAAATTGCTTTTGATTTAAAAATTAATCGGTAAGATAGCAAAAGCTAATAGACACTCCCCCGGGCATACAGAAACCCAAATTCCACTTTCTGTCCTGCCATCAACCAGCAGTGTTTGTTGGACAAGACACACAACCCTTCATCTCAAAATGATAGAATTAGGCTAAAGGAGCTTTAAAAGCCTCTTGGTCTTAATATTTGATGTTGCTATGATTCTAGGTAACTGATCTGAGTTACCTTACACCTAGAAGGAAGGGAGAGTCTTACAAGTTTAGATTTTCAGAGAATTAAAGTCAATCAGATACAACAGGGTATGTATTATAGTTGGACTAGTTGTGTTGCTGTGTCTTATGTATTGACTAGGTGTTTATTAGAAGTAGAGATGGATTTGTCTTTGCATACCTCTGGTGTGTGGCATAGGTCCAAGTCACGAGCTCCAGCATTCTTATTTGAATTTAATTTGCATGCCAAGGCACACAATTTATGTCTTTTCCCCTCATTTTACTTAGTTTCATTTTTGCCTTCTCTTTCTCTCTGACCAACTTACATATCTGCTGTCCTTACGAATTACTTAGGCATATCCATCTGACAGATTAGGAACTTTGCATCATTTAGCGAAGGGAACTGAGTCTCTCCACACCTCGAGCGTATGTCTTTGCTCCAGGCATAATGTCCCGTGGCTCTCCCGTGGTCTAAAAGTGGAGCAAGTTACAGGGCAAGCAGGGCCTGTGGCATTTCTCTTCTACTGACATTCTTAAAGGGTTTCTACTCTTAGCTGTCTGAAGTAAAATTAAATGAAAATCCCAGGACTTTGCTCTGCCTCATGCATAGTTCTTTTGACGTATCACATGTGCAGGCAGTAAGTACCTCTCCACACCAGTCAGAGAACAATAAGACAAGGCAGCCTTTTCGAGGGCATCCTGTGTCCTGCCCTCTCTGTGTAGGGCCACAAGTGATGTGTGTCACCCCTCTGGTAGCATGTCACCAGGAACCTGCTGGAGCAGCTAATGTTGTGGAGATCCGCTCGGCCAGGAAAGCTTCCTTAGGCCTTGAAGGGATAAAGGCAGACGAGTGATAGCATTGTGACCTGGCACTGCTTCTCCCAACACTCAGAACACGTCATCTTTGTGTTTGATCAGGCTTAAGAAAGCCTTCCTTGTTGACCCCCATGAGATAGACACGATTTAATAAAGGCTCAATTTTGGTACAGCAACCAGATAGAAATGAAAACCTCATGAAACCCCCAGAAAGCCCTTTACTTGCAGTCTTTTTCTTCAGAAGCGTTACCACTCTGAAACCTTTTAAGAAGGAGGCGGTTTTCCAGAGTCTGCACAGTTAGACTTTGAGAAATAAAACGTACCATTTACATTTCTCCCCAGGATGGGCTCGTTCTACTTCTAGTAACACTAACATCACAGAACAAGACAGATGGGATTTTAAAAAGAAACTACCTAAGCACAGAAATCAGGACAGACATTCTGGCTTGTTGAAAACCCTTCTACTAAGTAGAAACTCTATTGCAGTCGTGTCAGGCGGGGCAGACGGCACCCTTGGGACCAAGCACATCAGTGACCTAAATCATTCACGTGCCATGAATCAACTCCTGTAAACTCTTCACATTCCACCTCACCCGCCGGGCTGCGGTGTCGCCTGGGGCGTCGTGGGGCCCTGCCTCTGGAAGGAAAGCTTGCCCCATCACCTGCTTTAGGAGACTACTTACGACTTCTAATCCATGAATTTAGATAGCTTTTGGGAACCAACTCATGAGCTTCCCAAAATGTGCTCAGCTCTGGAGCCCCAGGTTTGCTGAATTCTTCAGACAATTCATAATTCAAAGGAGCTGCCTCCACTGCCTTCTGCTTAGTATTCAGGGCCTGGCACCGAGGAGCAGTACCGGCCAAGACAAGTCCAACTCCGCTTCCATTCAATGTACACTTACTGTGCATGTGTAGGTACAGAAAACTTTCACAGCCTTTTGGCATTTGGTGCCTTTAAAGAGGCTTTAAGATTTCGTTTATTTGGGCTAGAATGGAATACAGCAGTGCTGCCTTGGATATGGACAGCCAGGGTCCTTTCCTGGGCCCTGTGCTTTAGAGGGCACCCCTCTAACTCTCCCTCAGCAGCACCCTTCTCCTGAAGGTGGGGTGAGATGCTTACTCAGAGCTTATAGGGCCCCCATGCACTTCTTGACCGTTCTCTGGCAAGCTGGGTCCCCAGAATTTACTGAGTGCCAGAAATCCCAGAGCCTGCAGCAAGGGCCTGTGCAGGCCTCTCCCCCACTCCCACCCCGGACAGGGGCCAGGAATGAGAGGCTGGGATGGTAACTGTGCTATCCCACATGCATGCATGGGACGGGAAGCAGGGAGCAGGCTGGCTCCCTATTTAGATCTCTGTGCTCCCTCCGCCACAAATACAGGGTATGCCTAGAATCCAGGTTTTCTTGATTCAAAAATATCTTTTAAAAAAATCTTTAGAACATTCATGTTTTGATTTTACAAGTCCTGAAAGCCCAAATCCTGAGCCATGAAATCTAGCACCCTAAAGCTCGCATGGGTAATGGGAAAGTGCCCTGAGTCATGCCCTCTCTATTGCAGTGGAGGGTGGGGGAGTAGGAAGGGTCTCCATCCTGCACTCTCTGTGACTCAGGTAGTTTTCTACCACGTCCTTCCCGGAGGAATGCAGACGCCAGGCAACAGGAATCACTACCACCAAGATTTTCATCAGGCTCTGACCACTGCCCACCGTGGGGCTTCACGTTTCTTCTTTACCATCCTGAAAGCCCAAACACATTTAGAGGTCCAGAAACCAGAATAGGGCTTCTCCAAGTCGGAGATCATTTCAGCCTGACTTAATGAGACATCCCAAAAGTACTTGTTCAACTAGGGGCTATGGGAATACTGGCAAGAACAAAGAAATTTCCTAGGGAAGCCATCCTACTCCAAAGTGGCGGCTTCTAAATGAACTGAAATTTCCTCAATGGCGTCTCAGTAAATAAGTCTGTATTACAAAAAGATTTCTTCTGAGGTCTGATGGAGTATGTGACTACATCAGGAATAGCTTGATAAGATCGGAAAGGAGTTAACGAGCTCCGTTCTCCCGAAAGGTCACTTTCAGAGGCATAGGATTTGAGCACTTTGGAGTTGGAAGAAAACTACACAATCCAGAAAGTTAAAACCTCACTTTCCGGATTAAGAAGCTGCAGCCCAGAGGTTCTGTGGCGTGTCCCAATCCAAAGAGCTGCTTTTGGGCAGCACTGGTTTCTGGGTTCCAAAGCCCTGATTCTACGACTATACATTAGATACAAGATTAAATTTGACCCATTTTTTTAAAAATTCGTCGTCATCTGACGTAGATTGTGGCATTTAGTCTCCAATGAAACTTTAACACCATGCTATCTTGGTGTTGTCAAAGCTTTTTCCTGAATTAGGGAAGAAGTTTTAGAAAAACGCTAGTCTTTGGTTGGAGGAGTCAAAAATGAGGGAGAATCTTGAGGAGGGCATCTGAATGTCTTGATAAGAGCATACTCTCCAAAAGTGGAGTCCACATTCAGAGATTGCTAAACATCTTTTTTTTTCCTTTTGAAAATATGCAAATGGAAGCAGGGCTCGAAAGGGGTGAGAGCTGGCCCATGGGTTGGAGGGAATGTGCAGCTAGTGGAGTGTTTAGAAAGGGCGGGCCCTGAGGGACAAGAGGTCAGGGCCCTCTCTAGCCGAATTCTGGTCAGTGCTGTCAGGACCGATGAGTCTCAGAATTATGAACAGGTCCCGAGGGAGTCAGCCATTCAGCTGGGAAAGGGATGTGAATGTTCCCGATTAAACACTTCTGGCTTCCAGGCTTTTTTTGGCTCTCACTAGCCTTAGCCAGCTCTCTATTTCCTTTAAGTGTGTTCTCTGGAGAGTCCTTTAGATGCCATGTCCATGGGCTACTGTTCCCCCCACCAACTCCCTCTGCTGTACCCCCACTCCTTTTGTTCCATGCTTCTGGGTGGGCTCTGTTTTCCTCAGAAATAGTGACAACAGTTAAGAAAACCACGAGAGAAATGATGGGTTTATTTGACCCAGAGCTGATGTTCATATTTGTGTAATTTTACATGTCTATATAAACTTTAAAAATAATTACACCTGGATGTCTTGTTCTCAGAATGCGAATAGGTCTTTAAGGAAAACCTACTTGAAAAAAAACACATTCCTTTTTAGTGGCTAAGAATTAACAAGAGATGATACTTAGCCTGAAATTGAACAGACTACTCTCCAAGGAGAATATATGCAGAACCTTCATGAGAGTCTTCTATGCAGTAGTAGTCGATGTTCTGTGGGAAATGTGAATAGCAACCTTTTGCAGAGTACCTAATTTCACGGGAAATTGAATTAAAGTATATATAATGAGAGCAAGTTTTTTCCCCACCCTAGTATATGAAAGAACTTTTCCTTAGCTAGGAACTTAAAAAGAAAGAAAGAAATCAAGTAAGACAGAGGATCTGAGACCAAAATCTAGAGTTAGAAACTCGTTTCTAGGCTGGGCTTTCTCTGCCTTGGAATTGCTTCTGAGCTCCCATCTGAAATGTATGCTGCTTGGTTTTCTCTTATTCAAGGATAATGAGGCCACTACAGTGGTGTTAAAATACTGTGTGAAAAAGTGTTTTGTGATCCAGAGATCAAAATTCCAATGCAGAAACCAGAAACAGTTCAATCACTTCCATTAAAACAGTCATTTCAAGTGGCACTGGTATCAGTGGGGCCCCAATATGTTCAATTCCGATCTACATACCATAGAAATTCAAAGGCTCTTAGGTTTCAGCATTGGGGGAAAGTAGGGCCTTAGGAATCTGCTCTTTGGGAGGCTGTTTCTAGTTCGTGTCAGCTCCAACCTTAGGTTGCCCATGAGGGGAAACGGTTGCCTAAAGGATCTTTAAGTCAGACCAGTTCAGGATAGCCCGAAGGTAGGGCCTTCTTAAAATTAGTCATTATCAGCTCACCACATTAAAAGACCAACAGCTGCGGCCTTTCTTGCTTTGTCCTATTGCAAATGTCAGGAGCTGAAGTGTGTGTGCTTATGTTTATTGCATGGGGCTTGGCATATAGGGTATTTTTTTGGTTCCTGCTCACCTGGCACATAGCCCAGATGCCATTACTCTTGGCTTCACGAGTGTGCACAAGTTGCTCATAAACCAAATCAAGATGTGAACAACAGCTGGATTCTTATTTTAAAGGAGTCACATGATTCCAGGGGGAAATCAGCTTTCTGGCTTTTGCCTCACATTGGGTTTGGTCTGTGGTTTCCCTATATCGTGCCAGAAAGCTGCATGATTGTTAGGGGTTTGAGCCAGATGCGCAGATAGACAGGCATCACATGCCCACGGTACAGAATGACCTCACTGAGCAGCTCATGTTTCCAGGATGTTGGGAAACAGACTGGCTGAGGAGCCTTGTCCTTGCGATCATGTCAGTGGTTGACATGATTCAGCAGTAAATTCTAATCTGAATTTCAAAGCAACTGGCCAGCTGCTCAAGGAGACATCTGAATTGCTGATCATCTACTTGCCAAAGATGGAGCAGTTTGATCCCTGAACTAATGCAATTAGAATAGATGCTAATTAGATCTTCTATCTCAGAGAAAATCATCAGGGATGAGTTGATATTCTCAAAGGCTCTAAGGCTTCCATTGCCCTTAGTGAATACAACAGGGGGATCTACAGGCCACGTCTCACGCAGCCACCTATATTCCCAGCTCAGCCTGTCTTTGCACCTGGCTGTCATTCCTGCTTTGTCTTGGCTTCCAGTAAGTTATGGCTTCTGGGTCTGGGGAACAGGATTGAGTCAAGGGCTTAACATTCCAGTCCCAGTTTGGCCATGGACAAAGCAGTCATCTATATAATTGGAAGATATTATTAATAGGTGTATCTGAGTAAAGCTTTTTTTTTTTTTTTTTTGCTTTTTCTGGGTCACTTAAGGACAGTTCCCATGGGCTCCTGAAAGTTTATTCTGCTAGAGGACTATTTGCACAGAACTTAATGAGATATTACCGCAGAGCCTAAGAGAAACTTAAGTTGTCATTCATAGGGTTGCCTCATTCTCTATAGATGTACTTCACTAAACAAATACAATACAGACTTGAACATCTGGGATTACTGGGGGGGGGGGAACAGGTGGCAATGATTCACTTTACAAAGATTCACTAATTATGAACTCCCCTAGTGCATTTCATCACTCATGTGTTGAATTAAGTTTGTCTATTTTAAATAATCTGTGAGCTGGGTTTTTTATTTAGACCAGGAGAATGTTCTTTAAATAGAGATGGAAACTTAGAATTCATAAACATTCAACCATTGTCATCATCACATTCTAGTTCCCCCTTCTCCTTTCACAAAAGAATATTTAGGTGTTCGAATGAAGGGGCTGCTGAGATAAGAATTTGGCTGTTTCTAATTAGTTAGACATCATAGTCTAACAGTGTTTTCTTCCCCCATGCCTTATACTAACTTTTCAGTAAGAACCTTAGTAAGCTAGTGGCCCCATAATTCTCCAATGAGTATTTTTAGGACTGTCCATTTATAAGAGGTACTCTCTTAAAATTCAGAATTGTTATCTACTTAGGAATTGAGTCAGCATTGCCTTGCCTTCTTCATTCATTTCTCCTCACGGTTATTTTTAATTCAGCCTGTCTGACATAGAAGATAGCTTAAGATGCAAAGTTGTAAAGGTATTTGTTTTGGGGTGGAAGTTTGAGGGTTGAAGCACAGTGTGTACACTAGCCTCAGGCCCCTCCTGAGAAATCTGAAAGCAGAGCAATCAAGGGCAAACTTTGGGCCGAAATTCCAGCTCTGGCAATTACTAGCCGTGTGGCCTTGGACAATGGCTTTGAGTCTGTTTGCTCCTGTGTAGAATGAGGATAATATGTAACATGTACATCATGGAGTTGTAGCGAAGTCTGAAATAACATATTAAAAACAACGCAATGCCTGGAATAGAATGCGTATTCAGTAAATCGTGGCTATTGCTGTTGTTCTTCTTGTCTGGGAAAACATTGTTCTTGAGGCCAGGTCATGCTCTTGCCAAACATCCTTGCTATGTTCTCCAGCTCTTACTAGATTCCTTCTCCCTCTGGCTAAAAGTTGTAGCTGTTCCATTCTATGCCTATTGTCTAGTTAGCTTAACCAAGGTGAAACTAGGAGTGTTTGTGTACAGGAAGGTAACTTATAACATGGACACTAAATTTTAAATTTAATTTCAGGAATTCTGTTAAAAAAAAAGAAGCCTTTGTGCTTAGACTGATTTACACTAGAAAAATTCAGGCTGCGTCGTAAGTTGTTACTTATTGAATGGTTACTCTAAAACTAATTTCCTTAATATCACCCCAGATAATGTTTAATTTGGATAAAGTACACATCATTTTGGATGAGATGGTGTTAAATGGCTGCATTGTGGAAACGAATCGGGCAAGAATTCTTGCCCCTCTGCTGATTCTTGATAAGATGTCAGAAAGCTGAAAAGTGGCTCTGCCAAGCAACATCGACATAGGAAATGAGAACATGGTAATATACCTCTCAACATCTATAGCCCAAAACAATCTGGAAGAGCACACATTGCAAAATGGGGTATTCTCCCAAAGACATTTTAAATAGGTGTTTTTCACACCTAAATGGAAAACAAAACTGTATTTTTAAAAATGATACACAAAAAAAAAAATCTCAGAAAGAGACAAGTTTTATTTTTTAACCATAAGCATTTTTCCCCCACTTGTTTAAATTTTCTTAAAATTTTTTTGGGCGGCCGGTTAGCGCAGTTGTTTAGAGTGTGGTGCTCTTAACAAGGTTTCTGGTTCGATCCCCACATGGGCCACTATGAGCTGCGCCCTCCACAACTACTAGATTGAAACAATTGCTTGACTTGGAGCTGATGGGTCTTGGGAAAACACACTTAAAATAAACAAAAAAGTTAAAAAAAACAATTTTTGGTCTCTGCTTCCCTCTGCAAATGTAGTTCAGGAATAGCAGCATGAGCTGGAAAGAAAGTGTGGCAGCTTTTTATCAGCCAAAAGATTAAAATTAACTTAAACATACATAGCACTTGGTCTTCTGAATGCTTTATTTTTCTTTAAAAAGTTAAAATTTTACTTACTGTATTATGTACCTAATGAAAACTGCAGAATTAAATTTTATTTGCTAGTTTGTAAAAGTGTGATATCCATTTTATGGGCACTTGGCAATTACAATGCCATCAGTAACTTTCCATAGAGAATGTTACTACCAAATAATAAATGGTTAAACATTAAAAGAGAGCCTTTACAACTATCCTTTAAGCCATATTATAAAGGGTTTGTCTGACTAGTAAACTTTGTAAATGAAATTTACTTTAGTTGAAAGGTTAAAAGTAGAAGGCAAAAGGTATTTGTGTTCACGGTGGTATGAAATGAATCCTCCATCTTTCCTCCCTAACTTACTCCTTCAACCCCTTCTCCTAAAATGTCTCAAAGCAAAGAAAACTGCTAAGTGGCTACAGAACAATGCTCTAACCCCCCTACCCAAACTCTTATATATGCTTTTGTTGCCCAGTCAACAGAACATACAGAACTGTCTTAAGTAAAAGCATATTTATGGGCATGTACAGATAGGAGGACAGGTGCAATGGAGGAAATAAAGTCTTGATACATTAAGATATTGTGCCATGCAACGGAATTCCGAGAGCTCTTTCATCCGTAATACTCTATCCTCCACAAGGACATAAATGGACACTCTGGGCACTGAAAAATCATTTGGTACAATTTGATTTTTTTTTCCTCTGTGTGTGTCGGGAGGATTTTGTTTTAAATTCTTTACCTGTTTCTAAAAATCTACTTACATATTTCAAAGTCTGCACCTGCAAAGACCCAGACAACCAGTCAATAACGGACTCATTCAGGAAGGCAGAGGCAACACTTCTGACCTACTAGACCAGTAGTGGCAGCTGCGTATAGACCCGCCTTGGCGTTAGTAGCCACGGTCTGGGGAAAGCCCAGTCTAGATCAAAGTGCTTCGGAGGTCTTTCTGAGACACATTTGTTGGGAAACACTGTCCTAGTTGGTAGGCACTTAATCAGTAGCATATTGAGGTAACTGCTGAAACTGGTACACCAGAAGTAACGAGGGAGTGAACAAAATTAATTTTTGGGTCACTCCAAAATAGCACTTGAATAACATCTTGGCACAGATTTTAGTACCTTGAGAGATTAACAATTAAAAAAAAAAGATACTCGGTAGACAACACAGGAAAAAATACTCAAGTACCTAGTATATGTGGAGACCCTAACACTTGACAAATGCAAAGTGAACTGTAATGTGACTGTTCTTGCAGGCTGTGTCATCACTTCACTTCAAGTTTATTGCTGAACTGTGACTGCCAGCTTGAAGTGATTCTCACACTCATGAAATTTTTATCTCAGATTGGTCAGCTTTACCTTATTCTTGGGCTTTTCTTTCTGCAGGAAGACTCCTGACATTTCAAAGAGTTATCTGATCTTGTAAGACTCATCATTTAACCTGCTGTAGTAAGGATGCAGCAAACTTTTTCTGTAAAGGGCCAGGTAATAAATATTTTAGGCTTTGTGGGCTAGGTGGTCTCTGCTGTAACTACTCACTTGTGCCACTGTAGTGCAAAAACAGCCATAGATAATACATAAATGAATAAGCATGGCTGTGTTCTAGTAAAACTTTATTTATTTACGGACACTGAAATTTGAATTTCATAAAATTTTCACATCATAAAAATTTTTTGTTTCAACCATGTAAAAAATTTAAAACCATGCTTAGTTCGTGGGCCATACAAAAGCAAGCGGCAGGCCATAGACTGCTGACCCCTGTGCTTGGCTAGTCTTGGAAGAAGCTGGCTATTGACAGACATTTTAGAGACTTAAATAATGGCAATACTACACATATGCTGGATTTTAATTCTCATACTGGTATGAAGTTTTAATCATGCATCCACGACTTTATTGAGACAATCACCACCACTATTTTTTGGATTAAAGCATAGGTCATACATTTAAATATTGCTATTATGTTTTATTTTAAGTTTTATTCTCACAGAGAACTGTGAAGGTAACAATAGGTTATTTAAATGCTGCCTTTGATTACATAGTCACAACATTCTCATGCAGAGAATAAAAACAGTACTCAAATGATTGTAGTGGGAGATCTCTTCTAATGTAGAAAGGGAACGTACCTTTTAAACAGGTAAATAATGGGCAATTCCAAAAAAACTGGTTTTCACTCCTAAAAAAGCCATTTGGCTAAATCAAGCCTAGCAACACTTCTTTCACCTAAATGTACAGATACAATAAATCAGAGGAGTTTGGAAAATGGAAATAGAGCTCCTTCTTCATTCAAAACCAGAAAATAGCAGTATCCTGGTGGTTTCTTTTTGCGATAACACATTCAAAAATCATTCTTAGATCTTAGATTTACACATCCCTGCAGATAAAATGGTAAGTAGCGGACCTGGAGTTTTAAAAGTTAACAAAAGTAACTTGGCCATTTTTAGCTGGAAAATGCTTTAAGACAAAACACAACAGTTGGATCCCGATTCAGCATGTGAACACATATTTCTTCTAGTTTTCCAGTTTCAGTAAGTGTACTGACTATAGAAAAATACATTTCTTCATGTAGTAATTTCAAAAAATTAAATCTCAACAATTCAAAATGAAAAGTATCTGGTGAAACTCTTACATCTGGTGGTTGCAGTGAAATAGTCACATGACACAGTTTTGTACGCTGCAAACATTTTAATGATTATTGTTGAGCATACATTTTGGAAATTTTTTACTTCAAACTGCAACAAGTTAAATAAATGTTTATAATATACAAAGAAAATACAACCAAAAGTAAAACTTGCTTTAAGTGTGCCTTGCATCTTGACCAGTGTTTTTTTTTTCTTTTCCCCTTAATATTATCTTTATTTTTGAGCTGCACAAACACACTTAAGAATTTGATCTTTATAGTATGGCATTTAGGAAATAAAAATATACTCCCACCTCAAAGAAATAAAAGGTTGTGCATGATTATATGCCAAACAAAGAGAGAAGACTAGAATACTCTGATAGTGCAGGCATCATTAAAAGGGGGGAAAAAAAGAGAAAGAAAAAGCTTGAGATGCTCATTAACTCTCTAAGTTTTAAGGAAGCAGGATTTTTGACCAAGTAGCTTAAAAGCCAGCAAAACAGGGATCAATGATGGCAACTGTAGTGTATGAAGTATGAAACAATAAACTTTACACAAATACACTGTTAGAAATTTACCAGTGAACACTGAAGATCTGAGAAGCTGCTCTTTGGAACAGTCAGGTAGACCACCTTATTCCAGTCGCATAAGCCCTTGTAGCAACATACAGTGTTCTGTGCTATATACTTGCTGGCTGGGTAGTTAAAGGATTTGTTTTGTCATTAGCAGCTAACGAAATTATTCCATATGTTCTTAAAGCCTTAATGGTGGAAAAAAAGGCAAGTGTCATCAGCGTGGAGGATCAGACACTTTTCTGCACATAAACACAAGAGGCTTCACTGGTATTTTTAAGTCTCTGATGTCTTCCATTGCACTTCAAAGCTCAATTGAGATGAAAGCCTTTCTCCATTGTAGCAGCTAACAGGCGCTCTCTCATGATTTCCTCTGAAGAATATTCTGGCAATTTTAGATAATGCACACATGTATTCACTGATGGATAGCTCGCATCAGTAGCATCAACCTACAGACGGAAGAGTGAAAATAACAGAAGATCATGACTTTAAATATTTATTTCTTTCAATCCTTAAATAACTAAACTGGATTCTCCGTTAGCTAGAGTTTGTACCTTGCGTACAACTGTGAGCCTGGGATGCAGGTTAGCCAGTCCACCTGGGGGTAGAGTTGAACAACCAGTGGTAAACTGCAGGAATGCTTTCCTTTCGTCTGAAGACATGCCACATAAAACCCTCACAAACCTCAGGAAACCAGGGCTAAAAGAAGAAAAATAGTTATATTGATTTGACAGCTGATTTAAATGAAAAACACTATTATCGCTTTGTAAGCCAGCAAGAACCTCCCCCGGCCAAAAAAAAACCCAACAATATCCACATGTCAGAACAACAGCACTGTGCAGAGAGACTTTTGGTTAAGTATGAAATGAGCCGATAAAAGCTACTTTAAAAATATTCTTCAAGGGGCGGTTGGAGGGCTCAGTTGGTTAGAGCGCTATCTCTGAACAGGGTTGCCGATTCGATTCCCACATGGGCCAGTGAGCTGCACCCTCCACAACTAGATTGAAGATAACAAGCTGCTGCAGCCAGATGGCTTAGCTGGTTAGAGCACAAGCTCTCAACAACAGGGTTGCAGGTTCAATTCCTACGTGGGATGGTGGGCTGTGCCCCCGCAACTAAGTTTGAAAATGGTGACTAGACTTGGAGCTGAGCTGCACCCTCCACAGCAAGATTGAAGGACAATGACTTGGAGCTGATGGGCCCTGGAGAAACACACCGTACCCCAAGATTCCCCAATTAAAATTTTAAAAATAGGTATATATATATATATTCAAGACTTTTTGTCCTCAATAAGAACCAAATATTCAACAAAGCCAGGAAATCAGAAAAGCTCAAAATGCGTAATATATCCAAATATGACTAAATTACCAAAGGGGATCTGAAATAATTCATTTTTATTATAGTGAAGTAAACTATGAGCCACAATGCAGATAAATTTCATTATTGTAATGTTAAATGAAAAGATGACAGAACTTAAAGAATACTAACTGCATGATTTTGTTTAATAGTGCTCAAAAGCAAGCAAAATTAATCAATGGGAATAGTGTTTTAATGACTAGAAAAGAATAAGAAGACTTTGGGAGTTATTTCTTATTTTGGGTACGTTATACAGATGTGTTCATTTTGTGAAAATTCTCCAAGCTGTACATGCAATTTGTGCACGTCTCTGTTACACTTCAATAAAAAGGTTACTTTTTAAAAAATTGCTGTTTATTCATAAATATTTTTTACATTAATTTGGTAACTTTTTAATAAAAGTACTTATAGGGCCTTGTAATCATACAAAATGTCAGTGGTATAAAAAAAATAGTTGAGGCATTGTTCCAGAATAAAAACATAAGAGAGGCTTCCAGTCAAAATGGCAGGGCACGTAAATGCTGTGCTGGCCTCATGCTCACATTAAAATTACAACTAAACTACAGAACAATCATTGGGAATCACCTGAAATCTAGTTGAACAAAGTCCTATAAGTATATACAGAGGAAGTCACATCAAAACTGGTAGGAGGGGTAGAGACACGGAACAGGCTGGTCACCCACGTGTGGAGGTTAAAAATCAGGAGGGTTATCTTGGAAGCAGAGCCCTCCCCCAAGGAGTGAGCAATCACAGCCCCACACCAGGCTCCCCAGCCCAGGGTTAAAGTGCCAGGAAGAGAAGTCCCCATAACTTCTGGCTGTGAAAACAGAGATTCTGCCAGGTGAGAGAGGGAGGCTGGAGTCCCAGGTGCTCCTCTTACAGGGCTTCATGCACAGACTTACTCGCTGATGGACTCACTTGCTCTGAGCTCCAGAGCTAGAGCAGCAGGTCTAAAGATGCCAGGGACATACGGGGAGGAAATGAATTGTCTGGCTCTGGAGCGAGAGCTTCCTCCCAGACAGAAATACAGGCAGAAGCCATTGTTCCTGTGTTGAGCCCTCTCCCTCACACCATGCAGACTTAAGCAGGCACCATATCTGAGTCTCCATTAACCTGGATAACACTGTTTGCTCTGCCCCGGTGATTCCCTGAGACTCTACCCACTTCCAGTGGCTTTTCCATACAAACAGCCTGTCTTGGTTCATGCTGCCGAGTTTCCTAAAATCTCTCAAAGGTTCACAAACCCCAAACAAGCAGTATCTGGCCTCGGCATGCCACATACCTCTTGTTAAACAGCCACAAGCCCAGCACTAGCAGCAGCCGGCCTCGGTTCACAGCTTAGCCTCTCCCAATACCTCTAACCCTAGCACAAGAGGCAACTATCTGCAGATCACTGCAATTCATACCAAGTGGCCCCGGGCAGGGCACAGGCAGCAGCTGATCTTGGCCTATACCAGAACCAACACACCCAGTGGCCAGCTTTAGAAAACTCCAGAGCACCACCCAACCACCTCCACAAATGACACACCCTAAGGGCAGACTGCTAAAGTGAATCCTGCTCCACAGGGCCAGCCCCACAATGGCTCCTTCTCTAGTTAATGCCAATCAGCATGAGGATCAGTCCCTCCCACTGATATCCGAACACCAGCCAATGCTCAAGTACAACAGGAGGGCACAGAACCCACAAAGGACACACCTGGCACACCTGACTCAGGTGATCAGGGAGACTGCACTAGTAGGCCCCACAGGACACCTACATAAAGCCACTCAGACTGGGTGACATAGCAGCCCTACCTAATACAAAGAAACACAGAGCAGCCAAAACTGGGAGACAAAGAAACACGACCCAAATGAAAGAATAGAACAAAGCTCTAGAAAAAGAACAAAAGGGAGACAAGCAAACTACCAGATGCAGAATTCAAAACACTAGTTCTAAGGATGCTCAGTGAACTCAGTGAGAACTTTAGAGATAGCAAACATAAAAATGGAGGCAGAAAACAAAAAAGAGCCAGTCAAAAATGAAGAATACAACAACTAAAAAAGAATACATTAGAGGAATCAACAGAGTAGATGAAGCAGAGGATGGAATCAGTGATTTATAAGATCAGGTAGCATAAAACACCCAATCAGAACAGCAAAAAGGAAAAAGAATCCAAAAAAAAATATTTTAAGGGTCTCTGAGGTATCTACAGCTTTCTGAAAGGTGCCACTTGTGTAGGGAATATTGAGGGATGTATTAGTATGCATGTCAATAAATATTTTCTTTATTGTCCTTTTTTTGCTCATATTATAGTTTCCCTAGATTTCTATATTGCATGTCTGTAGGTCTGAGAGTCTGTTAGGTTCTGTGTGAATGGGTATGTGTTCTTAGTGTGGGAAGGATGATTTAGGTAAGAATTTGAAAGTGTGCATTTAGAATTGGAGGGCATCTATGCATTCTGGAATGTGTGTGTGCATTTTAGAGCATTTAAGATAATTTAAAAATATATTTGTGTGTGTTTGTGGGGAGAAGGGGAATTCAGCGTGTTGGTATGTATTCATGTTTGTATGTGTATCTGTGAACGGTACGTTTTATTGGGTAGTATATGACTAGTATAACTTATCATCCATATGGGAGATGTTCAAGAATGAAATGTGTGTGTGTGCATGTGTTTAATAATTACATTTGGACAACAGGGTTGGGGGGGGCGTATGTCTGTGAATGGACATTGTATTTAATTTTTTATGTGTTATCAGTGTCAGGAATTTATAAGAACAAAAGACGAACAGAAGTCATTAAATTATTTAGGTTTTTCTCAGATTGTAGACTTATAATAGAGGTATTAATAGAATTAACAGATAAGAGCAAAACAGCACCCCAAAATTGTTACAAAACAGAAACAAACTCATAGATACAGAGAATATTTTGATGGTTGCCAGATGGGAGGGGGTTTGAGAAGATGGGTGAAAAAAGGGAAGAGATTAAGAAGTACAAAATGGTAGTTACAAAAGAGTTTTGGGAAGTAAAGTACAGTATGAGGAATACTGTTGATATTAACTTAGTATGGTATCAAATGGGTACTAGATTTATTGGTGTGATCACTTTGTAAGGTATATAAATGTCTAACCACTATGTTGTACACCTGAAACTCATATAATATTCTATGTCACTGTAATAAAAAAATAAAAAATTATTTTAAAGAGTCAATGAAAAGCAATTTCCTGATACAGGAGGTATAGGGGTCAGGAGAGTGCTATTAAGGACATTATTGGAATATAGACACTATTAGTTAATAGCAAAGCATCATGAATTTGCTAGCTAATATGGATACATGGGAGAATGTCCATATTTTCATGAAGTATGCATTTAAGTATTACAGAGTAAAGGGCCATACATGGAATATATTCTCAAATTGTTCAGAAAAAAAAAGTGTGCCAGTGTGTCTATACATATACACACATTTAGTACATGTAGGTATACGTGTGTGTATAAATAAAGACATACTATAAATAAACACAGAAAAATGTTAAATACTGGTGAGTCTGGGTAAAGGAATTATGGGGACATCTTTACTATTCTTCAACTTTATTTGAAATTATTTGAAAATAAAGGTTACTATAAAAGCAATAAAGCCTAAGGGTTTACAGTTTATCCAACTTTTAAAATAATGAACAATGAAAACAGTGGGAAAAGGAATCCTGACGTTAACCAAGACTCAGCTGTCTTT
Source organism: Rhinolophus hipposideros (assembly GCF_964194185.1). NCBI lineage: Eukaryota > Metazoa > Chordata > Mammalia > Chiroptera > Rhinolophidae > Rhinolophus > Rhinolophus hipposideros. Next base: position 22,044,379 of record NC_138051.1, on the reverse strand, counting down.
CTGTGTCAACTCCGTCTTATTAATGAATATGCCGCTTGACTGCTTTCTCACTTACTTTCTGAATGTAACTCAGTGAATCAAAGTTCTTTAGAAATTATTTGCCATTTGATTTTGGGACAGAAACAATTTTGTTGATCTTAGAAAATACTCAACACATACCTGTCACGTGTATAACCCAACTTAGGTTCAGTATAATTGATAATATCCTCTGCTGCCCAGGATGGCGACTGGTTTCCACAAAGAATCATTTGGACTTCTTCATAGCTGAAGGAACTTAATTTCTCCATTGGAAAAACTTTATTAAACCCATCTACATCATACACACAGCAAAAAAAAACCAAAACAAAACAAAAACAACTCAGTTTCTAAGTTATAATTTAAAAATACCAAATTTCAAATCAAAAATATTAATATATGAAAATACAAATATCAATTGCTATTTTAATATTTTTAAATAGCTTGAAGTGAAAACTGTGCTACGGTTTTAAGCACAGAAATCTCTACTTAATCACAAATGTGAACAGAGAGAGAATATTCAGTCACTATGGTCAAAAACCAAATTCAATAATTTCCCAACCAGCACTTGGCATCCTAGAAGCCAGCCAGAGCTATGTTCCCACTTTCAAAACTAGTAAGTGATAAATAGTCTGAAATATTTTCCTTCAATTTTCATCAGAATTTACATTCTAACATGGTTTGATTCATCCTGATCATGTAATGTGGAAAGAATGCAACCTTATGACCACTTAAAAATGAAATGGAGGCCAAAAGTCGATCCCCATTACTCAGGGGAAGCAAGCTGAGGGTATGCTACAGCTTGTGAATGTTCCAACCTGTGCAAGGCTGTTATCTGGAAGACAAAAAGCTACAGGGCAAATCTAGAGATTACCAGCAATTCTTGACCACAGCAGTGCCTTAATTTCAACTCTCTCAAAGTAAAAGGAGAGGGAGTAAGCTAAAGAGCCTTGAAAATTACCTCTAAAGGCTTCCATCTGTTTCTGAATACCCGTATGCATACAAAAGTCAAACATCAAATCCACATATTCTTCTGCATTATCCATTGTTATCATCTGCAAAGGAAAATGTGCCGACATCATTGTTAATGCCTAGGAATACTTCAGGAGCACCTAGTACAACTGGCTCTGGTGAGAGGATGATTATGAACTTAAAACCCTGTCAAAAGCAAAATTTTTACCTCATCTTCACCACTTGGCTTGAGATCCACAGCTGTAAAACCATATATTCTTGAGGATGGGCAAAACTGGAAATTTAAACTGGGAAAACGAAAAAAGGATTACATTAACATTCAGCTACCACTGGTATTTAATTTATATAACATTGCTGCCAAAAGCATGAACCTCCCCTTCCAGCAACAGATCAGGGTACCAAGAAGAAACTAGTGCTTCGCTAAAGTTATTCATGCTGTGCCACCACCCCACCACACATCAAACCTTGAATATGAGGAAGGGAGGAGAAAAAGCAAGCCTTGTAGTCAACCCCAAATCATAGTAAAACATACCAAGCCTATAATTACATGTGTACAAATCAACATAATTTTATCGAAAGATCTGCAACACCTTAGTTAGTCAATGCAGCCATTGGGGATAGGCTTACATAGAAAGCAAACTATTTTGAGCTTTGCCAAGTTAGGCTATATAAATTAATTAGCTAATAAATTTGTCAAAATATTTCTGGCTTTGGACTGTTTTACACAAGATATATACATGTATCACATTTAATAAATCAGATAATCTTTCAGGTTTGTTGAGCAATAAACTATTTTCTGATAGTCTGAGCTATCTTTATAATATTAACAAATCAAAGGTTCAAATCAACAATATTTCTTAGAACATGTTATCGTTCTTAACAGACTGTTTACTCATATATTGCAAATTAGTGGGGACAAAGAAACAAAAGCTTTGGAACTTATTAACTCATTAGGTTGAAGAATATTTATATAAAGCTTACCCTAAATCCTCTATGCTCAGTGGAGGCCCAGAACCTGACGGATTCTTCAGCACTAGTTCCTGTAATTTGGTGTTCTTCTCATCTTCAGAAAGACCTTTGTTGCTTAAAATCTGGCGCCTTTTGATGGCAAGGTCTTTAATTTCTTTTAAAAATCTGGCTCTGTGTGGATTTATTAGTTCAAAGTCTTCCCAAGTTAAAATTCCATTAAACCAAGCTGGGGGTTTTGGTTTGGGGGGATCTAGAATAAACTCCGATTTTGAATCCTCTTCAAAGCTTCCTACTGAGAGTGAATCGTGACCTTCTTCTGTAGAAGCTTCAGACTGACTCTCAGTACAGTGTAAGTCTCTGTCACCTCGTGACTCATAAATCAGTTTACTCATATTGCTTTTAATGTCACCCATACACATAAGTTTAAAAAAAGGTTTAGAAATAGGTAAGTCCACAAGTCTATTGTCTTGAATGCATTTGGCCAAGAAAATTCCAAGAAAATGAAAGAGTTTTGTGATCCTTTCAAGCTCATCACTATCTTGTGGAAAGGGTGCCGTGAACAGTCCACATGATCTCTGCACGTAATATCCAGGAGGTTTCAATCCACCTCCAAGATCAACCTAATTTTTCAGAAGGAGAAATGCCAATAAAATTAAACAAAGATCCATAAACATTAAACACCATCATCAATTTAACTATCAAAATGTATTTATATGCACATTTTATTAAATTATTTTTGTGAATATTATCCTTTAAAAATATTTTAATAATATCAAGATTATTCAATAATAAATTTAATAAATTAAGAGTCAGAAAACCTGGCTGAAGTTCTGAAAGCATAACCTACTTTTAACACTTCCTAAAAGCAAAATCACAAATCAAATCATAAAATGGCAAATAAATCTTACATGACGAGACTCATCATCTGGAAAGTTATCATCACAAAGCCAAGCTCCCAAGTCAGTTCTCTGGAATTCTGCTGCCACCAAAGCATAAAACTCTAATGTGGGTCCCAAGCCAGTTCCTTCTTCTCCTAAAAATTCAACCTAAAATATGAACAGAATTTATAGGGAGAGGTGAGCTTAAATCATCCCATTCTTGCCAAAATTAGTCATATCCAATCTAAATATGCCTTTTTTATAGCAGCAGTATATTATAAGCGACATGGAAGTTTTTTTGTGTTTCTATACGGTATTACACGTTTAAACACTGTGGTGAGCAATGTTCATACCATAATTCTCCCAACAACTCTACAAAACCGATTTCAGTAGTCTCTCATTTTCCATGGGGAATGCGTTCCAAGGTCCCCAGTGGATGCCTGAAACTGTTGAAGTACCGAACCCTATATATATTGTTTTTTCCTATATGAGTATACATAACTATGATTAATTTTAATTTATAAATTAGGCACAGTAAGAGATTAAGAACAACTAATAATAAAATATAATAATATATGTAATAAAAGTTCTGTGAAGGTGCTCTCAAGATATCTGATAACTGAGACACTACTAAGTGAGTAATGGGCAGGTAACATATACAGCATGGATATACAGATATCCACGGATACCAAAGGGATGATTCACAGATGGCACAATATTGTGTCTCACTCAGAATGGGGACAATTTAAAACATAAGAATTGTTTAGTTCTAAAATTTTTCATGTCATATTTTCAGACCACTGTTGACCGAGGGTAACTGAAATCACAGAAAGTGAAACCTTGGATAAGGGCAGACTACTATATCATCTCCTTTTTACACCAAAGGAAACCAAAATTCAGATAAAGAAGTTGTCGTTTGCTTGAGGAAATGATGGTATTTAACACCAAAACCTAAACTCTTCCCCTTATTTCTGACTTTAAGCAAATCACTTTAAAGGTTTTTACCTATATTCTACCTGTTTCAAAAATGATTTGAGGCAGCTTACAAAAATATATACTGCATAGTAAAAAACAAATAAATAAAAAATTGAGCATTATCTCGATTAGAGGGGTAGGAAAAATAAGATGAAGGCAAAGAAAATCTAAAGTGAAAGACATAAGCCTTATATATTTCCTGAAAATATGTTCGTTGTGATCCAAAAAATAAACCAAACGGTTGGTTCACACCTGTTGACAGGAGAGGTATTTCTCCCACTGTTTCTCATACAAGGAATGATATGTATGTAGCATATAATCAACAATGCCCACAATAATATCTCTCTAATAAATATATTGAATTTCATATTGCCATTTGTTATAACATCTCTCAATACAGACCAGTGATCTAATACCAAGCACAATTTAAGTGAAACAATATAAACAGTGTGCTCTAAAAATGGAAATACCTAATAGCATAGCTTAATATATAGGCAACATTTGGAGCATCAAAAAGAATCCTTTGTGAATACTATTATTTGGTCCAGGCTTTTTTCTTTCAATAGACCAAGCACTTTCCATCTCAAAAGTAAAGATACTCTTTGCTGCTCATTAAATTACAAAACCCTGAACCCTGCGGTGAGCGGACAACCTCCTATGAAAGATGCTTTGCCAGAGGAGGCCTGTGCATGGTGGGCAAAGAAATCCCTATTCCCTTCTGTCTACTACAGTTTTTATGCAGGGAACATACACATCGGTTGGCTCTCTCTTAAGCCTGCACACATACAAATTTTATATGAGGTACCTCAAGAACTGATTTCCGATCTGCATGTATCTGCATGACATTCTCAGCCCATTCCATCAGTGATTCACCACGTGGAACTTTTACTCTTTCATGCTTGAGACGACCAACTCGAAACTCTCCCGGGTCATCTCGCCTTACACTACTTGTGGTCCTTGTTCTCTCCACAGTGGCTTCACGTCGGTTTTGTAACCACACTATTGCTCTGAAATAAAAAAAAAATATCTATGTAACTGTAGCATACAGCAACAGTATGCTATATAAAACCACGACATAAAAATAGACATTTCAGAACTATCAGAAACTAAAAACTGGTTAAACTATCTTTATTACTGTGATACAAACTGAAAGCCATCATTAAAATAGTATTATGATTTTAAAATATTTTCTTTTTTAGCAATTCAGTGTTAACCCATCTAGAGTGGAAGAAAGAATCTTGAAGTAAGAAGATGAAAGATCTACGCTCGTGCATTACATTTTTTTTTTTTTTTTGGTAACCTCAGGCAATAGCTAAGTACTTAGAGAACGTCCTCATCTATAAAACAGAAATCATAACCAATGTTATTTGTCAGAACAGGCCTCTAGTTCCATGTATACAAATGCTTTCTAAGTGGTATAAAATGGTACAACAATATAACTTATCAGGAAAACAACTCCATTTTAAATTATAACTTTTTCATATCTACTTTTAAAGACTCTGGATAGTCAATCATTCAACAAATATTTATTGAGCATCTACAATGTGCTATCCACTGCTTTAGGAACTGCAGCTAGAGCGGTAAACAAAAACAAACAGAAATTCCTGCTCTCATGAATCTTTCTTCTAGTGGAAGGAGACAGAAAAACAAAAATAAGTAAGTAAAATATGTAGTGTATTAGATACTAATAAGAGAACAATGGCCAGGAGGTAGATATATTTCAATGCTATCAAAGCTATCTGCAAACATTTAATCGGTATTCCCGGGACTGTCAGCAACTGATCATTTATGTAAGCTAGTTGAGAACTGTATAGTACAGGGCGGCCAGATGGCTCAGTTGGTTAGAGCGCGAGCTCTGAGTGGCAGGAGTGCCGGTTTGATTCCCACATGGGCCGGTGGGCTGTGCCACACCACACACTAGATTGAAACAATTACTTGACTTAGAGCTGATGGGTCCTGGAAAAACACACTTAATATTAAAAAAACACAATAAAATAAATTTTTAAATAAAAAAAATAAAATCCAGAAGGATTAAAAAAAAAAAAGAACTATGTAGTAAATGCTGATAGAAAACAGTATAGTCAGCCCTTCGTATCCTCAGATGCAGAACCCACGGATAGAGAGGCTGACTAAGGGACTTGAATCAATGAAAATTGGTATCCTCGGGGTCCTGGAACCAATCCCCTGCGGATACCAAAGGATGACTGTACTTCAACCTACACTACTCCACGAGAACATACATCCAATTGGAAACAAAATATTTAAATACTGACAACTCTTTAAAAGAAAATAAGGTAATGTATTCCCTCCATCAGTCTTGATCTAAAGTATTTGTACATTTTGAGCTTACATAACGTTAAAAAAATTTTATTCTAAAATTACAAAACAATACACTTCCTACCTTGATGCACCAAATGCAGTACATGTGAAATAAAGCTGTCTAGTTTCAAATGGTATTAGAAAAGGACACTTGCTGGTTAACTGTTCACACCAGTCTGGCAGAGCCCCACTTGCCAATGCCAATGGTTCCTGAAAATTAACAAATAACAATGTTTTAAGGCATTACTTAAAAAGACAAAAAGGAGTAAATTCTTAAATGTATTAATAATTAAAGAAATGAATGCAATAGATATAATGGCCCAAATTATTGAATCAGAGGGAAGGGAGAGACGGTGGGAGATAGAAAAGTCTAACAGTAGAGTTCAACTATCTGATTTTATTACCTCAATCTGCTGCAAAATTTTTGTTGTGATTTTTTTGCTAGTGAATTCATCTGGTGGGAAAGTAAACTGAGGCTGTTCATCACCTTCTGTAAAATTAATAAAATTAATAAAAATATAAACTGACTTGCTTTTAAAAATGTCATAGAAATGAAACAGGCTTCTTACAAACCTTCTTGGGATATTCTGGAATAAGGGTCACTTGCAACTATATACAGAATACGCAGAAGCTGAAGAACGTCTTCTACTCCACAAGAATTCTGTCCATTGCCTGCTTTGGCCTGAGGTTGTTCTTTTGTCAAATTAAGAATATCACTACTTTGAAGAGTAGAAATGGCCCCCTGGTTTAAGCCAGACTTCGTACCATGCTCACAAAAATCCTGAGGAAGCAATTAGCAAAACTAGCCATTAACCACATTTTCAAGACAAACAATGTATCATCCTCTTAGTATTACTTTGAAAAGGCTGGAAGTTTTCAAAGAATTGCCTTCTTTTTAAAATAAAAACAGTATCACCCAAGTTGAAAATTAATACATTCTAAGTAATTAAAATTCCCAAATAAAATAAAATCACTATAAACCAGATAAAACTATGCACTTAGATTCCAATGCCCACAAATCAAATTTGAAATTTTAGCATTGGTATATTACAAATGTTAATTCGACCTCATTTGTTTAGTATGTCCCAATAAACATCTCTTCCTTAAAAATCTTTACAAGCTGCAAAACAAAGCACAAAGCATTCCCAATCAAAACAGTGTTTTGATGCCAATCTATACCTTATATGCAGCTATGAGTTGAGAACAATTTCTGTTTTTCCTAATACTTTTATTAGTGCCAGTTAATTTCCAGTGGCGCAGGAAAGCGGCGTCTGCATTCTTCTGCAGGTAGGTTATCAAGTCATTCTTTGGTAATTCATCAGTGCCAAGGTACTGTTCCACATGCTCTATAGACCAACAACCCTACAATAGCAAAAACCAAATGTTGGCCTTTCCTGATTATGAAGTCTGTGCTATTTCACATGCATTACATAAAGTAGCTTCAAGATCATGCATTTAATCTAATTTAAAGAATTCCATGTTCATGATTGTTTTTGTTTTCTTTACTAAACAACCAAGAAGTAACTTACCATTTTTCCATTTTCCTTTTCTTTGTCAGAATCCTTCATTTCTCTGTACATGATTCTAAACATGAAAATATTATTCAAGTTAATTCATAAATTATTTGTGTTTATTTCCAATAAGGCTTCGATTTTTAAAAAAAAATACATGAATGATGCCATTCATGAACCATATGCTTACATTAAACTGAATTCAAGGAGAATTTATCAGAAAAAGTATTTGTTAAACATACTGGAAAGCACCAGGACTTTTATTCCTGAAAAAGTTACCGTTCATAAATTTAGCATTATTGTTAAGAAAACACACATCAAATCTGGAACTTTCAAAGATATGAAGTAACATGCTATATCATGTGTTACAACTTTCAAATATTGTAATAAAAATAAAATGAAATGAAGAATGGTTTGTTTCTGTGTGTAGATGGAAAGAAGGACAAGAATAACAAAGACCAGGAGTGCTAATGTTCATGTAAGGCAGCTGAGATCAAATTTTAAACTCCAACAAAAATTGAAAGTGTGGGGGAATTACCATGATGACCTTCTGTTCTATCTCAAAAGGACCTAGATTAATTTATTGGCCATTATATAAGATAATCAATGTTGTTAAGCACACATCAGAAAAATATACTAACAAAAGTTACAAAAGGATCATTATAATCATTTATATAAATGATATAATATAAAAATGTAATATATAAATATATTAATATATTTTATAAAAATAATTATTGTAGGTAAAACTGAGCACTTTCTACATTGCAGAGTACTGACAACTCTTCACATACACAAGGTGTAATCAAACAATATGGTAAATGTTTAAATTTAAAAAAAAAATTCACTGCATTTTGCCATGTATAATGCACACGTATACAGCGCACACACACTTTTGGCCCAAACTTTCAGGGAAAATAATCTTTCATTTTAATTTTTTAATTCAAATTTTTAATTGTTTACATTTAGGTACTTGTTTTTTGTATTACAAAGGAATTTTGGCATTTATTTTTTAACATATTACATACAAGAAATTTTATGTAACAAATAATCACAAAACACAAAAAAAGGTACAAGAAATTCTTTGTACCAGTAACAGATTTACCATATGTACGCCTCATAGAAGGCCAAGAACTGTTCATCGTTGTAAGTTTGTCGTAAGTACCACAAAACCGATTATCATATTCCAGAGTGTTATTTTGCATATGGATATCATTATTGATTTCTAGAGTTACACTTTTAACTCACAAGCATAAATAAAAGAATTTAAAATATTTATGTAGGTACAGAACTAGTTACTACCCATGTATAATACACATCCTTATTTTTCACTCACAAATTTGGGCAAAAAAGTATACATTATACATGGCAAAATATGGTATTACAGTAAAAGACACATTGCCATTTATCCCCCTCAAAATACTCTCCCTCGCTTGGAACACACTTATCCCATCATTCTTACCACTTTCTGAAGCAGTTCTGGAAATCCTCTTCGTGTCTTTAGTTGTGCAGTTGTGGCTGCCTCGATGTCCTGAATCATTTTGATTTGGGGAAGAGTAATCACAGTGTCAGATCTGGTGAATAAGGTGGATGAGGACACACCGTAATGTTTTTATTTGACAGAAACTGCTGTATACCAGAAGCAATGTGTGACATGGAGCGTTGTCATGATGGAGGATGATTTACAGCACACTTTAAAACACACCTTCTCTCAACCACGGCTCACACCCAACTGACTGCACCGAACAAGTTGTAACTTGTCACACACTGTTACTAAGGTCTATGCGCCACTTTCCGTATTGAAGATCCCTGCCTTTTTGTTGGATGGAACTCGGCAGCAGCATTCACATATTTTGTGATTACAACGAAAAGGCTCTGTGTCACACATCACTTTTGGTACAGCAATTTCTGTCAAATAAAACCATTATTGTGTCCTCATTCACCTTATTCACCGGATCTTACACCACAAGACTTCTGGCTCTTCCCCAAAGTCAAAATGATTCAGGACATCAAGGCAGCCACAACACAGCTAAAGAGACTCATGAAAGGGGACTTCCAGAACTGCTTCAGAAAGTGGCAAGAATGATGGGATAAGTGTGTTCGAAGTGGGGGGGAAGGGGGGGAGGAGCATTTTTGAGGGGGTTAATGGCAATGTGTCTTTTACTGTAATAATTTTTTTTACATTTAGACATTGTATTTTTTGTTCATACCTCATATTAATTCATTGATTCCTCACAACCACTCTCATTTTACAGATTAGGAAAGTAAGGCACTAAAATGTTAAATAAATTTGCCCAAGGTCACTGATAATTATTTGTTGAAGGGATGAATGAACAAAGAGAGGTAGGCTTAACTCAGATTCCAAAACAAATAATAGAAAATATTTAGTAGTTCACACACAATGCCAGTCAAAGAGTTCAACAATTATTATGTGAGGAACTACTTTAGATTATTTCTAGAGTTCCTTTCAGTTGCAAACCTTAATCTTTCTACATCAGGAGTCAAAAATTATCTTACCTGTTCTTGTAAATCAAGAGAACAAAAATCAAATCTTTTCTGTTCCTATAGTCCAAAATACAGAAATGCAATGCTTCTTGGCTCATATACTATGAAAACATCTACTTAGAAGTTAAATGAAGAATCTCTTACGTGTATGTCGGCTCCCAAATACGCCTAAGTTTATCTGATTTCACACTGCCATTACAGGACAATTGAAGCAATTTCTGTACATAGTAAAAGATAGTTGATCTAAAATTAGTGAGTGGTAATTCAACTTCACGAGTTGTTCCAAGACCCGTTACTTTCAAAGTGAGGGCTAATCGAGGTGACGGAGTACATTCAACTTCTTCCAAGAGTTCTGAATGAGGTGTTCCTAAAAACATGGAAGATGTGAAAAACAATTACACTAAAACAAGCAGTCCAGGAAGAACACTGCACTAGGAGACAACACTACACGAAATCTAAACGCTTCTGCCATATATTAGCTAAAGATGTCAGCTAATTGACTCCTGGCCTCAACATTTTTTTTAATGGGAATAATACACCTAGATTACTTAAAGACATATTATAGAGTAGAACTTATGCATATGATATGGATCTTTCATTTTTATTAGGGAACACATGCTAACTATGTAAACATTTTGGAGACATTTTATTTTTATAAATGAGAAAACAAATTATTTATATTTCCACATCTAGAGAAAATCATATACTTCGGTCAATGACCTGTCAACCTTTTGCTTATACTGAATGAGTGAGTGGGTTATGAGGTAAACACATACACAAATACCATTAGGTTCACGATGTATTTGGTGGTGTACTCTTCTTTATTATTAGCTCAGGAATCTTTTCCTCATATCATTAAATAGAGCTTCCAAAATATTTTATTCACTGCATAACATCCCATTGTACCTTTAGTCAAATCCCCTTCTCTGACTCTGAGCCTCCGATTTCCCTCTTATTAGGAAACTGGTGATACACTGGGCTCAACCAGATAATCCAGGATAATCTCCCCATCTCAAAATCCTTATTTAATCACATCTGCAACATCTCTTCTGTCAGGTAAAGGTAACATAGTCACAGATATGGAGGTTAGGATCTGCGTATCTTTGGGGGGCCGTCAGTGTGTTTACCACACCCAAAATAGTACTGTAAGAGGTGGAGCTGCCACTGAGGCTGACTGAAGCCAGAGGTCATAACTAAAACCACCATATACCTTTTCAAAATAAAAGATAATTAGGAATAATCCTTATCAATTTTGATCCAGTGAAAACAGAATACAAATTAGCTACCTGTAAATGAACCCTTTTTTGAAAAATGACACAAATACAGAAGTGTTTTTAAAATCATGCAATCTGCTTCTTTTAAAAAACCCGTATTTTTTAAGGACTTGTGGCTGATACAGTTTTTCCTGAAAACTTGTATTTATAACCTGCATACACATGTAGCACTTTACTTTCCTAATTGTACATAATTATCCTATTGGTATCTATTAAAATTAACTCACAAAAACTAAAATATACTATACCTGGAGGTGGAATTTCTAGATCAGTTGTCTGCTGCACATTAGTACGACCAGGTCTAGGATCAAAAGCAGGAACTAAAGCAGAAAATTGCCGCTTTAGCACATAATCATCATCCCAAGTTCTCCGGCGTCCTCCTTTAGTTTCATACTCTTCTTCTTCCTATTAAAAGAAAATTTCACATATAAACATTGTAAAACTTCTTGTTATTGCGAAAGTGATGAGCTATCTATAAAAAAAGATATGTTTAAGTACTTCTCCATATAGCTATTACACCTCCTTCATTAGCCATATTTCTGAAGCACAATATGAGCCAACATAAATATATTTATAGGTACATACATTTCTCATGATTTAAGTTTGTCAAAAGAGAGTTGCATTAGTGGTGGTTATACAAATCTACAGGAGATAAAGTGACAAACAATAATATACATACATAGTATAATTGTCAATTTTCTGGTTTTAATAGTGTACTCTTAATTGTGTAAGATGTAACCATCGGAAGAAATTGGGCAAAGGGCACATAAGAGCTCTTTACCCAAAGATGCTCTTTGCATCTTCCTGTGAACCTATAATTATTTTTAAATAGGTTGCTTTTTTAAAAATGTAAATTGCATTATATACTGAATTACATATAAAAGATGTAATGCTTGAGACGTGCTTCAAATTACTATGGGGCAAATAGATCAAACAACTTTGACAAGGTACTGATAACTGTTAAAGTCAAATGATGAGTTCTTGCGGATTCACTGCACTGTTCTTTCTACTTCTAGCATGTTTTAAAATTTCCATAATAAAAGTTTTTTTTAGGAACTTTTTCTCCTATTCTTCACTTTTACTATCAACAAAAGAGATCAATAAATTATAAATGTCTGATATAATAATTTAAAAATAACAATTACGTATGTATTTCTATGCACACACATAGACCCTTATATTTTGAACATTAACTGAAATTAACTTTTATAACAAATAAAACTGACATTTGACAGCTTTGGAGCCAGAATGTCTGGGTTTTCATCCTGGATCCAAAACATCTATGTGTGACCTTCTGCAATCCCTTCATCTGAAAATTGGGGCTAATAATAACCCTCATAGGGATGTAAAAAAGAAACTGAATTAGTTAATATATGTATTGAAAAAAGTGTCCAGCACTTAATTAATGATCAATAAATGTAAGTTAATAGACTAATATTATTACCTCTACTGCTACTATGAAAATTGTAAGTCTTAGATAATAGCTATTTATTAACCCTTTTATTATATATTTACTGCTAACCAAAGGCCAAGATGAACGGGTTTCAAGTAAGAAACTCCTGCAGGCATTATGCCAGAGCAATCAAGACTCTATCTGGAATATGAACCCAAGCAGTTGGGGAAGTTTCTTTGTGTTAACTCTGTTTTGTCACTCCCTCTCCTTCCTCCATATATTTTTCTAAGCATTTTGGTTGGTGCTTTAATGTGGAAGGGGAAAAAATACACTACAAGGAAGATAAAAGATAAAAACGAAGACTGTACCTGCTCCCCAATAGGTCGACTCCCTGCTCCAGCAGGAACCTGTGGGAGCTGCGAGGTGACAGTGTGGTGTGTTACATCGGAACGGGAGCCAGCTCGCCGCTGCAGGGATGGGCGTCTCAGAATCTGAAGTTTAAAAATATGAAGAGACATGTCTAATTATTGATCCATATATATCCCCATGCAGTCTTGACCTAAAAATATCAACCCATATTACCAAAACTCGTTAAAAATCTTCATATTCATTAGCCATCTTCAGGAAAGCTTTATAAAATGAATGTTTTAAATTTATCATGCATCATATACTAATAGCCGCTAAAAACTTTGCTAATGTACTATTTCCTAAGTGACATATACTAAAAGCATTTCTTGAAGTTCTTCGTCCCATTAAAACTCAACTGAGGAAGTTTTTTGAAATCTAATAATATTTTATAAGAAATACAAAAAAATATACAAGTTACAATAAAGAATATTTTCAGGCAAAATTTTAACTCAAAGATAATCATAGTGGTTTAACATGTGGAGTTCTGGATCATACTGCCTGAGTTTGCTTGGGCCCCCACTTTTCTACTTAACTTATTAATTAGGGCAAATTACTTTTCCTATGCCTATACCTCATAGCTCTGTGTAAGGAATGATGAGATAATATACAGATACTGCTTGCAAAACAGCAGGCACTAAAAATTTTATGTGTAATTATTGCAGAACCATGAAAATTGTATGCTTTCAAATTAGTGCAGTTCTTCACACTTTTAAACGTGTTAAAACATCAGCATGTGACAGTGTAGTATTTTTCAATATAACCAACTTATTTTCTTTTAAAAGAGAATCATAAATGTTCAGATTAAAAGTATTTTTCTTAATTAACCCCATTTTTCATACTGGTACTGTATTTCCTTGCTTCAAAGTTTAACCAGGACTTTGCTTTCCCTCTCTTCATTTCAGTCCCTAACAGCCTCTCTTAGTAAGGAGAATGGGGACTGTCTCTCTACCATAACCTCCTCGTATTCTTGGTCCTCCTGATTATCGTCTTCATTCTCATCATCTTCCTCATCTGGCTCAGGCAAGTCCTCATCATCATCCAGTTCTGCTAAGAGAGTGCTGGCCCGACAGCTATCAAGAAAATCTAGAAAACAAAACCAACAACCTTACTCGTAACACAATTCAAACATAACAAATAACTTTGTGCTTTGGTTTCACAAAACAAAGGTAAAATTCCAAAGGTACCAGTATAAAGACCACACTTAGTGATACCACTCTTCTTCCTCTGTCATATGTACAGGATGACTAACTTTGTTCAATCACCACAAGCATGGCAGAAAACAACATGGGATAAAGGGTGACCATACTAAATCTGAATCTACAGAATCATAATATAAAAGGGCAACAATAGGGACTATGTTCAAAAAAATAACAACAATCCTGTTATCAGTCTCTGCATAAGTCACAGGAAGCATAAAATGGTGGAAAGAGAATAGTGACTTGGTGTCATTCATTCTGTCAACAAATATCTCTTAAGTACATACTATGGGCCAAGAATTGTGTTAGGTACCAAGTACATATATTTATACACCGCTTAGTCAGTCAATATTTTATAAAGACAGATTATTTTATCTATAATAATAATAATATAAAGTTTTTTCATATAGTATGTGAAGAATGTTTGTTGCTGGTTGGGATTGGGAGGGTACTTGTGCTTTTATGCCTTTGGCCATAGAAATGGTTGTGATGGGTTTTATTTGGAGACACACACAACACACACACGCATTTTTTTTCATGTCTTCATATCCAGTTGTTTATGTGCCGGGTTATCCCAAATGACATTTCCAGATGCTAGACCTTGGAAGAACCAATCCTGCCTGATCGCTTCTGCGCACGCTTCTGTGCACACTCATGCGCACTCTTACCATATATATACGTATATATGTATATATACGTATACACACACACACACACACACACACATACATATGTCTTTTTTAGCTATACAGTCACACGCCACGTGATGACATTTTGGTCAACAATGGTGGTCCCATTGAGATTATAATGGAGCTGAAAAATTCCCATTGCCCAGAGAAGTGCACAATGTAATGCGGTAGCACAACACATTACTTATGTGTTTGTGGTGATAATGCATTGCCAGTTGTGTAAAAGCATAGTGCACGTGGGGTCGGCCCGGTAGCTTAGGAGGTTAGAGCTCTATGTTCCTAACTCCAAAGGTTGCCGGTTCAACTCCCACAAGGGATGGTGGGCTGCGCCCTCTGCAACTAAGACTGAACATGGCACCTTGAGCTGAGCTGCCGCTAAGCTCCCAGATGGCTCAGTTGGTTGGAGCACGTCCTCTCAAGCACAAGGTTGCTGGTTTCGACTCCCGCAAGGGTTGGTGGGCTATGCCCCCTGCAACTAGCAACGGCAACTGGACCTGAAGCTGAGCTGCGCCCTCCACAACTAAGACTGAAAGGACAACAACTTGAAGCTGAACAGCACCCTCCACAACTAAGACTGAAAGGACAACAACTTGACGTGGAAAAAAGAGTCCTAGAAGTACACACTGTTCCCCAGTAAAGTCCTGTTCCCTTTCCCCAATAAAAATCTTTAAAAAAAAACAAAACACAAGATTTAAAAAAGCTTGTACAAAAAAAAATAGTGCACACAATTATATACAGTACATAATACTTGATAATGATAATAAATGACTGTGCTACTGGTTTATGTATTTATTTAGTATACTATACTTTTTATTGTTATTTTAGAGTGTACTCTTTCT
This sequence comes from Rhinolophus hipposideros, assembly GCF_964194185.1. Taxonomy (NCBI): domain Eukaryota; kingdom Metazoa; phylum Chordata; class Mammalia; order Chiroptera; family Rhinolophidae; genus Rhinolophus; species Rhinolophus hipposideros. Next base: position 22,028,436 of record NC_138051.1, on the reverse strand, counting down.
ACTTATAAAAGTTTGCCATAAAACAGTATGCACCAGCAGCAGCCTCAAACATCTCGTGTTTAGTGCATCTCTTGATTATTTTCCCTTGTGCCTGATTTAATCTCATGTTTTATAAATTTAGTGTAGCTTAAGTATACAGTGTTTACAAAGTCTACAGTAATGTATAGTAATATCCTGGCCTTCACATCTACTCACCACCCACCAGAGCAACTTCTAGTCCTGCAAGCTCCATTAATGGTAAGTGCCATATACAGGTGTACCATTTTTCATCTTTTATACTGTATTTTTACTGTATATTTTCCATGTTTAGATATACAAATATTTAAGATTTTTGTTACAACTGTCTGAAGTATCCAGTACAGTGGCATGCTGTATAGGTTTCCAGCCTAAGAGCAAAAGGATATACTAGCCAAGGTGTGTTGTAGGCTGTCCCCATCTAGGTTTGTGTAAGTGCACTTTATGATGTTCACACAATGATGAAACTGCTATTGACACAATTCTTGTAATGTATCCCAATTGTTAAGAGGTGCATGACTATTGCTATAAACAGAATAGGCATGGTCTGATCCCCCATGAAGCTTACAGGGAGAGAGGCATTTAAAAAGTAAACAAATGAATATATTAATATAAACTATAAAAGATCTTAGGAGGGAAAAGAACAAAAGTAAGTCATCAGAGAGACCTGGGCTTAGCTATGTGACCTGGCAAGTTACTTACTGATGACTACTCAAGGATAATACCAATTTATGGAATAACGTATGTACCATCTTTCTTATGACCCATGTATCTAGCACATAGGGAAATTCAATAAACAAACTTGAATCCTTTTTATCTCCTTCTTTCTTAGGATCTCTCTTCCTCACCCCACAAAGAAGACTGTGTCAAATTTACATTGTCCCACATAATAAAGATGCTGACAAGCTGTTCTTCACAAGAACAGAAAACAAAATGAGGACTAAGAGAACTAAAACAGAAGTTTTTTACTGGATTCAAAAGAAAAAAAACCCAAAACTTCTGTTGATAAAAAGATAACATGTACCCTACATTCCAAAAGAACATCCAGAAGACAATTTAAAATTATTTAGTAGACACGCATCAGCAGACCTCTGAACCAAATACATTTTTTTAAATCTAATAATTACACAGGACTAAATATTCAATCCCTTTTACTAGATGGCAAGAAGAAAGAAGCCTGATACTACATTCAATTAATTTCTAAGGTATACATTTCTTAACTTTAATATTCTGAAGTTAGAATGTGTCTTACAAGCAATGGCAAGTCACATTTTCCTTAGTGACATAAAATAATGGTGTCTCTTAGAATTAATGGCATCTTAAATTTGATGCAATATATTACCCCTAATACATGTAAAGCACCATTCTGCAATTCAGGCAGTGGTTCTCATGAATATGATGTGGTAGTACACAAAGTAAATGAATTATACTTTTGGTTTATTTAAAAGAAAAATCATGTAACTTTATATTATTAAAATTCCATTTCTCGTATGTTACAATTCACTGAAGTTAGGGTTTTGTTGTGTTTTTCTTTTACTCATCATCTTTTTTTATCAGTGTATAAGAACATATAAAAAGGTGCTTATTTCATAGATTTGACCATATCACAGAATCAAATCATGTCTGTCAAAATGTAAATGTAAAAATTTGCAAATACAGAAATTATTTTATAAGACAGATATCATTTTGATCATAACAGCCCTGCTAGAGTCCACAAATTTTAGGAATGTAGAAAAGTAAATTTTAATCATCTAACAATTTTTAAAAGGCAACCAATAGCCCTAACTCTGTAATATTCGCTCTGCCATTAGCATATACACAACCTTCACATGATCAAAAACTAAGGCTTGATGTTAACATATTAACAAATGAGTAGGGAGGGGCAGAGGGCCTCCAGGAGAAAACCTGAAGTGGCAAATAGCTTATTCAATAAATTGACAATACTATGGTACAATACAATCATCATCATTTTGCTACCTACACATTTAAAAGATAAAGTAGAAACAGACAAATGTAATGATTTGCCTAAAACCATAGAACAGTCTAATTCTTAGTTTAGAAAAGATGCCACTTCCTCAGAAAAAGAAAACATTAAAATGAGGTATTCTTAAAATGTATCTTCATATCAATTTTCTTGTTTTTGAAATTAACAAAAACAATTTTTTAAAAAAGAATGGCAATGTGATCAAGGATTTGTGGTAAAGCGTATTCCAAAACAATAATGAAGGGAGTGCAACCTTTTGGAAGGCAATTCAGCAATTACTCCTTTAGGTATTTACCCTAAAGGAAACATATAAAAATACAATTTAAGGATGTTCATTCATAACAATGCTTATGGTAATGAAAAGTTGTAACTTAATATGCAAAATGGGGAATTTATTAAACAATGATCATATAATCAAACAATGTAATATTTGGCAGCCATTTCAAGTAGTAGAAACCCATAGAACAATATGAATATATTTTCACAATATACTGACTGAAAAGAACTCTCTAGAAAGGATATAATCCCTTTTGTTTAAAAAAGAGAAGAACATATACCTCAAACGGTATATATCAAATAACAAATGTCTCGAGAAGATAGGGGCTAGATTTTTCATTTTCATCTATATTTACTTTCTAAAATATTTTACTTTTCTAATAACATAAGATAATTAGAAACACTTCAATTGAATCAAATAGTTTTTTCACTGACTACAGCATGGAAGCCGTGATGATGTAACGATAGAACTTTCTAATTAATGAATTTGAAAAATTCAATTGTTATCTAATTAAGGAATTATTTCCAAAAGACCTTGTTAATAGTTGTGATATTATGATTTATAATAAGAAATATATATTTGGTCTTTGTCTCCATTCCAGGCACTGAATTCCTGAAACTCTTGTTAATTTCCTAAGGGATAAGAACAATAAAGGTGTCTTTTGTTACTCATAACCAGAGTTGTTTTACTGAGGAGACTTTTGGAAAGCCCCTAGGTAATCTAGGGGGCTGGTTGTCAGTGGAACCTACCATAATTAGGTTAGAACTTTCATCCCACACAACCCCTTTCCCCCACCTCTGGGGAAGGGGGGGGGAGATTGAGTTCAATCACCAATGGATAATAATTTAATCAACTGTACCTAAATCATGAAACAAGTTCCCAAAAAACCCCAAAGGATGAGGTTCAGAGAGCGTCCAGGATGGGGGACAGAACACAACCATGGGCTGGGAGGGTACCAAACTCCAAGGCGAGAGAAGCTCCTGTGCTTGGGACCTTTCCAGACCTCACCCTATGGATCTCGTCTACCTGACTGTTCCTGAGTTACACCCTTTTTATAATGAACCAGTAGTCTACTAAATAAAATATTTTGCTGAGTCCTATGAGCCACTCTAGCAAATGAATCGAACCTAAGAAGGAGATCGTGTAAACCTCCAATTTTTAGCTAGTGGGTCAGAAACACAAACGACAACCTGGACTTGCAATAGCTTCTGAAGGAAGGGGAGAGGGGGGCAGGGGTTAGAGTTGTGGAACTGAGCTCTTAACTTGTGGGATCTGACACTATCTCCAGGTAGGCAGCTAGTGTCAGAACTGAGTTAAACTGTAGGACACCCAGCTGGTGAATCCGAGAATGGCTTGGGGTGGAAAAACTTCATACACACTTGGTAGTCACAGGTGTCAGAAGTGAGGTATTCTGTGAGTACTGAGAGTAAACACAGGAGTGTTTTTCCTCTCATATTAGTGTATAAGTAATATCACTTTACAAAGTTTATTAATCTATTACAGTTCTATTCCCTATTAAAGGTGTCAAACATCTTTGTTATATGGTTCCTCTAATTAAACTTCATTAGTGACAAAAGGCAAAAAAAGATGACACGCCAAAGTTCCTACATGTCTTTTTGTAATCCAGTAACTTAATAGTCCCTCATATCACTATAACTTTTTTCATCTTATATGAAGATGTCATATTTGTTCAGAGGAGAGAATAGTTCTTTTCTAACCAATAGTTAAAAACAATTCAGCAGAAAAACAATAAAAGCATCACTATAAAAATATCTAAATATTTTACACTGTAACTTACCGTATAAGGAATATTCTGCTTCCTGACCTGTGTCACTCTCACTGGACGTTGATGTGAGGCTGGTGGTTAAAGTATTACTTAACGATTGGCCAACTGATAAGACTGTTGTTGCTGTGGCTACATTGCTGCTGCTGGTAACACTGGATGTTGACATGGTCACTGTTGATGTAGTACCAGGTGTGGTCAAATTGGGGAAACTCTGAGCACCCATAAGAGGAGAAGCTAAAGATAAAGATGAAGCAAGTCAGTACAAATAGGTAAGACTGCATAAACCTTAGAACAACTAGGTTATATATTTAGAAAAAAGAATGAGGTCATAAAACACTAAATTATTAAAAGGCTAAAAAGCAACAACTTTGGGAACCCAACTGAAATCCAACTAAAAATATCTTGTTTTTATAGCACTATTATTTTTCAAAAAAAAATTAAGCCTAACTTTTTAAAAATGTGAAATAGGCAATGGAATAATTCCCAATGATATCTTCCAAGGGAACTACTTTGACCCATTAGTAGCTTAAATTAGAATTAAATAACTTTCAGCAGCTAATAACAATTTAGAGCCTAAGTAAAAGTTATGCCAGTGTGATGCTGATTTCAATCGACTATGGTTATATTTAACAGTCATTTCCTCATGCAACTGGCTTAACGATTTATCATAGAGGAGTGAAAAAACATAAGCATGTTATTGTTTTATCCTTTCAGAATTAGAGGTTCTTTGGCACACCTAATCTGAATTCTTAAAATATCATGATTATCGTATAAACTTTAACGTCATATTTCTGAAGTGCTTAATTTGACGTAGTTGTACCTAACATGGTAAACAATCTAGTTAAAGACTGAAGCCAGAACCCAATGAACAAGAAACCCTACTATGCATCCCTCAGAGTGGCAAAGGCATTGGGTTCCAGAAGGAAAAGCTCACTTACTTGCTGTGCTCATCACATTCCTCCCCAAAGTATTAGTGTTGTTATCACTGCTGCTTCGGCTTAGATTCATGTTGTTCGTGGCATTAGTCCGTGCTATGTTTGCCACTCTCCTTACAAAACTCTCCAAGCTAGATGTTTCTCTTGAGGACAGGTTAGGAACACTTGCACTAGAGCTCATAGGTGCCCCAGCAGCCAACAAAGAACTCACTGACAGTCTGTTACTTGCTGAGGAGCTAAGGGGTCGTTGTGAAGCTGCTTCTTTATTAGTTAACTCAGATACTGAACTAACATCAGGAGAACTAACACTAACAATTCCCATGGATATTGCACTAGATTCGCCAGGAGTGCGAACAGAACTATCAGGACCTAGCTTTCTTTCAGCATTTTCACTTCCCGTTTCCGCAGTTAAGGTACTGGTGCTTGCACTGGAAGACGACCCTACTTCTGTTTGTGGGACGTTTTCAGCAGATGAAAGAACAACAATTGGTTCATGGACATCAGCTCCTGAAACTATACTGTGTTCCATTACAATCTCTGATCTCCGTTCCGTTTTGGTCGAACCCAAGCTGATGTCGCTGCTACTGGCCACGCTACACACAGAACTGCTGCTTCCTTTTCTACTTGAGGAGCCTGCAGCAGCAGACGTCTTGTCTGGACAGTTGTTTTTCACCAAGCTGCTCCATGATTGCGTTGTGCCTGAAACAGTGGATGAAACAGGTTTGGGTGATGCCACTGTATCAGGGTCGTACCCTGGTGCAAGCTTGAGGTCAAATTTTCCTTCTGCGCCCATACGGTAAGAGTTTGAGCCACCAGCATCCCAGGTGACATCAATCCAGCCTGGAAAGGGACAGGAGTTTGTGAGACCCAGCAGAAAGCAGATAGGAGCGTGTCAGACAGTAGCTCCACAATATGGGATCAGCTTTTCATCAGTGTTGCACTTCTCTGAATTTCTATACTCATTAAGTAAGGTCTGCCAACTAAAATTAAATTCTTCCTTTCATTTCTATTATTTCTGAACTGTTCACTCTGGTGATATTTAAAAACAATGTAAGGGTCATGTTTATGAATATTGGGGTATCTTTTAAGAGGAAGAACTTAAAAAATTGTAAGAAAAAAACTGATACAAGTGGTAAAATACTGCAACTTTAGCAAGTATAGATGAAATGTAAGTAAAAGATTTTTTAGTTGCTAAATATGATTATGTGCGCAAATGTTCTTTATAGAAAAAAGTGCTGGCTTAACATTAATTTCTGAGCTTGGGCTAAATCCTATAATTGACAGACATAAATTCATAGATCACTGTAGAAATTTTAGGTCATTAGCTCAAATAATACTAAGTTAGCATTTCGGTTGTGTTCTCAAAGTTCAATGGTTACTTGGTTCTCCTATGATTAAGTTTAATAAATTTGAATAAGCAGAAAATTCTAAAAACAAAAATTTAAAAGTATGCTAAATTCTTTTACTAGAACCTACATGCCAAAGCTAATAACGTGTAAACAACTAATGAGCAAAATGATATTCAATCTATATTTACTTGTACTTGGAAAATGATACTTATTCTTTTAAAGCAATTAGCTTCCAAAAGCAATAAAATAAAGTGCATATTAGAAAGAAAATTAATAGAAATTTAACAATCTCATTTTAGTGTTATAAACTAACTACTTCAGGGAAAAACACGACACATAAAAATATTTATTTTTAAGTATAACAAACCTTTATAAAGTTTAAAAGTATGTTACCCACACACACACTCCCATGCACGCACGCATACACATATACACACACGCCAAGTTCATGTATGTTTAGGTTGAGGCTCAGAGTGGTATAAGTAATATTGAATTACCTGTGGGGATTTTCTGCATATGAGTTCTTTGAGAGGAAAACTGCCCCAAATCTACATAATCTAGTTTATATGAGATTTCAATTGCCTCAATTTATTCTTTAGGCTGAAATACCCTCTGAAGAACCAACATTTAACTATCTCTTCTGCAACATGGAAAAGTGTGAGAAAAGGAAAGGTTCAAAAACATATCCCAATGCCAAATAAAAATATCATTTGCATTGTATTAATTGGTCCAAAAATACACTGATAATTTATTTCATAGCACTTATCAAAATTTGTAATTTTATGTTTATCTGTTTCACCAAAAAGGCAGGGGACTCTGCCAACGTACTCTGTTGTTGACCACTATATATCTGAAGTCTAACAAAATACCTTTACATAGCAGATATTCATATCTGTGGAATAAATAAAAATTACTGTCTATGCATTGGTTGGATATTCCTACCAACATACAGAGTCTTTAGGAAAAAAAGAGATTTAATTGATATAATGTGGAAAAATAATTTCAAAATGTAAACCTTCATAAGGCTTGAGAACATAGTTAAATTGATATCTATCTAATGGGAACTACGAAAGGGTGCATACATACTACCCATAAGGAAAAAACTCGGAAGTCCTTCTATGCTCCAAAAATAGATAAAAAGATAGTTAGTAATAACTAGCCATTATTATAAATGGTTGGCTTAAGTATTTGAAAGCTAAGAACCCTCTCTGACATGAAGGTTTTAGGTATGACTTAACAGCAACGGCCATCTTGATGAGCCAAAACTCTGAATCTCTACATTTGTCACATCAGCAAAAATAAGCCTTTCTGAAAGTAAGATCCCAACTTTCCTATACAGTCGATTTAGTTGATTCCAACCTGAGAAAAATGAACTGCGTTTACATATCCAGAATCAGATCACACAATTAAAAGCCGAAACAAATAATTTAGGAGAAATAGAACAGAATCATAACTATCATTAGATTCTTAAAAAACAGGAACATTTGAAATTTCTAAGTTGAATAGTACTACTGTTATCTCAACTATTACTGGTTTTTATAAATTTTGACAGTTAGATACATGCTCACTCACTGTAAACCTGCTAAGTGACAATGAATTGCAATTAGGGTATAATTACAGAAAAATGCATTTGGTAGTAAGGTAATTCATGGAACAGAATCCTAAAAACAATAAAATCGAAGAGTTTGTATAAGTAAATTAATACCTTTACTACACAGAACATAAATATATTAAGATATTAAATGTTATTCTAAGCACTTTCATTATAGCTCTTTAAATATTATATTTGGTGTAAATTGAGAGTAAGAACATTTTCCTCTTTGTTTTGTTTTTAATGCTAGTTGAAACTCATAAGAAAACACTACTGGTTAGGCAAATTATTCACTAATAAATCAGCCTTTTAAGTTATAAGAAAAAAATTAGTCATAATACTGCTTCTGGGAGTTAATAGCAATTTATTAAGGGGGCACAGACTTCCCTAAAATCTATAGCAACAAAGGTTAAAAATGAACTTAAACAACAATAACCATTATAAAACACAAAAGTTTAAAATCCCAAAGAAAAAAGCTGGTAGTCTGACAAACACTGTGAAATAGTTTAAAATCTAATAAATGGAGAGTGTATCTGTGATTCTTGTTCTATGTTTTACTGAAAAACAGTAAAAATGTTAGTGCTTTTTCTTCTACGTGACATAGAATAAAAAATTATTGCCTGAGTCCTGTGAAGTTAACAAGATAATACATAAGAAATTAAGATGAAAAGCAATGGAAACTTATGAATAATAAACACAAAAAAGCAGAAAATGTGCCTTGAGAGTAATTCAACTTATATTAGTTTACGAATCACTTCAAAATATTAGCAATAAGTTTTTAATCAAAACCTAGGAATTTAAATTTTTCCCTTATGTCTAAGTAAGTGATTTTTCCATTTTTAAAGTTCTTCTACATAGTGCTGAGACATTTATAGTTTATAAATTATCCCAAAATAATAAAAAGAAATATATTTTGTCATTTAAGTATTGATTTCTATACTACAAATGCTAAGCACCTACTCACCATTATGGAGTTCTCCTGTGACTGTGCCCTCTCCCTGTGGGCTGCCATCCTGATCTCGCCATTTCCAATCAAGGCCTCTGATGACACGAGCCCCCGGAACCATGTATTTCAGAACCTGGGAGCGTACTAGACGTCTCTGTCTTCTAAGATTAGCTTCCGCTTCCTTAGCTGCTTTTCCTGTACAGTAAAAATTAGAAATAGAAGCAAAATCACTTTTGATAAATGTAATTGTTTTAGTAAGTTAGAATACCCTGCTATCATCTCTTTACCTAGCTGATCTTCACATACTCCATTCACAGTGCCATAAAGTTCGAATCCAGATAGTGAGAGGTAGTGAGTTTGTCCACTGGCATTCTTTCCCATCTGTTTAATTCTCACATGTCGCCACCCTTGTTTCTCATCCTTTGGTGGATCAAGAGGCCACGTTGCTGTTGACCTGTAAATGTGTTAAGGAAAAAATTGTGTAATGTTTTAAAACAGGTGAAAAAAATGTTTAAAGGGGGGAAGATTTTTTACATAACAGAAACTATAGGAAAAGTAAACCAACTTTCATATTCAGTCTACAGTTTGTTATGCAAGAATCAAAAAATCAAAGCAAGAAAAACAGTTAAGAAAATATGTTACATATGAAATGTTTAAATGTATACTATTAATGACATTAAATGATTTATGATTAATAAAATTCAAAAAGGCAAGAAATTTTATGAATAACAAACATGCTTTTATGAAAAAGATTTTTGAAAATTAATGCAAAGTTAAGTGATATTTAAATACTAACTTTAAAGATTGAAAATATTACCTATTAATCCTAATATTAAGAAGCACCTTCCATACTACACAAAACGCAGAAAGTAATTTAACTCCACACTCTATCTACCCCTCAAAAGGTGCCACAATGTACAATTAAAACTTACTAGAACTAAAATTTTTAGAAATATAATACTGACCTTCTGTCTTTAAAAAAATTGTAATCGATATATAAAATTTAGGAAAAGAGATCCATAAAAATAATACAAATTTAAGTCAGCCATAATTCAATAACCAGCAATAAACCATTCTTAATTTGTTGAACCTTCACATGTATTATGTGAACACAGCAGAATTTAGTAAAAACCTAATTTCATTTTTTTGGTTTTTATTAGTGTGCTATATACACATACACACACACCGCTATATATCAATTTCTTTTTAAATAAATATGCTCAGCTTTCTAATAATGTTTAAAGCTTTTGACAAAATTTTGGTGAAGCCAGCATTTCAAGTTTTAATACCTAAATTGTATTATCAAGTGATGTTTTTACAAAGAAAATCTTGCTTCCGTATCTGATGAAGAGAGCCCTAAGGGTATACAACTGTAAAAATAAACAAAGCTCTTTACTGAGTTTTCCAATTCACAAAGACACCTCCACTAACCCTGGTTCATTGAGACTGCAGTCATCAACATGGGTATACAAAGAAGTCCAGTTCTGTCCATCTTTGGATACCTGGAAAACCCAATTTCTTAGTGCAGACCTTCCATAACCACGAGCATGACGAAGTGTATATGCTGATGGTATCACCCAGAGACCAAGATCTATGGCAAACCACGCATTCTTATCATCATTGCTATGACAATTTAAAGCTGAATTATCACGACTTAATATGTCTTCTAAGCGGCCATAAGGTAGATTTCTTCCTTCTGATGATGTTACTACTACAAGTCCATAAGCAGCTGGATTTACCCATTCATATGCAGTTCTACACAAAAATAAAGAAAACATTAGCAGTTAACACTATTAAAATATCTGCATTTATTAGTATTAGCTTTTTTCCATATAAAACTATTTAAATTTTTAAAATTCTACCATTAACAATTTAGATATTTTCTTCATAAAATTAATTTTGGTATTCTTAAATTTCACCTACAAGATAACATTCCTTCAACTACGGGATATTTAAATTTTACTCTACTACCTAGAATTCTTTTTCCAGGTAAAATTTTTAATGCTACATTAAATAAATCACTTACTTGGCATTTGTCCCAATCCAGTAAATGATTCCATTTTCATCAAAATCATGCTGGTGCCGAAATATAAAATTTTGGCCTTCTCTTAATTTTCGAACAAAAACAAATGAAGATCGGTCAAAATCATACCACTGCTTTGCTACCTAAACCAAAGAAAAAGAAAAGACACCTTAATAATGCTATTTTAAAATATATTGCCTACTTTTTTACTGTCCCTTTAATATGAGTTGTTTTAGTATAACAAATACTCTTTAAAGAATATTTGTGAAGAAAACAAAACAGAACAGAAATTTCCACAACCAATGTATCCCACTATTAATATCAGAGTACTTATTTAGTCTATTATTTCAACAGATAGACTAAAATGAGATCTTGATCATACAATACAAAACATTTTTCTCTTATCAGTCTTTATATATTTTAATACCTACATAATAGTATTCAAACTAATGGAAATAATTACCAATTTGATATTCCTTTATTGATTAGCATTAAGGTTTTGTTCACTATTTTAGTATCATAAATAACTATAATAAACCATTTATAGTGTATAAAAATTATTTTCTTAGAACAGATTCCTGAAAATGGAATTATCAGGTCAAACTGTATTGACATAACTCTGGATACATACCAAATTACTGTTCTAAAGAGCTAAATCACAGCAGAGAATGCTTAGTTCACTGTGCCCTTCCAAGCGCTCACCATTTTTAAGAGATACTGTTCCAAAGATTCAACTGTAGCTAAGGGTTCCATCTTCAACATCCTGCCAGTCCTGTCTATCAATGCAGTTTCCCCAGGTGCACGTTCCAAACGAAATCTTAATCTTCTTGTAAGTATCTACACAGAAATGATCAAAATGCTTCAGAAAATACCTTGCATTTTTCTTAGAATTGTAAAAATGAGACATGTTACATGAACACAGTAATTTAGGTTTACAAAGATAATCATAAATGAAGGATCAATGTGTTTTCTATTAAACGATTTTTTAAATTAAAAGAAGGTCCACTGAATAAATGATATTGGCTTTCGAGAAAGAAACAAAGTTAATTACTTAATAATTTCTAAACAACTTTAAACATGCAAGGTGTAAATAAAATTATTATAAAACACTTTAACAGAAGTATTACGCCTCTAATTTATAACTTGTTAATTTTCCAGGTAAGTAATGAAAAGTACCTAATTAGCTTGTTCCTTTAAAGCTAGAATATATGAAATAATCTATGGCTAATAACCTTTTAAAAATACAACATAGCCCCTAATCCATTTTAGTAAGCAACAAGTACGAGACTAGCTTCATTTCTGTATAAATCTTAACTAATTCCTATAGACATATAATTAAATATTTATATGTGCATTTGCATAGCATTTAAGACTGCAAAATTACCAGAGAGCACATTCCTAGCCATCCTTTTATCACGCAATCTCCTGAAATGAGAAGTACATAATAAAAGAGGTTGGTACTCTTAAGACTGTGTAAGCAAGGGAATTTCCAGTCTTTGAGACTTTATTTCACTGATTTATGCAGGAAACCTTAAAAAGGATGGACCAAAAAATCCCCTGACTCTTGTATGTTATTCTGTCTGAAATTAAAGAAAGTAGACCTCTACCTCTTGCTTAATAATATATAGGATATGTAAGGTGCACTAACTGCACTGCAACTTCCTAGACAAGCTCTCTTGTCTGGTAGTCTAATGGCTTTGGTAACACTACTGGGTTCTTGTTTTTTACCTTTTACGTTTTTTACCTACTCAAGTTTTTTACCTTGAGTAGGCACTGTTTGGGCAAATATAGATTCTTAGTCACTTAGTAAAGGCTACATTTAAAATAAATTATTCCATCGAGTGGAATGCAGGACAGGTTGCACAAAGATTCAAGGCCAAAGGATCTGCTGGGAAACATTCAAGTAACCCACAGAAGATGTGATGAAGATATTAATAGTATGAATTTTTGTTTGGTGTGTTCATATCTGGATCACAGCTGCTAACAAAAGAATAACTGAATGAATGAATGAGAATGTCAATCAAATAACATTTAGGAAGAAACAGGCTTTTTATAAACCCATATAATAAAGAGAGATATTTGAAAAGATAAATAGGAATAGCTAGGGAAGGTCATCTGGCTCTAACCAATAACAAACACACAAAAAGCAAGAAAAAAAAGTGTTTAAAATACTTTCACATTTTCTCATATGTTGACACACAGTGAGACAAAGGGACTTAACTCATAATTCTACAACAAAGGGACCGTTTTTTTCTGTTTTTCCACTGATAAATTGTCTTTTTTCACTTATACTTACCAAGTATGATTACTTATAATACATATTCTATTGAAAATCCAGTGATTGATTAAACAAAACAGAATTGAAATGCCAATACATTCAAGAGTCATTAAAAAAGAACAATCAAATGGCATTAGGGTTAAAGTCTTTTAATAATTAAGCAGAATCATTATTTAATACGATATGACAGCAAAGTTTTGTTTTTTTTTGTCTTTTTTAAAGAAAAGTATAAGACTACTCCTAAATGTATTCAGCAATAATAGCAACTGTATTTTTCATGGTTACCTGGAGGTTGTATGTGGATCCTGGTGTATCATACAAATGGAGAGGTAGACGTTCAATAGATTCCAGTACAGCTATTAACTTCCGAATTAATGCAACTGCTGGTCGACTGTGAAGAAAAATTGTTAACAGTTTTTATATAATTTCATGCCAAAGTTCATATAGAAACTGCAATAACCAACTTCATATAGAGCCCTACTTTCCTTATAAGTGCAAAGAGAAGTTTAATTATCACATTACATCTGAGTAAGCAAAGATGCTCTTGATGCAATTTCCTTCACTTAAGAACAAATTATTGCATTTTTCTTATAAAAACTTATATCTATTGTATTCTTAGTAGATGTGTAATTTACTGTTTAAAGTTTAAACATTTTATTATGTAATATTTGACATATATAAAGAAACATATAAAGCAGCAAAGTCTTGAAAATGATAGTATTTATTGGGAATGCAACATTGGTGTAATGTTTGTGGAAAATAACCTGACAATTTGTACCAAGAAGTTAAAAATCACGCATAACTTTTAACTCAGTGATACCAGTTAAAGGAATTTATGTAAAATGATGTTTTTATTGAGGCATTTATTAGCATTAAAATAATTTGCAAAGAGCTAAAAATTTTAATACAGTAATATTTAAATCACCATATCCATAATACACACTATTTTAAAATGCCATTTAAAATAAAATTAATTGAATTTCAATTGTTTTAAAAATTCAACCACATTCAAAAGCAAATAAAATAGTAAAATGAACCTTCATCAACTCAACTTTCATTAACTTATGACCCAGCTTCAACTATTATCTACTAATAACCAATTGATTTCTATCTACATCCATACCCATTTCTCTCCAATATATTTTGAAGAAAATGCAAGAGAACATATCATTTTATCCAGAAATATTTTGGGTATGTATTTCTACAGAAGAATTCTTAAAATCCCAAAATCATATCATTATCACACCTAAATAGGAATAAACAATTATTATTTATCATCATCAAATATTTCTTCTGTGTTCAAATTTCCAGTTGTATCTTAAAAGGGCATCTAATTTAAACTAAGTGGTCAGCTGCATTCATAGCAGACATGTAATTTTTCTTTTATTCCATTAAAGTATGATTTAAAAACCTTTTTCTTATGCATTTATAACATAAGCTACTTTTTTATTGAATATAAAGTTCCTATTTTCTGTATAAACACTATATTATATTCTATTTTAAAGTAAGTACCCCTATTTGCAAACAGTGCAAATATCAAATTAAAAGAAATGTGGGCATTTACCTTTCATCATCTTCATTTTCACTAAAGGCTGTTTTAAAAACATTTATTCTCTCTACCAGTTGACTACAATCTTGTTTCATATCTAAATCCATGCTCTAAAGAAAACAAAAAATACAAAAAAAAATGCCTTAAGGCTGTTACTGAAGTTATCAAAAATACATGCTGCAGAGATGAATATTAATATTTACAAAACAATCAATACAACCTAAGTGAAGTCATTATTTTCTTTCCATTAAAATTCTTTTATTGTATGACTAGTAGACCACAACTAACAAACACATTTTTCTTCCTTCTTCAATGTTATAAGGAAGTAGCAGTGACACTGTTAAATCAATTTGCCCCAAAGTGTAGCACGCAAGGTGATTTCAGATTATTTACGAATGAATATTTTAACAGTACTATTTACTTTAATTAATTAGAAAAAATAACTGCTTTATATAAACAATAATTTCATAGCTATTACTAAGTGATATATGATATACCAATATTATTTTATTCACATTAAAATTATATTGGGAATAAATGCAAATGGTAAAATTAATACAGAAAACATGAGACTGAAGTTAAAGTGAATCTTTAGAGTGCATCACCATATACAATGATTAAGATCAAGAAATTAAAATGGCCAATTGAAATAACGAGAAAACTTTCACGTTTTATACTTCTGCTAGAATTTATTTCAATAAGTATGTTTCATTAAAATAAAAAATTTTTTATCACAATAAAGAGATATTACAGGCAGAAGAAACTAAAGTGAAACATAAGGTTCTTAGTAAATACTTGTCAAATAGTCACATAAACTTTCTAAACTGTCACTGCTCATAAATTAATTTTGTGCAAATAATTTAGTTATTTAAGAAGGTCTATTAACTAACTCCATTTTTTATAAGGAAATCAGAGCAGTGAATAATATTAAATCTTAGGCTAAAGAAAATGTTTTGTTGAACAAAATAGTGAACAAATTATAATCAGGTAACTCAAAAATCTAAATAAGTAGGGACGGCCAGATGGCTCAGTAAGTTAGAGCACAAGCTCTGAACAACAGGGTTGCCGGTTCGATGGCAACATGGGCCAGTGTGCTGCGCCCTCCACAACTAGATTGAAGACAACGAGCTGCCTCTGAGCTGCCGGAGGGAAGACTGAATGGCTCAGTTGGTTCCTGCAACTAAACATTGAAAATGGCTACTGGACTTAGAGCTGAGCTGCGCCCTCCACAACCAGATTAAAGGACAATGACTTGGAGCTGATGGGCCCTGGAGAAACACACTGTTCCCCAATATTCCCCAAGAAAATTAAATTAAAAAAAAATCTAAATAAGTAAACTCAATTATTTAATTCAATTGGCTCAAATTAGTAAAGACTGGAAAAATTATAAATATTAATATTTATTACTCAGCTTTTAATATTTCTTGACAAAGTAAATACCACTCCACCAAAAGTGTAGCTACAAATAATTTTTAAAACTACATACTTTGTTCCGTACTACTTCATAAACTTACATTGTTTAAAACAGTAAGAAGTGCTTGGACCAACCCACTACTACACATTTCATATGGTGAAATTGTGTTTTCATCCTTCAAAAGTACAATTAGATTTTCTAAAGCTGTCTTCATTAAATCTCTCCAAGTGTTTTCACTCTCAATACACTAGAAGAAAAAAATTTAATAAAGACAATTAAAAAAATAAACAGGTCTTAACACTTAATTTATCAAAACATCAATTACCACGAAAATAAATTAGATTATTAAACAAGATTAAGAAATTCAAATTATTAATGCAAATTATCTCTAGACGTGTCAGCAAGCGTTTTTTAGAAAGGGCCCATACAGGCCATGCGGTCTCTCTCATACCTACTCAACTCTGCTGTTGTAGCCACCAAAGCAGTCACAGATATGTAAATAAATAAACATGGCTGTGACCAATAAAACTACTTACAGACACTGACATCACATTTTCATATAATTTTCATGTATCGTGAAATATTCTTACTTTTGTTTTCAACCATTTAAAAATATAAAAACTGGTTATGTAATTCTCATCTAGCAAAATAAAATAAAACTAAAAATATGAAAACCATTCTACCTCACAAAGCCATACAAAAATAGGTGGCAGGCCAAATTTAGCTCGTGGGTAATAATTTGCTGATCCCTAAATTAATATCCAGAATGTAAAGGGTAAAGGATTAAAAAACTAAACCAAGATCACTGCATGTCATAAAATCTAGAGACTAACATACTTGTCTATTTGTATGAAGTTCCCAAGATGACTCTAACTGAGTTGCTATGTTTCTGAGTGTTACCACTACTCCACGAGGCATGCTTTCAACAGCTTTAAAGTGGTCATCATACAAATCTCGAGCCATAGTTCGTACCTATCAAAATTAAAATAGCAAATGTGAATTTTCACTACAATTCATAATTTTACTGAATATTTCCTTTTACATATATATATATATATATATATATATATGCAACTTTTAGAATTAAAATGTTTGTGCCATTATCAACCTCCAAAAAATGGTACCAATACCACTTCTTTCCATATATGTCAAAGGGTTCTAATAGTTGAAAAAGTGTTCTAAGTAGATTTTACCAGTGGCAAATAAAGAACTCAAAATTTTAATTTTTGGTTATTTAAACTTTGTATTCATATACCAAAAATGAGCTTATTTCATTTAAAGTAAATTTAACAAACTGTAAAATATTAACTTTGCTTTTTAAAATTTTATATAAAAGTAACCTGTTGATGGTGAACCATTTAGAAAATATAAATAAGCAAAAGGAAGGAAGGAGAGAGAGAGAGAGGGAGGGAGGGAGGGAGAGAGGGAGAGAGAGAGAGAGAGAGAGAAAGAGAGAAAGAGAGAGAGAGAGAGAGAAAGAGAGAGAGAAAGAGAGAGAGAGAAAGAGAGAGAGAGAGAGAGAGAGAGAGAGAGAGAGAGAGAAAGAAAGAAAGAAAGAAAGAAAGAAAGAAAGAAAGAAAGAAAGAAAGAAAGAAAGAAAGAAAGAAAGAAAGAAAAAGAAAGAAAATTAAGTCACCTGTAATTTCATCAACCAAAGCTGAACCTTTGAACATTCTGGGGTATACTTTAAGTTTTACGTCTTTTTTTCTATTTATATTATTCACACAAAGTATTATTTATATCACGCTCAGATATCTACATATTTCATCATTAGAAGGAACGATTGTATTGCTGGCTTGGACACTAATTACTTCTCATTTAAATTAAATTAATATTATTTGAGAGAACAACCCATACATGTCCAAGCCTTGGGTCTGATGAAATTTAGTACATAACACTGTTTCAAAATAAATGCTTAAAATATACATGATTAAATAATGTAAATTTAGGCTTTATACAATTTCATTTAAATCACAAACCAACCTAATAGAACCCCCATGTAATAGAAAAACATTTGCTCCCCAAATGAATTAGTAGTACCTTTCCATTCTGTTGTGGTATGTCTTTCAGAATTAAAAGGTAAGTAAGTTCTGGATATTAGATAACACTGAAAAACTATCCCTTTATAAAATACTATTAATAAATAAAACCTGAGAGTAAAACTATGTTAAATTATTTTTACCTAAAATTAATGTATTTTGATACGTGTTGTTTTCATACACAAAAGAATAGCCACGTACTCACTGAATTACTACTAATTTCAAGAAACTAAATCAATGATTACATTTTTTTAAGAATATGAAAATATAGGACAGACTGAGATGATATTCTCCTTTATTTACTTTTCTTTTGTATTGTGAAATTTTGGTTCCCTGTGAGTTAGTCTAGATTCATTGGTCAATACCACATATTAGGTATTCCAAGAAACTCCCGAGATAACAGAGTAGTAGCTTTATAAAGAATTACAGTAGATCCTCATTATTTAACAGTTCCCTATTTGCGAATTCACTCACTAAAATTTATCTGTAATACCCAAAACTGTACTTGTAGCACTTTCAGTCATTTCTGGGCATGCACAGTGAGCGCAGCGAAAGCTTAGTGCTGAGGTCAATTAAGGCGATCCTCTACCTTCTTGTATTAGCTCTGATACCATAAACAAGTTTCCTTTTCACACTCTATTTTGTGCCTCATTTTTCATAGTTTTGTGCTTTTTGTTGATTTCACTTTTTTAAATGGCCCCCAAACACAGTCCTGAATTGCAGTCCAGTGTTCCAAAGTGCAAGAAAGCACATGTGCCTTATGGAGAAAATACATGTATTAAATAGCTTCATTCAGCCATGATAGGGCTGTTCGTCACCAGTTCAATGTTAATGAATCAACAATACCTGTTACATATGGTGTCTTTAAATAAAAACACACATAAAACAAGGTTCTGTATGGATCAGATAACAATAACGTGACCAGAGCCTCACAGAAACCTATCCCTTTATTTCCCCTAGGAGCAATGATTCAGTACTCATGTCAACTTTATAGAACATCAGTACTGTGAGTAATAAAAATCAACTGTATATAGTTCAAATTCCTTTTAGAACCTAATGGCTGTCTTCAATTGAGATTATGTCTTCCTCAAATGCCCTTAAGATATCCTGAATTAGAAGAAATCTCTGGCCACACACTCTTTTTTAAAAAACATAGAAGCAATCATGAAATAATATATGTGATCATATGCCACTTAACTACAGGAACACATTCTGAGACAGGTGTTAGATAATTCCATCGTTGTGCAAACATCATAAAGTACACTTACACAAACCTAGATGGTACAGCCTACTACATACCTAGGCTATCTATTATAGCCTATTGTTCCTAGGCTATAAACCTATACAGGGTGTGACTGCAGAAAACAACACAAGACTAAATCAAGCACAAGAGAAAATGATGCAATCAAGAGAAACATGAGATATATGGTAAACATGAGGTGTATGAAGCTGTTGCCAGCATAACATGGCTTACTGTTTTACAAGAAACCTTTTTTTATATAAGTAAAAAGAGAATGTCTAAAATAATGATAAAAAGTATAGTAAATAACATAAACCAGGAAAAGTCATTTATTATCATTATAAAGTATGTACTGTACATAATTGTGTGCACTATACTTTTATACAACTGGCAACGCAGTATCACCACAAACACAAGAGTAATGTGTTGTGTTAGGACACGGGGCAATACGTAGGAATTTTCAGCTCCATTATAATCTTCATGGGACCACCATGGATATGCGATCTGTTGTTGACCAAAATGTTGTTACACTGAGCATAACTGTATAGCAATAGAATAACAGATACAGAAAGAGAAAGAAAGATAGGTAGAAAGAGAGAGAACATGCACAAGCAAGTAGGCTATGTTTTTCCAAGGTCTAGCATCTGGAAGTATCTCTGGGATGGCCAAGCACATGAACATCTTTACATATTTAAAAAAAAACACAAAAAACATTACAACCATTTCTATGGCCAAAGCCATCAAAACAACTACCCACCCAATCCCAACTACCA
Organism: Rhinolophus hipposideros; assembly: GCF_964194185.1. Taxonomy (NCBI): domain Eukaryota; kingdom Metazoa; phylum Chordata; class Mammalia; order Chiroptera; family Rhinolophidae; genus Rhinolophus; species Rhinolophus hipposideros. Next base: position 22,008,237 of record NC_138051.1, on the reverse strand, counting down.
AAAAACATTCTTCACACACTGTATGAAAAAACTACTTTATATCGTTGCTATAGGTAAATTAAAAATAATCCATCATCAGAAAATTTCGAATCTACTAATTTTACTTTCTTTTAAAAATGGAAAAAAAATCCAAGAACAACTGATATAATAAAGATGGAAATGTACTGGCCATATTTTTTAAAATAATACTTAATGGATAGAATTTAAAAATTAGTATTATGATTGTGAAAGTGGGGTTAAAAACACATTTGCTCCTGTATCTTTTTGAAATACTGATTTCCTCTAAGATGGCTATGAAACCAAGCCGTCAGAATAATCTGAATCTACAACCAGACGTTCAAGTTTCTTTATCACAAAATGTTAAATCAGGATTATTTAAAAAATGATGAATTTTCAATCCCACTGGATCACTAAAAATATTGCTATCAATAATAAAGAACGAGTTCAAAGTTTTTGTGACAATAAGTCAAATTATTTTAAAATAATTTAAATTTTATTCTGTCTGCATTTCCATTTTGTTCCTGTTTTAATGTTGCTATTTAGTGTATGTATAGTTGGCCCTTGAACGACACAATTTTGAACTGCATGGATCCATTATAGCAGATTTTTTTTTCAATGAATGTGCAGTCGACCCTCAGTATCCCCAAGTTCCTCATCCACAATCCAGCCAACCACACATCAAACACAGTATTTTCGATCCATGATTGGGAATCTGCAGATGCCAAAGGCCAACTGTATGCATTGTTCCACGACATTATAAAGGGACTTGAGCCTCCTGGGTCCTGGAACCCATCACCCACGGATACCAAGGGACAACTGAGTTTTGGGGAATCAAAAGTTATACGTGGATTTTCTACTGTACAAGGAGTCGGCGCCCAACCTGTGTTGTTCAAGGATCTACTGTATAAAAATTATAAGTAAATGTATACGTATTATGGAAAAGAAAGCAATGAGCATAGAAAAAGGTAAACTAAAACTGTTAAATTAGGGTAGCTTATGTTATATGGCTCAACTATTAAATGTTTAGAATCTACCGTTGAAACCTTACCATGTCAGTATAAAAGACAAAAAAAAAAAAAAACCCAAAAACCCAGCAAAACCCACAAATATACCTTTTGCTTTGTTTTTTCTAACTTAGATTTCAGTTTTCTGCCTCTTTTGCCAGTCCAGCCAGTCACAAACTCTGAACCTTAAAAAAAGACAAGGACATTTCACATTATTTTTACTGCAATTTTACATACTCATTTGTTTTCATCTGCTAAATTTACATACCTACATACTTACCCAGAGAAGTTTCTGCAGTAAATGAATGTTTGGTTCCTCTATTAGATTCAAATACAAAACCAGGTAAATCTTCTTTCAATATTGTTGCTTGCTGACCATCTGAGTTATGAATAGCAATTTCTCCTTCTTTCAAACATGTTAGTGACCAATTCCCTACAGTAAGCTTCATGGGTCCTGGTGCTGAGAGTATAGGTTGACTTGAAGTAGATGGCTTTACTTGGCCTCGAGCTCTTTGTAACTTCTCTAAGAATTCACTTCTGCTCTCTATAAAGACAAAATGACTGTTTTTAACTCCTTTCAAATATTCCTTTTGTCCTTTTAAAGAAACCGATCTATTAGAATATCAATCTTATACAAAAATAAATAAATAAATAAGGTTTTGCTGTTTGGTATACTCTCACTGTTTTGATATATTTAGGTTCAGGCATAAAAGCAATCCTACAGCCAAATTTTTTAAACTATAAGGCTTTTCGGAGAAGTTGTAACTTGAGACAGCATCAAACAAGTACAATTCATCATTACATGACAAAAGGCAGCTTTACCTAAAAGACTGGAGAGATTAAAAACAGATACAGTGCTATTCCTTGTCTCGCACAATAAAAAAGCATTTATGAAATGCTTTCATGATAGAGTAATTTTTCTGTTGAAATTTAAGAAACTGGCCATATGACCATCAAGTATGTGCTATTTCTGTGACAATAGCAGCAAAAATATGAGCAAAAAATCAAATTATCAAAATTACAGACACTAGTAAAACATTTTAGTGAAAAGCAAAATATTACCTGAACTATCCGATCCACCTTCAGGACTACCACTTGAATACATGGTGGCAAGTTTTCCATCCAAGATAAATCTGAACCATCCATTACTGCCATTAGATAATTCCAAGGCTGCTGCATCACTCCATATATATAAGCAGTCCCTTCCCCTAATGATTGACCAGTCTCTCCAATGATATGGTTTACCTTGCTGCAATTCTTTGGCATCTTCCTGTGGTTCATCTTCCTAAATGTGTAAAATTACTCAATGAAATATGGAACATAATTTCTATTCCAAATATTCATAAGTATTTTTAAAACATGAACATGAATAAAATTTAGAATTAAAACATAGTGAACATAATATTCAGTTGCCTGTAGCTTAATATGTATTCTGATTCAACTAATTACCTATAACTAAGTCTTACAAACAAGTTCTAAAAATGTTAAGAAATTCATGTAAATAATGACCTAAGTTGTAACATTTTCAGGTATGGTGGTAAACAAGACCAATGGATTAGGTCTACACACAACTAGCTAATTATCTAGATCCTTGGTAAATTCACCAGTTCTCTGGATCTAATTGATTATTTGTAAAAAATGAACGTTTAGACTGGGTCAATGGTATCCAAACCTAGCAGTGCAACAGAATCACCAGAGAAGTTTTTTAAGAATAAATTATAAGGCCCACCCTTAGTCAAGTCAACTAAATCTACTGGATCATTCCTATGATCATAAAAATCTTTTAATTAGAGCATGTTTAAAAAACTGTAACTATTGTTTGCACAGCCTGGTATCCTAAAAATTTTTTGTTTTGTTTACAACATTTAAATAACACTGAGAATATTCATCATAAATATACATGAACTTGACATGTATGTGCGTGCTTGTATGTATGGGTAAAGTACTTTTCAACTTTATAAAGATCTTATATTTAAAAAATATATTTTATGCGTTTTTTTTCCCTGAAGTAGCTTATAACACTAAAATAAGGTTCTAAAATATAGACAATAATTTTCTGTAACTTAAGTACCTGTGCTCCAGGCCACAGTAGATTAACAAGGACCAAAACTTGCACTTCCATTATAGACAAGAAAAACTAGACAATATGTTAAAATGTTTTCAAAGACTAAACCACATAGGACTGTGATTCCCCCAGAGAATGAAAACAAGGTAAGTAAGCCCCTTAGGCTCAGTCACAATTTTCTGGCGAAGATCTTAAGACGAGGAAACTCAGGATCCAGCAGTATGAGTTAAAGAAATGGAGATCTGTGTTTGAAGAGGCTAAGGCAAAACACAGGAGGCTGAGTTCAGGGGCAGGGAGTCCAGCAAAAAAGACCTCTAGAAATCTGCAAACTGGTCACCAGGAGTCTCTACTGAGTAGTAGACCACTTGTGCATAGGGTGATACTCCCTAAGGTTGAAAAAGTGAGAGCTAAACAATTCCCAGACATCACACAAGGTGGTCAGATATTTGCATTCCAAATAGCCAGAGCTGAAAAATCCTTGCACTAACAGCTAAAATTTGACAAAAACTACAAGCCCACAGCCAAAAACTATAAACCCACAGATCAAAGAAAACAAAACAATCCTGAGCACGGATGGACACCCAAATCTACACGACACACACACCAAACACAGCACAGCTATCAAAGTCAAATTGCTAAAAACCAGTAATGGCTTTTTAAAAAAGCCAAAAGATAAAAAGATATGTAACATACAAAGGAACTAAAATGAGAATTAGAGCAAACTTCTCAGTAGGGACTACCCACATCAGGGGACAATGGAACATCTCTTAACATTCTGGAAAATAATCATCCAGGAGTCCTTGCAGGCACTGAAAATATCCATTAAAAATGAAGGCCAAAAAAAATATTTACAAACAAAATCTGAGAGAACTTTCTGGCCTGCACTTTTATTTTCTAAACAATGTATTTTAAAGAGGAAAAGTTTAATTTTGATGAAGTGCAATTTATTTGTTTTTATGACCTTTTGATGTCCTCTTTAAGAAATCTCTGTCACGCTCAAGATTACTAAGATTTTCTTCATTTTCCTCTAGAAATTTTACAATTGTAGCCCATACATTTCACTCTGTGATTTACTTTGTTAATTTTTGTATATGGTAAGGGTCAAGATTTCAATTTTTTGCATATGCTATCTACTTGTTCAAGCATCATTTTTTGAAAAGATTATCCTTTCCAGAATGAACTGTCTTAGCACTTTGGCTGAAAAATCAATTGACCACATATATGTGGGTCATTAATCTATCTTTACACCACTACCACCCTTTCTTGATTACTATAGCATTATAATAAGACTTGAAATTGGCTGATGTATGCCCTTCAACTTTGTCACTTTTCAAAGTTCCTTTGGCTATTCTAGGTCCCAAGCATTTCCACATAAATGTTAGAATCTGCTTGGTAATTTCTACAAAAAGACTGCTAGGATGTGTAACCTATTTGTTGAATGCAAGAATCCCAAGGGGATGTACCCAGATATCACCTCTTTTGTTTGTTTTTTCCTAAATCCCACAGTAATTTAGGAAACATACAAACATACACACACACATACCCACACACACTCCCTCACTCCCTCTGGCTTCTACAATTGTAACACATATTCCACCATTATCTCAAAAACATCACTACTCTGTCACAAATATATAGTAAGCATTCACTGAATGTTAGGACTAAATCATTGCTGGCTATCAGTAGAGACAGATAAGGTATATTTTAAATTTCTAACCTAAAGCAAGAATTATCAATGAATACGGTAAAGGTTTAATGAGGAACAGCATACTTACATAGTCTCAAGTTATCTCACTACAAATTACTTATTAATTACAAAAGGAAAAAGAGTGACTTTACAATAGAGTAACCTGGCAGAGACAAACATAACCAAGTGATCTAAATTAACATCATAAGCAAAACAGCAAATAAAACACCATGAGCCTCTGAGAAAGCCCACTGTGAACCGAGGACGGAACATCACCTCTACAGTTGTCCTGATAAAAACACATAACCTGAATCTAATCATGAAGAAACATGGCACAAAGTGAGGGACGTTGCCCAAACTAAGGGTCAGTCCTCTTCAAAAATGCCAAGACTATGAAAGAAAAAGAAAAGCTGAGAAATTGTTGCAGGTTCTCAGGAACATGATAACTAAATGTGCTATGTTCTCCTGGACTGGATTCTGGAGCAGAAAAAAAAAATGCTGTGAAGGACAATGACAAGTTTGAATACTGTCTCTGGACTAGATAGTTTTATATAAATTATTTCCTGATTTTGATTACTATACTACCATTATATAAAAGAATGTCCTGGTTTTTTGGTGACAATTTTAGGTATAAAAAGGGTCAATATGTATCCAGCTTCTGTCAAATATTTTTAAATGTACACACACACAAAAGATATGTGCAAATGATAAAGCAAATGAGACAAAATATCAATAATTAGTGAATATGGATAGAGGATATTCTGATATTCTTTATGTGCAACTTTTCTGTAAATTTTAAGTATCAATATTTTTTAACTGACCAAATTTTTAAAAACATAGTACTACTTCATATTGCCATTATTTTGTCAAAACCTATTGTAAACAGGAACTAGATTTCCTTGAAAGAAATCTTATTCCTGATACAACTGCAATTAGTAATCACTCACTTTTTCTGGTTTTGACTCCTCTTCATTCTCATCATCTGAGGAAGGACCTGCCAAGGTTGACACTTTGCTAATTACACCAAGTCTTGCCAGTTGATCCAAAAAAATATCACCACCTTTATCTACTAAATCCCTTATGATCTGCAAAGCCAGCAAATGGCCATCATCATCATCCTGGGGAAAATAAAAAAAGGAAATTAAGGAAAAATGAAAACAAATTTGCTTGCCTAGAATAGACAAGTACAACAATTTGCACAAAGTAGTTTACTGCAATTAGGACAAAAATTAAATTATTTTACTGTCCATTACGTAAAGGCAATCTACAGGAGTTTCAAAAACGATAAAAAACTGACCTCTTGATCAAGAACAGTTGCAGTGATTTCCACTAGTACTGTAGGCAAATTGTGACCAACATCAGAATCGCAAACTTCTTTTAACAAGGCTTCAGAGCAAAAATGAATCATTTTTCGAATCAGAGCAAGACTTGCTTTCCTTGAAAAGTAAAAGAATTTTAGGAAGTCATGATAAAATAAAATGCAACTATACATTAATGAAAACTAAAATATCCCATGTTAAGTTTTATACAATCTGCTAAAAGGTACTCTTAAGAATACAAAAAAATTAAAATACTAGCATTAATTTATGCTAATTTTTAGATAACTTCATTTATTTCCTAACACTAATATATTGAGCTCATCAAAACTGAAATTATTTTTATAATTTTCTTACATGTGCTATTTTATCTTCAGCCAGCATCACTGTTAACGTGCCATGACAATTTTAGAAATACTAGTAAAGATAATAAAAAACTACTAAGAAAATAAATGGTATCTAACCTATAATTTCCTATAACCAAAAAATACAAACCTCTAACAATGTATAACATCTAGTAGTTTATATGGAAATCAAATTTCAAATTAAGCATTTTTGTCCTTTGTCAGATAAAATCCTAGTAATCCCATGCCCCCAAAACATCTGCACTCTTAAGAACTTGGCATGCCTTCTTTCCCTTCTATTTATCCACTGTTTTGCTTAGAACATAAGAGATACTCAATACTAAGTCACACAAACTAGCCTCAATTTTATAACAAGCAACCTATTCTTGTAAAATAAACATATATCCACACATCTTTAAACTATAATGGGTTAAAGGGAGACTGGTATATTACATAAAAGCCAGTAATTCGTTTATCACATATTTGATAATAAGATAGGCCCCAAAGCTATGGATATCACTATCCTTGAGGTGACTTCCACAGAAAGGATGGAAAGGCAAAAATCGCCATTCATGTCCAAGAGAGGCATGTGACACAGCTGTATTTCTATAGCATGTGGTCTCTATTTTATGTGTTTCATAACTCTCTAGGAGAGTTGGTAAAGGGTACAGTAAGTCCTCATTTAACACAGTGAATAGATTTGTCAACTTTAAGCAAAATGACATATAATGAAACCAATTTTACCATAGGCTAATTGATATAAACAAGAGTTAAGTTCCCTACATCTCATCAACATTATAACAATATTGAACAACTGTTATTTGAGAACCTGCTGCACAATCTTACAGCTATAAGGTCTGAGGATCTAATGTAAAACATGGTAACTATAGTTGATGACACTGTACTATATCATTGAAATTTGCTGCGAGTAGAATAGAACTTAAATATTCTCACATACACCCCTCAAAACAAAGATGAACATGTGAGAAAGGTGATGGAAGTGTTAATTAACTAGATGGGAGAATCCTTTCACAATGTACATGTAGGTATATCAAACCTTCAAGATGTACGCTTTCAAATACCTCACAATTTTATATGTCAATTATACCACAATACAGCTGAAGGGGAAAAAGCTGTTAACAGCTTACATTATCACTAGATATAGATGTACTAATTCACTAAAATATTACTTATTTAAAAAAATTCTTAAATGTCTAATGGGTGAAAATTACATCATTTTTTTTAATGTTTTTTTACTAGTTAGTAAGGTAATACGTTTTTCCACATTAGATTTTTACTGTTTCCTCCTGAGAACTGTGCCATAATGTCATTGGCTGATTTAAATTGGCTCTTACATTTTTACTAAAAATTTGTATGTTCTCTTTGTGTAATAAAGATAGCATCCCTTGGTCATACTTTCTAGCAAGTAACAAACTGCTAGCATATTCATTTAGATTAAGAGTTTATATTTATGGCACTTTTATAGCTGTGGGTAATACTGTTTCTCATATGTAGTTTTATGTTTTTTACATAAAATAAACTTAAAATTACAGCTATAACTAACACAAACAAGTTTTGAAAGTCATTCTTCCTATCAAGTTCTGATAAACACTTAACATGTTTTGTTTTCCTAAAGTTTTAAAGTTTTTTAAATCCATTTAAAATTTATTTAGATATACAATGCAAAGAACTAAGCTGATTTTAAATCAAACCACAAAGTAGATATCCTAGTACCATTTACTAAATAATCCTCAATCCTCCTTCTCTCAAATGATCTATGCAACTTCCATTATAATACATTCAATTCCTGTATATAATTGGCTCTATTTGGGGAGATACTCTATTCCACTGATTTTAAAAATTCTTGTGCCAGTTATCATAAAAATTTAATTACTAAAAGTTTACACTATTCATATTTTTCTTCAATAATCTCACCTATTTATTCTTGCAGATGAACTTTAAGATCTGTCAAGTTCTAAAACAAATTCTAGTTATTTTCTTTAAAACTGCGTAATCTATCAATCAATTTTGAAAGAATTTATCTTAGATTACTTAAATATCTCGTCCAAGAATAATTTCCCCCTTTATCGAACCAAGTCTACTTTTCTCTCAAATTGTGATTTTTTTTTTAATTAATGGAAGATTTCCATTGCTGAAACCTTCGTCTTGTTACCGACACTAACTTCAAAGATGTTTATTTACCACACCTCTTCAAAATTCAATGTAGCCTTTCTTCAAAAACAAAGTGGGAAGTCCTCAGTCTATCTTACAAAAGACACATTTATCAAAATCATTATTTCGACACTTTAATATAATGTTATATATCAATTATATCTCATTAAAACTGGAGGATCTTACCAAGAATACTGAGGTTTTTACAAACTATTCCACCATTAACTGCTATCCTGTTTTAAAGCCTTCTCTAATCTTTTGCCTGCCTTTTAATTCCTGAACAGATACTGTGTATAAGTCAATACTGACAGATAATAGCTAAAGTCCATATACAGAGATTCTCCTTTAACTGTCTGATCAGAGTACATGTTTACTCTTACCAAATTACAAACTGAAGTGGTAAAAAAAATTAAGGTGTAACCTATTCTCCTTTGTTTTTAATATTGCTAAATAATTTTTTAATGAACTATCATTTTTCAAATACCTCTTAATATTAGTCATTATGCTAAACACTTAACACATCTCATTTTTATCCTCATACCTAAAGAGAATTAAGTATAATTATCTCCACCTTACAGATGAACCAATTAAGATCAAGAGGCTAAGTACCTTGCCCATGGACACCTATCTAGGAAATGGTAACAATGACATTTGGACACACTTAGAGCTGGCTCCAAAATCTGAGCTCTTAACTGAGACATAATTTTTACCTTATTCACCATAATTGGTATTTTACCATAATTAAATGTGTCTACTAATTATCACCCTGAGAGAATTTAGCATCAAAAGCGCTAAAAGTAAAATTGTGTTTAGACAATCTTCAAATATTTGAAAGGATGATAGAAAATAACCATCCAATAAGGGAACTCTGTTATATGGCACATACTTTATAATTTTTGAATGGCCTTAGCATGAAGCAATTCTATGGCAATCTTAAGATTCTTTTATTAGCATGACAGCTAGTCCTGTAAGCCCTATTCTGTATCTCCTTGTCTTTATAGAAATGCCGCAGTACACAAGACCAGCTCTCACAGAGTTTACTTTAGAGGGGGAGAGAGACAATAAAATAAAACAAACAAACAAAATACCCCAAAAACATTTGGCCCCACTACCTCTGTAGCTACCTGGGAAAGAATGAAAACCAAGTTCTTAAATGTTCACAGTGAATTATTTTACTGCTACTGTTTTGCCATTTAAAGAAGACTGCTTGTACTTTAATGTCAACTCATAATACTGGTATTTAAGGCCCTTGAATCCTAATGACCTCCTAAACTAAGAATGACCGAAATCAAATTCTCACTCAGCCAAAAATTCAGCAATCATTCCTCACCCCTTCCTTTCCTTAATCCCTGACATCTAATTGGTCATCAATCCCTACACAACCCATCTCCCAACTTCTTGCATTTGTTCACGCCAATCCAGTCCCCCAGCAACTGTCTGGAGTTCATGCTGCAATGAACACTTGAGTAGTCTATTTTCATTCTTGCCTTCCTCCAGTACTTTTCTCTACCAGGCTGCCAAAGTGATCTTTATAAATCACAAATATGACTGCGACAAATGTCCTCACAAGTCTTTAATGATCCTTCTTTAACTGTGGGATAAAATCCTCACTCATTATCATGGACCACAAAGGCTTTCACAGGTCACAAAAACTTCTACCTTTTTAATATTATTCAAACATATTCCATATTCCATTAATATCAAACTACTTGCAATTGTTAACAAAACACACTCAATCATTCGGTAAATATCTATTGAGGACTTACTAAATATCAAGCCCTATTCTATACCTCTTTGCCTTTGTAGAAAACACAGCAGCACACAAGGCCACCTCTCAAAAAGCTTACCTTAGAGGGGAAGACAGACAATAAAACAAACAAAAAAATTCAAAGAGCAAAATTTCAGACAGTGAAAGCTCTGTAAAGAGAGTAAACCACTGTGACAAGTATCAAAGGTGTCCTAGAGATAAATTTAAATCAGGTGGATACACATCAATGGATGTAACATTTGAACTGAGACTTAAATAATATGAAGCAACCAACCATCCGAAAGACCAGGGAACGGAAAGTTTCAAGCAAAGGGAACTAAGTGCAAAAGTCTTAAGGTAAGGATATACTTGGAGTGTTCCAAAACTGGGAAGAAGGCTAGCACAGCGTAAGTGTAATGGGCTAGGGGTAAAACAGTACTAAACGAGATCAGAGAGCTGGGTGGAGCTTATGTGAGACCTTGCAAGCCTGATACTTAAGGAATTAGGTTTCAGTTAGGGCCAATTGGAAGGTACTGAAAGGTTTAAACCAGAAAGTGATATAATTATGATTTTTAAAATAACTCAGCTTAATATGTAGGAACAGACTGTAAAAGGGGTACGAGAGAAAAAGAGAAGAAAGACTACAGAGTAGTCATACTACAGACTGATACCTGCGACCGGAGCATTAGCACCTGACGGACAGCAATGGCAGACTGTGGACACACTGCAGAGGGAGAGCACAGGACTTGCACCAGTACGGACTGACTCCAGGCCTTTGCACAGACTAGAGCCCACTGATCCTTCCAAATCGGTCTGCCTAAAAAACTCCCAAGCATCCTTCAGAGCCTACTTAAATCTCACCTCTGCATGAAATCTCCAATTTGCATAGCACAATTAGTTGTTAAATAACATATTCCCAGAGAACTCTGATTAAATGTCTAATCTATCACTTATCATTCTATATTATTACTCACGTCTTCCTCACTAGCCTACAAGAGCCAACTCTCATTTCTTTGGGCAATTCCTCCAATGGCCACCTCACACTGACTCAACCAAACGACCTCCATAAAACTCAATAAATGTTTGCTTACTCATCAAAATTTCCCTAGAGTTGACATTCAGAGAGCTACAAAAACTGTTAAAAACCTAGTCTTGATTTTTTAAAATTCTTCTCTTAAATCAGATCAAAAGAAGACTTAACTCTCCAATCTAATTTCCAATCTAATTTTTATTCTTACCATACTTTTTCAATATTAAAATAAACCTCAAACCCTCCTGGAAAAGGAAGATAAATAAAACTATATTACTGGTATAATTTAACTAGGAAATATAAATAGTACAAATAACTACCTTATTGAAGGCAGCATAGTTTGCTGAAATGTTTGTGCAAACACTGGCAATAACCTTTTCAAATATATGGGTGCCATTTCCGGATCTCCTTTTGGCTCATTACATTCTTCTTCATCTTTGTTTGTATCTTTCTTTTTCTTATCATCTCCTTTATTAACTGGACACATCCAATCACCTGTAGATAAATATTGTTCAGTAAAATAATTTTTTGGAAAATTTTTCTTTCAATGAAAAAATATGAAAATGTACCCAACTCCAAACTATCATTCTCTCAGTTAAACTAGAATATCCACCATTAAGCTATAATTAAACTGAAATTAGAATGTTGTATCTATTAAAGATGTTGTAAGAATATAAAGAACATTAGTACCTCCAATAAGTTGAATCACAACTTAAAAGGCATAATTTTGTATATTCTACTTGATGCCAAAAATTATTTCACAGAGACTCTGCATTTATCTACTCTGTGAAAACCTAAAAATCTGGTCAAAGTACTTCATATACACAATACCAAACTATTCTTTATGGCATTCCCACACCCCTCAAACTTTTGATTTGGTCTCTCTGAAAACATGCACTCACAGTCTCAAAAAACACAGAATAGTATACTGCTAAAGGTTTATCAAATATAAGGGAATAAATATATAATTACTTGACTTCATAGGAATAGTTTGTTTATACAATATTACTAAGTCTACAGAAAGCTTCTTTTATGGAAGTGAAGCTGAAAAGTAATAGCAGATGACTTAAAAGGAAAGATGTTACCACTTACCTGGAGACTGAAGAATAACTACTACTTCACTATGGCCTCGTTCCCGAGCTTTATCTAATGGAGTTTTCCCATCTTCATCTCTCAGATCTGGGTTTGCACCATGTCGTAACAGAGTCTAAAAAAGAAAAATATTTAATTTGGTTATAACAATGAACACTTTATTTCTTTAATATGCAGCTCTGCAATCTTTAGACTGCATACTTAACAGAATTTCTTAATCAAGCAGATACCAATTCAAATCTCTGCCTTCATATATATCACCCTAAAAGTAGTCAACTTATAACTTGAAAAGATTAATTTCACTTGGTTATTAACAACTCAAATTAAGTATGTTAACACCTGAACCTGTCATCTTCTCTATCAAACTACTTCTCCCAAATTCTTTAATAGACCTACTAGCATTCACTTTGTGACGTGGTAATATCTTCATCATTTCTTACATATTGCCAATAGCCAAATTAAATCAATTTTTCTAGAATGAACTACAAAATTTTGGTCTTAAATACTAATTCATACTGTTCACCAATTTTTAATAGACAATGGACTCTCTCCCCAACAAACTGTAAGCTCACTGGAACACCGAATACACCTCAGAGTTACAATTTTTTTAACTTAATCATGATGCAATAAATAGATATATCTGACAAGAGCACACAGACACTTCGGGAAAGTATGAAGTACTACTCTAAAAATTCCAAACTGCTGGGGTTTGAATCACAATAATTCAATATTTCATCAAATCTAAAATGCCACAGATTACTCAACATATCATTAAAAACCAACAAGAAAGAAAAAACAAGGTCAATTAAATTTTGCAACAATGCTTTTCTATTGTCTGGAATTAATTTTTTTAACTCATTGAAAGAACTTTTTTAAACTTAGATATTTTTCATATATTACTTCGACAAATAAATGAGAAAATATAAATGAAATGTAATACAGTATTTCTGTAACTTCTTCATATTCTGCGCACAATTCTTCAGATAATTAATAACTTTTTGATTCAAAGTCACTTATATTTGTATTTCTACACAAAATGCTGTCATCAGTGCCATAAAGAGCACTAGTGACAGCATTTCTGAGAGTGCTCCTCTGTCAAACAGGATTTGTCATTTAAGTTACTAATATCCATTTTACAATTTTTGTTGCATAAACAGCTAATAATTATGCTGCAATTTCTACCTGTCCAACAGCAATTATAAGACATTTTCCTATTTAAAGATATTAAAATGTGTTTTGGGGGGAGAATGTGGAGGTGTATCTTAGAATCAATTAAAAACAAAAGAACCTTTGAAGATTAAGTTAAATAGAACAAGTTAAATGCTTAAGACACTGGCTGGCAAAACAGAAGTGCCTAGTGATGACTACCTATTATATCATCGTTAGTAAAGGCAGCTATAGCTCATTATGGGCTGACGTGTAATCAATACAGGTTAGGGTTAGATACAATGCATTTGGCTCCTCTCCCACTCACCACTCAGAACTGCGAAATACTATGGGTCCAAAGAAAATGTCTCAAAAAAATTTTTTATCACCCTTATAAGCATCATTCTCTCTGAAAATTAATTCAAACTGATAGACTACATTTCACAGGTTAGAAAACTAAGTTTTTGCTAAAAATTTTCTTAGTGTAAAAATGGCAATAACAGCAACTACCATTTGAGCATCTATGATGTGCCAACTACTACTACATTAAGAGCTTTTCATGGACTTTTTTCTAATTATCACAATAATCATGCTAATAATATGCATACATTTTATTGATCAAATTGCAAGTCAAACTTAAGAAACTTGCCCAAAGCCACGTTTTGTTAGGGCTGAAACTTGAATCCAGGTGTGCCTGACCTTGTAGCCAGCTGACATTCTATGCCAAATTCACAATAGGGAGATTCTAGATACCTAGATCATACAGTTCGTTCAAAGCTTATGATTTGACCTCTGTGAACCTCAATTTCTCCTAATTGTAAAAAGAACTCTCCAAAGTCCTTTGGTAAACTAAGAGTTAAAGATACTGATACGTTTGCAAATAGAATATTTGGTTTATTATTAAATAGAAACAACAGACAAAGTGCAGGCATAACTCGTTTTATTGCACTCTGCTTCACTGCACTGCACTGACACTGCATTTTTCACAAATTGAAGGCAAGACCCTCCACCAGCAAAAAGATTATAACTTGCTTTATTGGGATACTCGTGCTTTACTGCAATACTTGTGCTTTATTGTAGTAGTCTGGAACCAAACCCACAATCTCTCTGAGATATGTCTATAGAAAGCCTATACATTCATTGCCAGTAATGAAATTGGAAACAACCAAGTATGTAGCAATAGGTGACTGGTTGGATAAAAACCTGTACTACATCCACACAGGATAAGTATGCAGATGTAGAAAAGCTCTCCAAATATATAAAAGGTCTTCCATCTATACTATTAAAATAAGAAAAGCAAAGTATAGATCAGCATATATAATGTTACATTTTGTGTAACAAAAGGAGGTAATAGGCATATAAATTTACTTTTGCTTGTATCTGCATTAAGATACTCTGAAAAGATAAACAACAACAAAAAATGCTTACCTATAATGGGCAAAGGGGGAATGGAGTAAATAAAGATGGCATGGAAACATAATAGAATAAAAGTTTTTCTATCAGTCTGATTTTGGAACCAGGTAAATATCAAATACTAACATAATAATTTAAAAACCTGGATTTTTACCTTTGCTACTTGAGGTCTTCCAAAACATGCAGCATAATGTAATGATGATGACCTCTGACCTCTATTAACATCAGCACCTCTTTCACAAAGAAATTCTACCTATAAAACGATGAAGAATTATAAAGTTGCTTTATTAATATTTCTATATTTGATTTAAAACATTAGCTTTTATTTATTAGCTTACCATTTCCTGAGTTCCAAAAGCAGAGGCCCAGTTTAATAGAGTCTGACCCACATCATCCATAAAATTTACTTCAAAGGCTGCAAGTTTGAAGAAAAATAAATTTTTTAAAAGCCAACAAAATAATATTGAGCTTTTCTAAAGAGGGGACCATTTATTATTATTAATTATCACTAAATACAGAGCCTATTTTAAACATTTAGATCAACTAATGTTTAAAGTAGTAAATAATCAGCCAATGTAAACTCTGCTATGAAAAAGTATTCTGAATAAAAAAGTATTCTAAAATTTTAAACCACCGAAGATTCAAGACTTTAAGCCTTAAAAATAATCATAAAATAAGAAAAAATCTAAATATGGAACACAACTCAGAGTACTAGCTGCCTAATGCCATAAATGTGGAAAAGAAACAAATCCGCATCTATAATCAAAAGAACACAGACAAGTCTAATGATCCAGAAGCATCTTTTACCAATTTATATTTGCTCATCATCTCACGAAGCAGTCTAAAAAAATTTACTATACATTATTTCACTAGTGTCAGTTTCATTAATCTTGAGAAAACAATAGCCCTAAAATCAATCTGCAGTTCCTCTTAGAATTGGCACGATCTCCTTCTGATGATAAAACAGGTAAATTTCATTTACTCATTCAATAAGCATTGACTCAGGTCTTACCATGAACCAGGCAGATAATTATACACATGGGGAGAAGGGAGGATATGGAAGAGGCTGGCCATTCTGTTATCTCACACAGTGCTAAAAATACTGTCCAAAATCTAGAAATTTCCTACGTAATTCCTTATCTTAGTTTTCTTTTTATATTTTAAAAAATATTTTCAGACCTCCTGTGTCAATTGCATCTATAAGAGCATCGGTATCTTTACTTCGAATACAGTCTATAAGCTGCCGATGTGAGCGTTCCCCAGAACTATCCAATCTCCGGAGTCCTGGGATTCTCCCTGTAGATCCAGCACTAGACTTTGGCAAAGCCTTTCGTCCTTCAAATAACAGCACCAAGAGAAGGTCAACCAAACGCATGGTATCCAGCACACATCTCTCATCACCCTGCAATGCACTTTCAATTGAATCTGGAAGTTCCGACCTCAGGAGATCCTAGAAAGAGAATGGGAGAAAAGAGTTTAATTTATTTGCATTATACAAAAACACATTTCGGGGGCGGCCAGATGGCTCAGCTGGTTAGAGCGCAAGCTCTGAATAACAGGGTTGCTGGTTCAATTCCTACATGGGCCAGTGAGCTGCGCCCTCCACAACTAGATTGAAGACAACCAGCTGCTGCTGAGCTGCTGGCAGGTAGGGGTGGGGTGGGGGCAACCAGATGGCTCAGATGGTTAGAGCGCGAGCTCTCAACAAGAAGGTTGCTGGTTCAATTCCTGCATGGGATGGTGGGCTGCGCCCCCTGCAACAAATACTGAAAACGACGACTGGACTTAGAGCTGCGCTGCACCCTCCACAGCAAGATTGAAGGACAACGACTTAGAACTGATGAGCCCTGGAGAAACACACTGTTCCCCAATATTCCCCAATAAAAAAATAAATACTTTTCCTGGGGTGGCTCATTAGCTCAGTTGGTTAGAGCGAGGTGCTAACAACACCAAAGTTGCCAGTTCAATCCCCACATGGGCCACTGTGAGCCGTGCCCTCCTGGAAAAAAAAAAAAAAAAAAAAAAAACCACTTTTCCTGAGCGATTAAAAATCAAAGATTGAAAAGCACTCTTACATGCGTTACTACCGGAGAGCCTCTACAAAGTGTTGAGAGCAGACTGACAATTGTTGACACCTGGTTACTCAATTTGGAATCTGCAGCTGTGGAAGGTGCGCCTGTGGTGCTGCGACCTGGTTTGCAAGCTGACGACGGCCCTGATACAGCACCACCACCAGCAGCGGCCATCCGAGATAACAGCTCCTCGGTTAATCCATGCTTGGCTAATGGAGCTGGGTCAACACCACGACGGGTAAATCGGTCAGCTAGTGATGCAAAACATCGCAGAGCTCCATCCGAAACCTAATGATGTAAAAATAGGCATATGGACAAACTTTACCTAAATAAAAAGGGCTACTACTGCTTATTTCAATACTAAGACTATAAGAAAGGCAGCTGTAGCAATGAGATAAGGCATACATTCTGTCTAGATTTGAATCCTGGCTCCACATTCTGCTAACTGACCTGAGGATGAATGTTACTTAACTGCTCAAGGCCTCGGTTCCCTTATCTATAAAATGGGGATAAGAGTTAATTACCATGTTTCCCCGAAAATAAGACCTAGCCAGACCATCAGCTCTAATGTGTCTTTTGGAGCAAAAATTAATATAAGACCCGGTCTTATTTTAATGTAAGACCGGGTCTTATATAATACCAGGTCTTATGTAAGACTGGGAATATAAAATATAATAATATAATATATAATATATATAATATAATATCGGTCTTATGTTAATTTTTGCTCCAAAAGACACATTAGAGCTCATCGTCCGGCTAGGTCTTATTTTCAGAGAAACATGGTATAATTCACTGTCTGAGCTTTAATGAGATGACATATGTAAAGGACCTAGATGGACAATAAAACCTCAATAAATACTATTATTATGTACGACTTTGCCAAGATAATCTGAGTATCAACTGAAAATAATTAACATCTGAATGGTAAAAAAGCATTAAAAGTCAAGTTTTATTTTCTCAAGTATACTAATTCAACACAAGTTTACACATGTAAGATTTTAAATACCGTGTTATTTTACTTCAGTGAGAGCTATCTTTTTAATTCAACAAAATTGTGCTGAGTCAAGAAATTGCACTGAGTATAAAAGAAGCTTTAAAAATTATATTTCTAAAACATTTCAATTTTAAGAATAAATATATTATCACTTTTACAATTTAAAATGTTTCATTGCCAAAACAAAAAGATTACCTTATAGCGATATAAAATGAGAGGAAGATGGAATTACCTCTACTTCATCAATTGAAAAGTCCAAATTGAAGTATATCACAGCTATAAATAAGGAACAGTATAAAATCCCTTTTGAAATCAAAGTAAACAACAGTGATTTACTTGCCTGATGATCTTCATGTTTTAATAAACTAGACAGAGATTCTACACAAATTTCTAAAGAAGAATCTTGAGGTTCCATTTTGCCGCAGAGTCTTGAAACCACAGCCATGGCTGAGTGCAAGGTATCTTTATGAACCAGGTGTCCACTGTCACGAATGAAGGTAAGCACACAATTCAAACCACCAGCCTCGAAGACTGCTCCTGACTCACGAGTGCATATCAGTTCTAACACCTATGATAGCAAAAAACATTAACAAAAGAATATAAGTTCAATTTTAATTTTCTAGAATCACAGAAAACATAAGGCACTCTTCAAACTTATTAGTAGCCACATTTTAAAAAGTAAAGCAAAACAAAGAAATTGTGTTATATTTTATCTAACTTAAGATATCCAAGGCATCATTTCAACATATAATCAATATAAAAAATTATTGAGTTTATATTATTTTATGTATTAAGTCTTCAAAATTCCATGCATATTTTATACCTACAACACATAATTTGGTAGCCGCATCTGAAGTGTTCAGTATTCATGTGTGGCTACCATACTGGACAGGTTTCACTTAGTGAAACCTACACGGCAAGCCAAGGAACTACAAGGAATCTAGCAAAAGTGTGTGAAGATTCTAGACATTAAAAAAACACTTTTCCAATAAATGCTAGCTATTTATATTATTCATCATCCTCACTCTATGAATATAAAAACATTAAAATCAATTTTTATTTTCTAAATTATGTTGATGTTTAAGGTGTTCAGGTAGAATTAAAGAGTTGGGGCGGATGGGAGGCTCAGTTGGTTAGAGAGCGAGTTACAGGCAACGGGGCTGCCGTTTCGATTCCCACATGGGCCAACTGGCTGTGCCCCCCCCCGCAACTAGAATGAAGTCAATGAACTGCCATCGGCTCCGGGGTGGCCAGATGGCTCAGTTGATTGGAGCTCGGGCTCTCAACCACAAGGTTGGCAGTTCGACTCCTGCAGGGGCTGTGCCCCCTGCAACTAGCAACAGCAACTGGACCTGGAGCTGAGCTGTGCCCTCCACAACTAAGATTGAAAGAATGACAACTTGACTTGAAAAAGTCATGGAGGTTCACACTGTTCTCCAATAAAGTCCTGTTCCTCTTAAAAAAAAAAAGAAGAACTTTGGAAAAAAAGAAAAAGAAGAAGAACTAAAGAGTTATATATCTATAAGTCACACAGGAATACCAGAAATTTAGACTTTATTCTGAAAGCAAGAAAAATGTTTTAAGCAGGGAAATAATATGATCAGATCTCTAGTTAATAACTGTGGGAAATGAAATAGGGGGAGTAATGCAAAAATTCAAACATTAGTATTCAAGAGAGGATGAGGCAATCACAACAGGGACAAACAGGAAATAAACCAGAAAAGGACTTGATCATTAATTACATGTAAGGAGTGGAAAAAAGGAAATAAGAGATAAAACACAGATTTCTGTCTTTAGTGTCTTTTAGGTGAAAGTTAATGCTAATTATCAGAATAAGAGTTTATCTGTAGGGAAAGATAATGAATTCACGCATCCAACTGGAGATGTCCAACAGGCCTTTGAATGTGGAGTCTAGGACTCAAGAGCGATCAGGTTTAGAGATAAAGATGTGAGAGGTACTGGTGCTGACAGGTGAGACTGTCTAGGCAAAGTTTGTATACCAGGGATGCCAAGAAACTGTATACACATGACTTGCATTCATCTTTTGTTATTGGTATATATCAAGTATCACAATTTTAATAGTTTTTCCTTTTTTGAAATGTGTACACATTTTTTTGGCACCCTCTGTAGTTTTAAGAAGGCAAAAACAGAATCTTAGGAAATACTACAATTAAAGAAGAACCATTAAATAAGAATAATCTACAAAGGAAACAGAAAAAGGGAGAACAGAGTGTAACAGACTAGAAAAAATGTGAAAATACAGATTAGTGAATAAACAGTAGAGCGAAATCCCAGTCCTAGAAGAAACAAAGTGATGTGATCGAGAAAATAAGGAAAAAAGCTCTCAACAGGAACATGGATACCTCTTCCTCTGAGACTAGAGACAGAAATAAACCTACGGACACAGAGGCAGAAAATCAAGACATTAAGACCTATGAACAGCAGCTCTCAAAGTGTGGGGAAGACATTTTCAGGGACCCTGGAAGTTAAAACTTTTTTCATAATAATACTATAACAGTAATTGTCTTTTTCATTCTCATTCGTCAGGAGTGTAGAGTGGAGTTTTCCAGAAGCTATGTGAAGTGTAATATAACAACCGACTAAATGCAGAAGCAGATGCGAGGATTCAGCTGTCTTCTCTTAAACCAGACATTTTTCAGAGATTTGCAAAAACGCTTAAGAATGCTACTCTTCTCACTAATTTTCTATTTGTTCAGGAAATAGTTATTTTCATTAAAAATGTAATGCATGTTAACATGTAATGAGTTTATTTTCAGATAAATTAATAAATATTTTAAATTTCTGTTTTAGTATCTAATATATGGTAAATATAGATAGACTTAACCTATATAACAAAAGCTCTTTGGGGGTCCTCAATAATTTACGACTTGTAAAGGGATGCTGAGACAAAAAGTTTCAGAACTGCTGACCTAGAGCAGCAATTATCATAAAGAGAATGAAACAGGAACCATAAAAAGAGAATCATGTAGGGTGACCAGTTAGCTCAGTTGGTTAGAACTTAGTGCTCTTAACAACAAGGTTTCCGGTTCGATCCCTACATGGGCCACTGTGAGCTGCGCCCTCCATAACTAGATTGAAACAACTACTTCACTTGGAGCTGATGGGTCCTGGAAAAACACACTTAAAATAAAGTTTTTAAATAAAAAAAGAGAGAGAATCATGTAAAATCTAAATGTGGTCACAAGTACTTCCAATAAACTGGTGACTCAATGTTGCTGCTTCTAGTCATATACAGTTTATAATTAGCCCCACCAGGAACAAAACAAAACAACTAACTCGAAAGGAATATAGCAAAATAGTTCGATCCATGGGCCCTAGAACCAGACTTCCTAATCTTCAAATTTGGGATCTTCAAACCTTGGCTCTACCACTATTCGATCACCCCAAGCCAGTCAGTTAACCTCAGTATGCTTGAATTTTTTTCACCTATGAAATAGAAATTATATTAGTGGCACCTACCACATAGAGTTGTCATTAGGAATAAATGAGTTAGATCAAGCTGTATACCTGAAATTTATATAATGCTATTAACCAGTATTATCCCAATAAATTTTTAAAAGGATTAAATAAAGTAATCCATATAAAGTGTTTATAGTACGGTACGTGGCACTGGTGACCAGTGTGAGTTGTCATGGTGGTAGTTACTATTTTCATACAATATCATTTTGGCTGAGAACATGGACAACCTATCTCAAAAGTGTTAGTGGCTACCTGGAACTGGAGAGCACTGAGGCACCACAGCAGAGCGTTACCAGTGACTTCAATTTTCTTTCAAAAATAAGATTTCTTTTCCCAAGCCATATGGGATCTCCTCTGGTGCCACAAGGACTGTGACTTCCACTGAACTACGACTCTCATAAAGTATAAGACTGATGACTGAAAGAATTTTATTTTTTTAGCAAAACACATTTGTTATTCTCTAAGTGATTTTCAAATGGGCCAATAAATAAGACTTACCTTAACACACTGTTCAGCCAAATCTCTGCTAGTCCTGTTGTTAAGTTCGACCACAACCAAACGATTACAAAGTGCTTTTATAGCTCCATCTACCCCGACAATCCTTCGGGTGCATTCTGCAGATACATCCAGGTAGTATGTTATGGCACGGGCTGTTACCTCTAACACATTGTCTGGGGCACTTTCGTCAAGAAAAATTTTGCAGAGGGCTGGTAAGAATGTGCGAGGAGGACATCTGTAGCAAAAGAAATACATTACACCTAGAATTACTAAATTTTTAACATCAAAATATTAAATAGATAATAAAACGAACATAATAATACATCACTCTCAATACTGTCTGCATGTGTATTAGGTAACATTTATCACATTACTTTTGATTCCGTAACAATACGCAGATGCTAATTTCACCATTGCTGAAAATACTGTTGTAAACAGTTTAAAGTAGCAGCATTCACTTGAAACCATGTTAAAAAATTTCTATTCAATTCTCAACTCAAACATCAACTGAATCTTCTCTAACTTCCCCAAATAGTTTAGTGGTACTTTCATATTCCTAAAACCTCATAAAAAGAGTTCCCACAGTGTTTTACGTATCACTTTATTTCTTTATTTACATTAATAAGAGTCCCAAAGGCCAGAGACATTATTCAGTTCAAATTTTATAGGAACAAATGTTAATTTGGGGTTTAACAGACCGGGTAAAACATAGAACAGCAGCTCTGTAACTTTCTGGTCCTGTTTCCTCATTTATAAAACAAAGATAATATCTAAACAATACCTACTTTATATGGATGATATGACGAGCAAATGAAATTATACCCATAAAACACTTAGCTCAGTACCGTGGCATCATATTAAATTAATTAAGTTTAGCTCCCCTTCCCTCCTACGAACCGTCTAATGCGTGCTATATAAACATGCGAAGACAGTTTTATCAAAAGCAGAGTTTCTGAGGTATAAATAATATCCTATATTTTAATTAACATTTAAGATATGAAAGACCACAATTTACATTTAGTATAAATCTGTTACATGAAATCAAATACATTATTCGAAGTTCTCTGCATAGACTAAATTTCAATGGGCTGGCTACAGATAACACAGAACGTAGTACTACTCTCCACGTTTCAGTGAAATTATTTTTCCTCCAATTTTTAGTGTATGCATATATTTATTAGCTTTTCAAAAATATCTGTATGAACCTCAAAGTAACTCTACTCTTTAACATCCGGTTAGATAATCCTAGCTTAAGGTATACAGCAGCAGGAATTTATCTAAGAAGATTTTAGAAGCTGTGGTGCATTCATTGATGACCAGCAACTTATTAAACACAGCTGGTTTTTATTAAACAGCAACACTGAAAACCTATGTCAAGTAGTCACATAATTTTTCTGAGGCGGAAATGCTTTGAGACTAGGAGATACTTCTCAGGTAAGATCAGAAGACTGACTAGTGTATCAGAATCTTAAAGCATTTATGCATGTGTAGTAAACTGAAAGGATAAACAAGAGATTATAAAAGTATTAATACTACTGAGGAACAACATAGTCTAAAAAAGTAATGTTTTTTCTTTACAAAACAGTAGCTTTTGAATAAATAAAATGTAGAAGTTGATAGTCCTTCAATCAAATGACAAAAATGGATCTACCACATGCTTCATATTAAAAATAATTCATCTCTATTTCTATCCAGTACAAAAACCACGCATCAAAAAATAAAAGTTAAAAAAAATGAAAAATAAATAAATAAAAGTTAAGGCTGGCCCGGTGGCTCCGGGGGTTGGAGCTCCGTGCTCCTAACTCCAAAGGCTGCCAGTTCGATTCCCATATGGGCCAGTGGGCTCTCAATCACAAGGCTGCCAGTTGATTCCTCGATTCCTGCAAGGGATGGTGGGCAGAGCCCCCTGCAACTAAGATTGAACACGGCACCTTAAGCTGAGCTGCCGCTGAGCTCCCGGATGGCTCAGTTGGTTGGAGCACTTCCTCTCAACCACAAGGTTGCCAGTTCGACTCCCGCAAGGGATGGTGAGCTGCGCCTCCTGCAATTAGCAATGGCAACTGGACCTGGAGCTGAGTTGCGCCCTCTACAACTAAGATTGAAAGGACAACAACTTGACTTGGAAAAAAGTCCTGAAAGTACACACTAATAAAGTCCTGTTCCCCTTCCCCAATAAAATCTTTAAAAATAAATAAATAAATAAATAAAATTTAAGAGAAACATTTAGTGCAACTTTCTCTATTTCAGAGAGAAATGTACTACATATTTGCTAATTTGTGGAGTAACTGTTCCCTGCTGTGTTCCCCAAGATGTGATGAATATCCTGAATGAACAAGTATGGTTAAAGGGCCAGTATAAAAAACTAAAAACAGCAAGTTCTAAACACAGGTTCTCAGACTTTAACTGTTACCAATTTTATTTCTAAAACAAAAAAAATAAAGATGGTCTACATACATAAGAGCTTATTTCACGTCAACTATAATGAAACCCTGCTTTGTGAACTGTTCATAGGTATGATACAAAACATCTGTAGTACTTCTGGCTGTTGGGCATGAAAAAAAAATTTGTTTTTCTAGCTCTTGAGTTACTCTTTCAACAATGAGAAGGTATTTAAGCATACCGTATTTCCCTGAAAATAAGACCTAGCCGGAGAGTAAGCTCTAATGTGTCTTTTGGAGCCAAAATTAATATAAGACCCAGTAGTACATTACATTATATTATATAAGACCCAGTCTTATAGTAAAATAAGACCTGGTATATTTATTGTATTATATTACATTACCTGGTCTTATTTTACTATAGGACAATAAGACCAATAGACACATTTTTTGCTCCAAAACACGCATTAGAGCTGATTGTCTGGCTAGGTCTTATTTTTGGGGAAATACAGTATTCATGTATACACACACACATACATACATACACATATATTTTAAATATTACTAATTTTTTTCAATTTAGAACCAAAACAAGTTACAAAATCTCAACAATACAAATTAACTATAAACTGAGCAGAGGTAGGGGAAAACATGCCAATATTAATTAATGAATTCTAACAAGTACAGAATAGTTGAAAGAACTATAGTTAATAGATTATAGATTAATAGATTATTAGGTTAGTTAATTAACTCTGACTCATCTCAATCAATAGGGTTTAATAGTCAGAGCTGCTAAGCATACTCTATATCACAAGTTGGCCAATGGGCCAAGTCTGGACAGCCAGCTTGTTTTTGTAAATAAAAGTGTTATTAGCCACACCCACATCATGCACCATTTGTGGATTCTTTTGCATGAAAATGGCAAAGTCATATATTTGCAGCAGAAAGCATATGGTCCACAAAATCCAAAATATTTACTATCTGGTGTTTTACATAAAAGGTTTTCTGGTCCCTGTGCTGAAGGAAAGATCAAAAGCTCTAGCTTGAAAGTTCATATTGAAACTAAAATTACTAACAAGTGTTTCCTACCATCCTCTGCTGTATATTCTGCTTTAATATAGCCATCACAATATAAACATAAACCTTAAAAGTGTCTTTTCAGTTGTTGGTTAAGGAATTCTTTGGTATCATTTCCAAAGAAATCCCAAGTTCCTGGATAAGTCACCTTGGTCTTTGAATTCAAGTTGAGCTTTACAGTTATTTAACAAGCACTTGACTACCTTCCAGGAGCAAGACCCTCAAGTCCTTTGCCTTTTTCCTGGGCTACAACCACAACAACGACCTTCCCTGGGTCTGAATTCATGTCTGAATTCATGTCTTAGTTAATCTGAGGGATTAACTAAGAAACAATATTTACATAATCAAGAAAATGGATCTCATTATACATTCATGATCACCAATCTTTTTTTTTTGGGGGGGGAAGGGGAACAGGACTTTATTGGGGAACAACAGTGTGTACTTCTAGGACTTTTTTCCAAGTCAAGTTGTTTTCCTTTCAGGTTTAGTTGTGGAGGGCGCTGCTCAGCTCCAGGTCCAGTTGCTGTTGTTAGTTGCAGGGGGCGCAGCCCACCATCCTTTGCGGGAGTCGAACCAGCAACCTTGTGGTTGAAAGGACGCACTCCAACCAACTGAGCCATCTGGGAGCTCAGTGGCAGCTCAGCTCAAGGTGCCATGTTCAATCTTAGTTGCAGGGGGCGCTGCCCACCATCCCTTGCGAGACTCTGAGAAGTTGAACCAGCAACCTTGTGGTTGAGAGCCCACTGGCCCATGTGGGAATCGAACAGGTAGCCTTTGGAGTTAGGAGCACGGAGCTCCAACCGCCTGAGCCACTGGACCGGCCCCATGATCACCAATCTTAAATGAGCACAATGTCCAATAACTCTGCTACATTTCATCCACATACTATGAAAACTCCCAAAATGTTATCTTCGCCCTCTACCAAGTAACTCATATCACTATCTCCATTTAGAATTATCACAAGTATCTTAAAATGAGTACATTCATAAAAAACAAAACTCATGCTATGTGCCTCCACCCCCAGATCACCATCTTTATAAAAGTCACAACCATCCAGAAAGCCAGAAACCTACAAATCATCCTTAGTTTTTTTCCCATGTTCATTACATTGCACATCCATCAGTTAAACCTCACCAATTTTCCCTCTAAAATACGTCCTAAATTTATCCACTTCTCTCTACATCCTCTTTTACAATCCTAATCTAACTTCAAACTCATTTAGCGACTGAAACAGCCAGTTGACTTCCACATACGAGAGAAATCTAGCACTTGTGTCTCCACAGGGAGAAGGTCAGTCTGGCACAGGATGTCAGAGCTTGAGCAAGATGAAGAGGGCATCTGTGCAGGGGAAGGCCCCAGTAGTGGGCAACTGATACATTCAAGGGAAATGATCAAATAAATGTATTAAAAATAACGGGAGCCAGGTTTCTCACCAGAATACAGTTGCAAATACAGAAAGAGAAAACTAGAATGAAGCCAGTAGTGTTAGATCAGAACTAGAGGTATTGGTATAAACTCATGGTTTTCCACAGAGATAGACAGGAAAATAAAGATGGTAATGTATGCGCTGATCCCTCTATCTAAGACGCTTTTCCCCCAACTCTTCCCATTGCTGGCTCTTTGTCATCCTTCCTATCAGCCTAAATGTCACCTCAGCTTTCGAACTTACCTTTCCTAACTATTCAAAGCAGGTTCCCTTTTTTTTTTTTTTGTCTTAATTTACTTTACAGTTTACATTTTTTGTTATCCATTGTACTCTCTCCTAAAAGCCAGTAAGCTCCTCAGGAGTAGAGATTTATTTCATACG
Source organism: Rhinolophus hipposideros (assembly GCF_964194185.1). NCBI lineage: Eukaryota > Metazoa > Chordata > Mammalia > Chiroptera > Rhinolophidae > Rhinolophus > Rhinolophus hipposideros. The sequence continues at coordinate 21,980,912 of NC_138051.1, read as the reverse complement.
GCACCCGGCATAAGAGACAAGTTTTGTTGAAGGATACCAAGAAAATATTAAGAACCTTCTCCTTATGGAAAGAGAAGCCAAACAAAAAGAATTTCATCAGCTCCCTTACCAACCTACTTCTCCACCCCACATGGCTCCAGCCTGGTCCAATCCCTATCAAGTTATCCACCGCCCCCCACCTTTCCCCACCTCTCCCCACTTCCCCCCACAGCCTCACACCTTCCCACTACACAAAAAAGTGAAACCACTTCCATCTTTTCATAGCCTAGCAAAATGACAAGTTTAGACTCTAGCCCACACTGGTCTCCCAAATTCCAGAACTACAGACCTACCTGCCTCCCCTGCTCATCTATTGCTACCTGGAGATGTTCAGGAACCATCAAACACAACCTGCCCCAAACTAAATGAAGTTGCCCGACCAAAACCCATACTATTTATTCTCTAATCCACCACTCAAGTAAACATCAAAATTCTTCCAAACTCGTTTCTAAAATATAAAGTCCAGTACCTAATTTTGATGATTTTACCTCCTAAATCTGTTCCGTATCTTTCCCTTCCCTTGAATTCCAATCTTCATTATTTCTTACTTAGATTACTATAACAGCTTCCCAACCAGACTTTCTCACTAGACTCTCCAGTCCATTCTCCACTCTACCACCAGTTATTTTTCTAAAACACAAATCCAATAAAGTACCTTGTGAGTTCCCTACCACCCTGAGAATAAGATCCAAATTCATCAGGATTACAATCTTGCCTGTGAATCATTCATTGCCCCTCTCCACCCCTTCACACACAAACGCTCCACTCTTCCTTCACCAAACATTAGAATTATTCATACTTCACACTCTAAAGTTTCCAAGTCCTCATGCCCTTGCACATGTCCCCTCTGTAAGAAACACTCTTACCTGCTTCTTCTCTTTCTCACTCATATTCCTTTTCAAGGCAACTTTTAAAATTAAATTTTAAAAAATTTAAGACAACTCAGGTCAGAAAGTACTTCCTCTAAGAAACCTGCCTTAGACCAACCTCATTACTACCTGTTCTCAGTTATGTTCCTCATGGGTGGTTTCAGAGCATTCAGTGAAACCCATCTATCGAAAGCATTCATCAAACTATATTGTATTTTCCCATTTACTTGTCTCATCCATGAACACGTGAGCTACTTGAGAGCAGGGTCTGCACCTTATTTATCTGTTTTCCTACAACAAATCCCAGTAACTTATATCTAATAGACATTCAAATATTTGATAAATTAATTACATGAAAATAATCCATCTCAAGAAGTTGTTTAATAAGGAAAAAGTAAAAATAAATATAATGAGTGCTATAATAAAAACCTAAAAGTAGGTTCATAAAAAGTTCTGAGAGGGACAGCTCAACTCGGGATTTGCCAAAGGGAAGACCTCACAGTAAAGGAAAATGTTTGAGTTAAATCAAGGTATTCTCTACCTTGAAGAGTTATTCCAAGGATTTAAGATAATGTATATAAAATACATAGTACAGTGCTTGGGGCATAAAAGATGCTCAATAAACCCTATGACAGAAGTTGGTCAAGCAGACAAGCTCTTGTATTCTAAGTAAGGAGAACAGCATGCGCAAAGGATGAAAGCCTGAAAAATTATGTAAGGGAGGTTGTATTTTTGAACAACATCTACAACATTATATCCCATCCCACATATCCATAAATTTTTTTTATAATGTAACTTTGATACTCTTCCTATTGAGAGTATTAATATTGAATCTGGGCAGGTTTACAATTACAATAAAGCAACCACTTTGTGACTTCTAAAGCTAAACCAATAAGAGCTTCTACTAGCTTCTCTTGGGACTATTGCTCTTGGAATACAAGCACCATGCTGTGAGGAAGCCGAAGTAGGCACCTTGTGAGGCCGGCAGGTGTTCCAACTAACAAACTTAGGTGAGATCCCAACTAGCAAAAGCCAGTATTCAGGGCACATGAGAGACCAAGTAACGAGATGATTCCAGTGCCTAGTCATCAAGCTTTTAGTATTTACAAGTAAAATCATACTATAAATACTACCCTATAATTTGCTTATTACCTTAATCAATATGTTATGGCCACCCATCCACAAATAGAAATAGAACTCAATCTTTCTAATGTCTACATAATATCTATTATAATGAATAGCCACATGTTATTAACCATTTAAATGATTTCCATGTTTTTACTATTTGAAACAGTGAATAATCTGAAGTATATCTTTGCATACCTGTACCAGTATTTATGAAGATTCTTACAAGTATGTCTGTGTGTACATTTTTATTTGACAGATATCAAACTGACTTCTAAAGAAGCTATACCGGTGTATAATCCCACCAGAAGCATTTAGAGTACCTATTTCCCCACTCCTAGGCCACATCAAATATTATCATTAAATTGATAAATATTTTTAAACTATGTTTCATAAAATTTGGCTAGCTACAGCAGAATAACAAACTTTTACAATTATACACAGGATATTCAAACCCCTACCAAGAAAATAAAAAGGAATCTAAAGTTGTACACACACACACACACACACACACACAGTCTCTAATTAAAATAGCAAAAGTCATAAATTCCAAAGTAAATCAATCATTCATATTTTATTTCTGTATGTTTGATACAGACTTTATTTCTGTGTGAATATGTACTTGAGGCGGATATAAAACATAAAACTACCATACTGGGCATACCTTAACATCGTTTTAAAATTTTCATTCCAATTTCTCTTAGAAGATAAAAATCTAAATTTATTAACCTACCCATCTGTCTCCAAGGAATGAAAACTTGTAACATCTTCAATTAGATTTTCTGACAAACAACTCTAAAGTTCAAAACAATCATAAACCACAAGGACCTCTACCAAAAACAGAACCATTTTGCAGTTAGTAATGAGAAGGTAATTTTGGACAAACATATTTGGTCAGACTTCTAAAAATAATTAAATATTATTTCAAACTGATAAGGGAACTTTGATTTCCTCTTACACGTAATTTTGAAGTCAGCAGTTCAAAAAATATGTTACCAGGCAAAAATGCATGTACAAAGATGTTCACTGCAAGCATGTTTTATAATACATATATGACCTATATATCTAATAACCAGGGCGTGATTAAGTACATGACACATACCTGATAGATTATGCAGGATTTTTAAAAAACTGCTAAGAACTTAGTATGATACAAATATTGTTTGACAGAAATATTAGGTAAAAGAAAAGGAAAAATTATACCCCAACATTATATCCATTAGGGTGTTTATAATGAGAAAAGAAACTAGAGCAAAAAGTTAAAATGGCTTATTTCTAGATGGTGCAATTATAGATAATTTTCATTCTCTTAATTTTGATTTTTCCAAATTTTGAAACAAACATATTAGGTTGGTGCAAAATTAATTGCACTTTTTGCAATTGTTTTTAACCTTTTAAACCACAATTACCTTTGCACCAACCTAATATTTTGTAACTCCTACAAAATAAATGTGAAATTTGGACCTAGTCAACTGGAGTAAGCTTATTACAGCCAGAATCTCTCAATGGTTATAACCAAAAACTTGGAACAGAACACAAAAAAGTAATTATCTAAGGACGCTGAAAAGTAGACAACAGCAGATGGATGGGGGAAGGATGTCAAAACTTAAATGACACTTGATGGAAGTGTGTTTCAAGGGCTTTTTTCCTCTCCTGTTTTCTTTTCTGGTCTGACCCCTGACTAGGCCAAGTCTGAAAACTATATAGCAGGAGCACACAACAAAACTCGGAGAAAACTATATAGCAGGAGCACACAACAAAACTCGGAGAGAGCCAAGAAAGGGGGCCTCTGTGAGCCAGAGGATATGGGAAGAAACTCTTGGGGTTTTTTTCCTGAGTATGGCCCCAAGGTCAGCCCAAGGTACAAGCCCCAGACTAAATCATTAGTGACATGAGCACAGTACAGTGGAGGTGCCACAAGCATCTAAGGCCCAGCAGAACTGAGAACTAAGAAAAGGAAACCCTGTGGTCAAAACAGCAAGAGAAAAATCCTATTATTTTCTTCTCTTTTCTCTCACTCCTTTTACCTGCAGGGCAGTCCCAGAAAGTGAATGACAGCACAAGGGGGAAGTGTGGCTAAAACTCCAAAAGAGCCCAGCTTTCTAGCTAGAACACTAGTAAAAAGGGTGCCTGGTATCCAAAAGATGTAAGAGAAATCTTGGAAAGAGCTAGAAAAAGGATCCCTGACACAAGTCCCAAGCTCACCTGTACATGTGAAGGACAGAGCTAATGACTTTGACAACTGAACTATGACACAATCTACTACCCAAGTCACAGACTAAACGCTAAGTGACACATACAACAGCATAAATCCAAACATCGTAACAAAGGCCTTGAAACCACAGACCCTGGAACCACACACAGATGACAAGTCCAAACTTGCAGTCTAATTTACCTAGGTTGACTACATGACAAAACAAAACACCAAAAATCAACATACTCCAAAAAAATCCCGTCTCACAAGATAATAATCCAAATGTCTAGGATAAAATCCAAAGTATCTTGAAACACAAAGAATCAATACAATCTGATCTTGAAACACAAGAATCAATACAATGATCTGTCCAACTCAAGAAGAGTCAACAGACGTAAGCCTGAAACAACCTAGATGTTAACATTATCAGAGAGAACTCTAAATCAGCTGTAGCTGTACTCCATGAAGTAAATGTGTGAACATTCTTGAAATAATTGGAAACAGATGTTTTCAACAGAGAACCAGAAAGTGTGAAAAACATTCAAACGAAAAATACTATTTATGAAGTAAAAAATTCACTGGATGGATTCAAGAACAGAATGAAGATGACATAGTCAGTGAATGTGAAGACAGATCAATAAAAATTATCCAATTTGAAGAACAGAGAAAAAAGATTAGGGAGTTGAGGAAGGAGGTCTTAGGGACCGAGGGAACATATCAAAAAGTATAATAGTTGTGTCATTGGAGTCCCAGGAAGAAACGAATGAAAAGCTGGTACAGAAAATAGATTTGAAGAAACTTCTCAAATTTCGTGACAGACATACAGATTCAAGAAGCTCAGCAAACCTCAGGGACAACAAATCAAAGACAACAATGCACAGACAAATCATAATTAAACTGCAAAAATTATTGAAAGCAGCATGAAGAAAAACAACACAAAAATTAGAATGAATTCAGATTTCTTATCAGAAATCATAAAGGCCAGAGACAGCGGAACAACATCTTTAAAATGCTGGAAAGAATTGCCATTCCAAAATTCTAGATCCAGCAAAAATGCCTTCACAGTATGAAGGCAAAATAAAGACATTCTCAGATAAAGAAAAACTAAGAGAATTCATCACCAATAGACTTCCCTTAAACGAAATGCTAAAGAAAATTCTTCAGGATGAAAGAAAATGATACCAAAGACATACATGGAACTTCAGGAATGAAGGAAGAGCAATAGAAATGATAAATACCTGGGTAAATGTAATAGATTATTTTTCTCCTTTTAAACTGACTACTAAAAGCAATGGTAGATTTAATACATAAAACAACTATAACATAAAGAGAACAACATCAAGGGTTGTTCACTTTACTTTAAACCAGGGGTGTCCAAACTTTTTTCAACCGTTTTCACCAAGAGCCATATGCGGTAAAATAACACAACAGTAGGGCCACTCACTCGAGGTGAAGTACATACTGCCTCACCTGGTTTATTTAAGTAAACTAAATATATTTTTGGAATTTGCTATGAGCCAATTAAAAATGGATCGCAGCAGCAGTTGACCCGTGGGCCGCAGTTTGGACACTCCTGCTTTACACGGTAATATATTAACTCTAAATTAATTGTAATCCCTAGAGCAACCACTGAAAAATACAAAGAGACATAACCAAAAAATCAATAGGCAAATTAAACAGAATGCTACAAAATATTCGTAATTCAAAAGACAGGAAAGAGAACCAACAACAAAAATAAAACAGAACAAAAAGACAAATAATAGGGGTGGCCGGATGGCTCAGTTGGTTAGAGCGTACACTCTGAACAACAGAGTTGCCGGTGCAATTCCCGATGGTGGGCTGCGTCCCCTGCAACTAAAGATTGAAAATGGCAACTGGAATTGGAGCTGAGCTGCACCCTCCACAACTAGATTTAAGGACAACGACTCGGAGCGGATGGGCCCTGGAGAAACACACTGTTCCCCAATATTCCTCAATTCAAAAAAAACACATTTAAAAACAAAACAAAACAAATAATAAAATGTTAAACATATATTCAAACATACCAAAAATTACATTAAATGTAATTGGTCTAAACTCACCAATTAAAAACAGATTGTCCGGTTAGATTAAAAAACACAAGCCAACCATATGTCTACAAGAAACCCATGTTATATATAATTAGTTAAAATTCGAAAAAGATATACTAAAGATACACTATCAAAAGAAAGTTTGAGTGGGTATATTTATATCAAAGTAAACTCCAGAACAAGGAAAATTACAAGAAATAAAGAGGGACATTACATAACGATAAAAGGATCAATTCACCAAGAAAACATCAAGCTTAAAAGCACAGGATTTCAAAATACATAATGCAAAAACTGAGAAAGTTGAAGAGAAACAGATAAGTCTACAATCATCCTTGGAGACTTCAACACTTCACTCAGTAACCTATAAAACAGAATGGGCCAGTGTGAGACCTGCGCCCTCCAAAACTAGGTTGAAACAACTACTTGACTTGGAGCTGACGGGTCCTGGGAAAACACACTTAAATAAATAAAAGTTTAAAAAAAAAAAACAGAAAACCAAGAGGGGATCTGACAGGGACTTCAATATGGCGGATTAGGAAAGAAGGAGAAAAAAAAGAAAACCAAGAGGGATACAGACTGAACAACACTATCCATCAACTTGACCTAATTTGATACTTGTAGAACATTCCATCCAACAACAGAATATACAGTCTTCTCAAGTGCATGTGGACCATTTGTCAAAAATTGACCGTATCATGGGCCATAAAACAAACCTTAACACATTTAAGATAATATGAAGTACCGTGTTTCCCCAAAAATAAGACCTAACCAGAAAATAAGCCATGGCATGATTTTTCAGGATGCTCGTAATATAAAATAAGCCCTAATGTGTCTTTTGCAGCCAAAATTAATATGAGACCTGGTCTTATTTTCAGGGAAACACTGTATGTTCTCTGACCATAATAGCAACACAAAAAGATCTGGAAAATCCCCAAATATTTGGAAATTAAGCAACACACTTCTAAGTAACCCAAGGGTAAAAAGAAAGTTTCAAAGAAAATTTTTAAATATTTTGAACCAAATGAAAATGAATATACATCAACTAAAGCAGAAAAGAGAAATTTATAGTATTAAATGCTTGTATTAAAAAAGGTCTCATGGTGGGGCCGGCCCAGTGGCTCAGGCGGTTGGAGCTCAGTGCTCCTAACTCCGAAGGCTGCTGGTTCGGTTCCCACATGGGCCAGTGGGCTCTCAACCACAAGGCTACCAGTTCAATTACTCGAGTCCCGCAAGGGATGGTGGGCAGCACCCCCTGCAACTAAGATTGAACATGGCACCTTGAGTTGACCTGCCGCTGAGCTCCCAGATGGCTCAGTTGGTTGGAGGGCGTCCTCTCAACCACAAGGTTGCCGGTACGACTCCCGCAAGGGATGGTGGGCTGTGCCCCCTGCAACCAGCAACGGCAATTGGACCTGGAGCTGAGCTGCGCCCTCCACAACTAAGACTGAAAGGACAACTTGAAGCTGAATGGCACCCTCCACAACTAAGATTGAAAGGACAACAACTTGACTTGGGGGAAAAAAGTCCTGGAAGTACACACTGTTCCCCAATAAAGTCCTATTCCCCCTCCCCAATAAAATCTTTAAAAAAAAAAAAAAAAAAAGGTCTCAAATTGGTCACCTCAGTTTCCACGTAAGGAAATAGTGGAAAAAGGAGCAAATTAAACCTGAAACCAGTAAAATCAATGAAATTAAAACAAAAACAGAGGAAATGAATGAAACCAAAAGCTAGTTCTTTGAAACGATTAATAAAATGCTTAAATTTCTAGCCAGATTAAAAGACAAAAATTACAAATATCACGATGAAAAGGAGAATTATCACTACAGACCATACAGATATCCAAAGGATAAAAAGGAATACTACAAACAACTCTATGCCCATAAATTTTAATTTATATTAAATAGACTAATTCCTTGAAAGATATACTACTAAAATTCACTCAAGAATTAAGTAACCTAACAGTCCTCTATTATAGAAACTAAATTAGTAGTAAAGCCCTTCAAACATAACAATTTAATCTCTTATGGACTGTGCTTCTGGTGTTCACTTAAGTATTTGCCTAAGCCAGGGTCACAAAGGATTTCTTCTAGAGGTTTTACAGTTTTAGGTTTTATATTTAGGTCTATGATTCATTTTGAGTTTATCTTTGTATATGAGGTAGCATATGGATCAAAGTTAATTTTTTCTTTTTTGCATATGGATATCCAATCGTTCTAGCTCCATAAAAAAACTATCCTTTTTTCCACTTAACTGCCTTTGCACCTTTGTTAAAATAACCTATCTATGTATGTGTGAATCTATTTCTGAACCTGCCGTTTCATTTATTTATCTTTTACACCGATACTACAGTTTTGATTACTGCAGTTGTATAGTAACTGAAATATAGTAGCATTAGTGCTCTAACTTTATGCTTTATCAAAATTGTTTTGGCTGGTCTAGATACTCTGTATTTCCACATGAATTTTTGAAATCAGTTTGTCCATCTCTACATCTTGTCAAATTTATCACTAAGAATTTTGCAAGAAATGAAAATTCATATTTACACAGAAATCGGTATGCTAAAGTTTGTAGCAACTTTGGTAATAACCACCAAAACTAGAAAAATCCAAATGTCTTTCAAGAGGTGAATGGACAAACTATCTGTCGTACACCCATAAAATGGAATACAGCAATGAATGGAAAGGAACTACTACACACACAGCAATACAGGTGACTCTCAAATGCAATATACTACATGAAAGAGGCCAGACTCAAAAGGTTACATACTGTAAGATTCCACTTACATGACATGCTGAAAAATTCAAAACTATAGCAACAGAGAACAGATCACTGGGCACTGGGATTGAGGATTTAACTTCAAAGTGACAGCTCTAAAAAATGTTTCGGGATGATGGAACTGTTCTGAATTTCCACTGTGGTAGTAGTTACACAACCTGATGCATTTGTCAAAACTCAAACGTCACCATATATAATTTAAATAACTTTAAGAAAAAATTAAATACCATGCATGTAATCACAGCCGTCCCTGAATAAAGCTAAAAGTATATATCTATCGCACACAATTTTATATACATTACAATTAAAGAGTTATTTAAAATTTTTAACTTGCTAAATATTTACCTCATGTTACAGGTAGAAATTATTTTGATATATTAATCTCAGTACTATACTATAATACTTATGTATAGACCCAAAGGCAGCCTAATTAGGCTACCTAATTAGGCTAAAGTTTCTCAAACTTGAAGAAACTTTAAGAACTACTGTCAGACCAGTCAACCACACAAATGATATTAAGAAGAAAATTTAGATGAATCCAAATTTAAGCAATGGTTTCCAAAATGCTACATGCAATGACATCAGATTCTTTCCCTGAAAGAAACAGAGGTAAGTAACTTAAAACAAGAACAAGAAGTTTCATGAGGTTCCCAAGAGAAAGAATTCCCTTGGGAATTTTAAGTTTCTATACTATAACTATCATATATTTTTTTCTAAACTACATCACTTGGACTTGGGCCAAGATTTCAGAAAGATTTACAATATAAGGCAATTTAACTGTTTTTTAAAATAAAAGAAGTTATCTATAGTGGCAATATTTTACTGAACATAGTCTGTAAATTGGACACCTCCTTTAGTAAAAAAAAAACAAAAAAAAACCCTAAATATTTTAACTATAAAAGATTAATTAATAAACTTGGTTTCTTGAAGATAAAAATAATATCTTTTGATCCATTTCATCTTTTATTCTATTATTGCCCCTGCTCCCAGCCTTGACTCTTTCTGTATTGCTTAATTAAAAATAACTCCTGGCAAAGCAGTTGAAAATTATGGCCTTCCCTCAAAGAAAAAAGATTAAGTCAAATTCCAATATGTAGACTTGCTTTCCTCCAATTAAAATATACACACAAACCTAACTGCAATTCATTCAACAAGTATCTACTGGATGCCTTTTTATGCCAAGTACTGTGCTGGTTCTTGCGGGGTAGGCTACAAAGATGAGGAAGACAGTGCTGAGCTATGAGGAACTCAAAGGTCTAATGACAGGCAACGAGGATGCACCGTAAACACACACTGCTATAAACGAGAAGTGTTTTGTTTTTTACATTTTTAAGGTGACGGACACTTTGGTAAACTTAATGAAAGCTTACTGAAGCTCATTATCTACTGCCTCCCTAGAGCCCAACTTTAAGAATCCTGGCAGAGAATGTCTGTCATCTTCCAGCACCTCCCTCTGCCGTCCACTGCCTTGAAGCATATGCTGTACGCACAGTTGCTGTCTACAGAAATGCACTTATTTAACATTTCAGGATTGTATGTATTTGATATAGTGACATTCTATAATCAGGGAAGGAAAGCTTGCAGGGCTGATCAAGAAAGTAATTTCACTTCCTTACAAACCTGCCATTGGGTAGAAGAAAACAAGAATCAATATGGAAAAGGCAAGTCCATTAATGTTAAGGGGGTAGGGAAAATACATAATGATGCCATTTCTACTACAAGAATACAACGGTCCTTCTCCTGCATGCCCCATAACCAGTTTGGTTGGGGTATACAGAAATACCTTCTAGAGGCATTTTAGACCTAAATGGAAAACAGGCACAATATAAAGAATTTCTTCACCTACTCAATATCCGGATATTAGCTATTGTAGTCCAGGCATTATGCTTATCAATAGAAAAACCAAAGTAGTAGTGTGTATGTGAGAATGCAGGAGAGATCTTTGAAGGAATTTAAATCTTATCCATTAGGTAAAGAAACTAAAAGATTTCATAAAAGAGAATGGTACAATCAAATCAATATTTTAAGACTATATAGTCAATTATAACTCAATAAAGGATCATAAAAAATATTTTAAAACTATAATTCTGAGTATAGTTAGCTTAGATATCTATAGTTAGCAGGGATATCTATTACGAAGCTCACAGCACTATCTGATCATAACCACTTCCCCGCACTAATCCTAGATATTATTCTTTTTTCTCTTCTCCGTCAGGGAGAAAATAGATGTCATCAGACAGAAATCCCTTCAACGTTTTACTATCAAACCTAAAACACATGCGTCTAACCTCTCCACCTTCCCGGTTTTACAAGAAGGAACACTACCTAAAACTTATCTCTCCACCAGAGGATCAAAGCTTTGCTACTCAACGTAGGATTTTTTTCTGACCAACAGCTTCAGCATTATCTGGGGGCTTATTAGGAATGCAGAATGTCAGGCATCACACCAGTCCAACTGAATCACAATTTCCATCTTAGATCCCCAGGTGATTCACATTACCCAGATTAAAGTTAAAGTTGCTCCTGACAAGAGCCAATTCTATCCCAGCTACTCAGAACTTTACACTATGGGTTATTCATTCTTTTAGACCTTTAAAAGAAAAAGTCCCACACCTCCATATCAATCCAACTTCTCAAAAAAGTTTTTCTCACGCTCTGTCTTCATTCTTCATGTCCTTCTTACTTCTCAACCCACTCCAATCCGCCCCTCATCACCACTCCACTCAGCCCTCATTAAGATCAATGACCTTAAACCCAAAGTTCACCCTACCAGACCTCTCACCAGAATTCAATACAATTGTCCTGTCTCTTCTTGAATCATTTTCTTTCCTGTGTTGACATGTAAACTAACGATGCAAAAGAAATGGTAGATAAAACTGCTTGTACTTTAGCATAAATCAAAGCAGGAGCACTAAACTGTACTTAGTCTGTACAAGCTCTAGCATGGGAAAAGATTTTAAAAAGCCAATTTCACTACAGAATAACCTTAATGAAGCAAAAAAATTATTAATTTTACTGATCTCAACCCTTAAGTACATATCTTTTTAATATTCTAATTAAGGAAATGGGAAATAAGCATAAAGCACTTCTGCATACCCACAAATGATGGTTGTGTCAAGGAAAAGTACAACCTTTAGAGCCAAACTAGTCACTTTATTCATGCAATACCATTTTTACTTGAAATAACTTCAGACAAACTGTGGTTATTAGATTTGGATATCTGGCAAACATTTTCTTAAAAATTAATAAAGTAAGCCTTCCACTTCAAGAAAAACAATTTGGGGGCTGGCCCGGTGGCTCAGGTGGTTAGAGCTCCTAACTCCGAAGGCTGCCGGTTCGATTCCCACATGGGCCAGTGGGCTCTCAACCACAAGGTTGCGGATTCAACTCCTGGAGTCCCGCAAGGGATGGTGGGCTCTGCCCCCTGCAACTAAGATTGAACCCGGCACCTTGAGCTGAGCTGCTGCTGAGCTCCGGATGGCTCAGTTGGTTGGAGCACGTCCTCTCAACCACAAGGGTGCCAGTTTGAGTCCGGCAAGGGATGGTGGGCTGTCCCCCCTGCAACTAGCGATGGCAACTGGACCTGGAGCTGAGCTGCGCCCTCCACAACAACTAAGACCGAAAGGACAACAACTTGACTTGGAAAAAAGTTCTGGAAGTACACACTGTTCCCCAATAAAGTCCTGTTCCCCTTCCCCAATAAAATCTTTAAACTAAAAGAAAAAAACAATTTGATAGTATTTGCTGCCAATGATAATACTCAAGCGTTCGAGCAAAAATTACAATTTTGGAAAACTTGTATCTGATACCATGAGCTTGACAGCTTCCCAATATTTAAAGACTTTCCTGATGAAATCAGTAGTCATATTAGCAAATGTGTTTGTGATACTGCAGAATGACATGTCAACATTTGGAAAATCTGTAAAACTCAGTAGACCAACACTTTTCATATGACCGGTATATGATTTTACTAAGTTAAACAAATGGTTAAAAATCCACTCAATGTACAAAAGAGACCAACAGATTTTAATGTACCAGAGTACAAAAAGTTCATTGATGATTTCAGAATCTACATTATAAGTAACTCCCTTAAGAAACTATCATTTGTCCAGTTTGGTATGGTATCAAAGGGAATATCCATAATTATGTGTAAAAAAAAATCATTACAACAATCTTCCCTTACCAAACTAAATCAACAGAGAATGATTTTTTATATACATATTTTGATGAAAACAACATAATGCAACAGATTGAACGCAGAAGCAGATGTGAGAATCCAGTCAAACACAAACTCATGATCTCTGCCCCTCAAAACAAGGTCCTCCTTCCAGTGTTCTCTCTCAATGAATGACATCATCACTCATTGTAACCTGAGTCATCCACAATACCTCCTTCTTTCTCACTCATATCCAATCATTCAACAAGTCGTATTTTACCTCCTAAGTCTTTCTCAAATCTATCCACTTCTTTCTACTTTTATTACAACAACTCTCTCTCTCTCTGGATCATACCCTACGAAGTCTACAAGCATTTGTTCTTTCGGTCCTCCCCACCCATCTGTTCTCCATAAAACAGGTAATGTTTTTAAAATACAAATTGACTCACATCAGTCTTTAACAGAACTTCAATGCCTTCCCATTGCTCTTAAGATAAAATCAAAAGATTTACTTAGGTAGCATATCCTTCTGTGCCCATAATTAGGTAAAACGATTTTTTTTTTTTTTTAAATAGAGCCTTCCAGTACCTAAAAGCACTATCCCTAATATTCCATTTTCTAGATATTCTGGGGAGATCTTACATTCTTCTCAGAAAAACATCACTTTTAAATTATATTATCTAAAGATTCAGTAGCAGGATCTACAACTGCCCAGGATTTATCTACTTATAACAATATGCATGCTGATCAACTGTTTTAATGTGAATGTAAAACAGTCATCGGTAACATTAAACTTAAAATTTATATTAAATTTAACTCAATGATATATCACAGATGAAAGCAAAAACCAACCCTGACCCGGAATTTTACTTTCTAGAGCATTGCCTTAGGTTCAGGCATTAATAAGAAGCATCCCAGCTTGGGCTGGCCAGGTGGCTCAGGCGGTTGGAGCTCTGTGCTCCTAACACCAAAGACTGCCAGTTCTATTCCCTCATGGGCCAGTGGGGTCTCAACTACAAGGCTGCCGGTTCAACTCCTCGACTCCCGCAAGGGATGGTGGGCTATGTCCCCTGCAACTAACAACGGCAAATGGACCTGGAGCTGAACTGCGCCCTCCACAACTACAATTCAAAGAACTTGACTTGGAAAAAGTCCTGGAAGTACACACTGGTCCCCAATAAAGTCCTGTTCCCCTTCCCCAATAAAATCTTAAAAAAAAAAAAAAAAAAAAAAAAAGCATCTCATCTTCTCATCTTCACAGAATTTGTGTATTCCTTAACGGAAAAAGGCTAGCAAAACTGGTACCAAAAAATGGAGAGCCACATACTATACTAGTTAAAGGAAAAGAAACACTTTGTATGTGGAAAGTACTGTGCTAGGCATTTCACAAGTTATTATCCCATTTAATCCTCACAAAAACCTGAACCCAAGTTATCCCATTCCAAAGGCCATTATTTCTACCACGCCTTCTGCCTTTCCTGACTAAACAGACATTTAACTATTAACAGAAGCTAATCGGGCAAAAACATATCTGAACATATAGACATCCTGTGCTTTACACGTCCTAAGTAAGGACTATTTGCTACTATCTTAACAAATTAAGTTGGTTTGGGAGATTTTCACCAATACCCAAAATATGATCATCTTGCTTTTCCGCTGCCTTATTTGTTGACAATTTCAAAGAATGTAAAGACTACAAAATCAATCAGTCCTAAAATAAAATTCAAAATTAAATATTTAATAACATTTAATAGCCCACTTTACACAAAACACTTTTCACATACATTCTTTCCTTTGCTCCTCACAAGAAGCTTACCAGAAATAAGATTACTGCCATTTTAGAGGAAGAAAGTAGGCTCTCAGTAGCTAAATTGCATGTAGCTGACCAAACCTCTGAACCCAAGTCTCTGATGCTACAGCCCATTCTTTCCACCTCACCATGCTGCCTTTCTGGTTTAAAGGAACCAAGACAATTTTCCTTCCTTGCGAAAACAAGAAAATCTGTCTACATATAGAACAAAGAAAGCAAGCAAACTATTATTTTAAAAAAAAATTGTCCTAAATTTAATCAGTGTCTATTTTTGATAGACAAATTATGCTACATGTATGCTACATGAAACAGGGCTGACCATTCCAATTTGAATACTCTTGTATCTTCACTTAGTAAATAAAACATATAAATCACATCTGACTTTAATTTCCTTTCTTAAAATACATACCAAATATGAATAAAGCCTGGAAGGGAAAATGGAAAGTATAACAATTATGTTATTAGGATGGTAGAATTTTACATAGGGATAAGTTTTACATTTTAAAAATTTCCTTTAAAATTGCTTCAATATGGTTAACATTTTAAGGCCATTACAAATACTTCTACTATATGTTAATACTTAACAGAAGATATGAAATGACAGTTGATTTGCCTGGCAAGTGTGACTTATTTTTCAAAATACCAAAATTCTCAGGTTAATGAAGACTCTTTAATGAAATCTATACTCAAAATTCTACTGCGTTTTTCTATGAATCCTGCTAAAACAAGTGTCAAATAAGGGGCTGAATTATGATGTACTCAAAGTTTGTCAATAACAAGAGCTAGTTGAAATAAATGGGCTGCTAACAGATTGTGATTCAGAAATTTTGTTTATAAGGATCTTTACCTTAATAGTATACTGTTTTAAAGAGATTTACAACTAAGAATTATTATTAATTTATGAATTCATTTTCAATACTTATTCATTCAAAAATGTAGACAATTAAAAATACTTTGTCAATTTAGTGAGTAATACAGCCTTTATTGCCACTTCAGAAAAATTAAGATAATTATACCAAATTTTATGTCGACACCTCAAACATTTTCTATTAATTATCTCAAAATGGTGTTAAAACAAATATAGAAACAAGTGAGTTTTCATTTACTTATTATTGGAATTTAAAATTGTAGACATAAAATGTAAAAGAAACAGTAAAAACCAAATTATTCAGCATTCAGAAGAATGATTACTCAGCAAGTATCACATAAGAGGAAAAACGTGGCATTAATGGCCAATCTAATAATAAATTCTTTTACAGTTTTGCACAAATTCTACAGTATAACCTTTGAATAAAATTGTTTAAACTCTCCAAACTTCAAAATGTTCCTACTATTCCAAAAAGTATACTATGTCGGTAACATCCAATTTATAGCCTCCAAATTGAAATTTACAAATCAATGATTTGTTGTAACAAACGTATGATGTCATATGACTTAATACCTACAAAGAAATGGGCAGTTGTAAACATATTTTCATTATCATCTATACTTCCACATCAATTTCTTGGTACAGAAATAGCTACATTTAAAGAAGAAAAGTGTTTGCATTTTCCCAGTTCGTGACACATTTTGAAAATCAATCAACCAAGGTATGGGTTAAAATAGTACTCCCTACTAAACCCTATTCATTCAACAAACATGTATTTGTGTCATGATAATTATCATTACTCAAGTTACTTCACCAACCAATTTTTATTTCTCAGAAAAATGTAAATGCAAAACTGCATAAAGTAAAAAAGATAATTGTAAAACTCACTAGAAAAAATTCTACACAAACTGAAGTCAGCAAATGGCTGAAAACAAATGTCACTACAGAAACCCCAAAAGAAGATGATGAAGGATTATACTTACGTTTCAAAACAACGATCCACGTTGTCAGACATCAAAAGCAGCATGCATAGCTGTTCAAGGGCTATTAGTTGCATGTCCCTTTCATCTCCCTGTCCCATCTGTAGCCACTCCAGTAATGTATCCGGATCCACATCTGCCATGGTTTTTTAAAAGCCTCTTTGCTTAAATTAAAAAAGGGAAAAAGTCCTTTAAATGTCCAGGACTGATCAGCTTGGTTTAAAATTTTTTCCTTTATATCAGCTAGAACCAAATTTTCGTGATGTACTCCTAGGAATTAGAAAAGACTCATAAGTATGTTTAGACAGAGTGCTTAACTAAGTTTTTCAACTGCTCTTATTCCTCAGGTTTAACGTTCATATATCACACTAAATAAAAACCAGTTTTGCACAAGAGTATAAGCTGATTAGGTTGCTGCTTAACTGGAAACCAGAGCTGTCTTTGTCAAAGACAGTCAAACAAGCTTCGGATCCCACTACCGCTATCACTAACGTCTGTGCCAAAAGGCAAAGAACACCTTACTAAAGGTTCTTTTTTTTCCAGCAAACCTCTTCCCCCCTCCTCCACCCAAAACTGATCTTCCGATAAAGGTTCGAGTCAGTATTTTGAGGCGAGTCTAAGCAGTTTGATCCCATCCCCCTCCAAATTAAGTTTCTGCACTACAATTAGCTCTAATTTCACCATTCTGCTGACTTCTCAATTTATTTACTGCTATTCTTAAGATGTCCGAACGATAATGAGATACAAAAAAATCTATCTATGAACAAAGCCTTGGTGAATTATTCTGGCAGTCTTGGCAACTGTGCTTCAAAGTGTAAAAAGAAATGCTAAAAGTGAATGCCATGCACCAGCCATGTCCCTCTTTCCCCATCCCCACAGAATGGAGCAGTTGGTTCAAAACATACACTATATACACAAAACAGAGAAGCAGCCTCAACGGGCACGTCGTTACCAAAGCTTGTAAACGCGCCGACAAGAGGACAGCGTTCGGTCCCCGTAACCCAGCTGCGGGCGTCTGAATCCAGAGGCGGGTACCAGTGGGCACCCAACGGCGGCGACCAGCAGGGATGACCCAACACTGCGGGCCCAGCCGAGCCCCGCGCCGCGAGGCGCAGGCACCGCGCTCCGGTTTCCCCGCACCAAACCCAGCTAAGTTACCTACCTGTGTCTAGGAGAAGGGGGAAGTTCTGAAGGAGAAAAGCGAGCCTCCGTGCCCGAGAGGAGGCCGCGGGGCGGGACGGCGGGGCTCCCGGGAGCGGCGCCCTGAACCCCCGAGGCCCGGCGGGTCGTCCCCGGCCTGGCCCGGCAACGAGCCCTTCTGAAGGGCAAGCGGGGGGCGCCGTGGGCTCCGGCTCCCGCACGCCGGGCCCCGCCGCGGGCAGGGCCGGGGAGAGAAACAAAGGGGCCAAGCGGGTGAGTCGGCAGCAGCGCGCCCGACCTCACTGGGGTCCGGGGGCTCTCGCTCCCGGCCCGCCGCCCGGCATCCCGGATCTTGACCCCCCAGGCCTGGCCCTTCCGACCGCCCAAGCAGCTCCCGCCTCCCGTTCCCTCCAGCTTACCCGGGCTCGTCGTTCCAATCCACTCCAGTCCAGCTCCAAGCAGGCCGCGGGCAGAGCCAGGCCCGGCCGCGGCCCTCGAGTTCCCAGGAAGCCGCAGGCCGCGCAGGTCGAGCCGGGCAGGCGGCACAGGAAAAGCCGCGCCTCGTCCCTCCCCTTCCTCCGCGGGGACCTGGTCACAGAAAAGCGAGACGTTCCCCGATGGGAGAAAGCCAGCTCAAGTCCAGTCGCCGGCACGCGGCTCCTCAGGCCCGGCAGCTCAGAGGCCCGCGCGGTGCTGCCAGCGGCGGCGGGGGGAGGCCGCGTCCATCGCGATCGGAGAGGGGGAAGGGAGAGGGTCGGGCGAGAGCGGGGCGGGGATGCTGAGCGGGGCAGCTGAGCTCCGCGGGGCGGAGCAAATCGGCTCTCCTGGCAGCGACCCGGCTGGCCGCCACGTGGGGCGCTGCGGACACCCGCCGGCCAGCGGCGCGGAGGCGCCAACAGGCAGGACGCGTCGCCGCCACTGCCAGGGCGCTCGGGCCCCGGGGCCTCGGATTCCCTCGGCCTTATCAGCTGTCGCTTTTCTACCGTCCGCCCCGGCGCCCTGACGCTTTGCAGTCGAGGCGAGCGCGCTCCCGGCGGCCCGCGCACACTGATGCACGCGCGCCCAGCTCTAGTATTGCACGGCGTCTACACACTTAACGCGCTCCTGCTGGAGGCCCCGTGCCGCACGCCCAAGCTGCCGCCCAAGTGGTGCTTGCCGAGCCTCCAGCCCGGGCGACCTGTTCTCCGCCACGAGCTCCCCCTCCACCCCACTGGTCACCCTTCCTCGCGCAAGGAAGTGCATCGCGGGAGGAAAAGCGTCTCCCTTCGGTGCATGGATGCAAACTGCCCCGCAGCTCACCGAAAAGAAAACCTGTCACCACAAGCCTGGGAAGTAAATAGTGTCGAGTATCATCTCCATTGCACAGATGTGAAGACTGAGGCCCCCAAAAGCATAAATTCAGGCCCAGTGGCGTTCCCAGTGAGCAGCAGCACTGAGAGTGTGCTTTTGACTCCTGCGGTGCGTGTTCCTAAGTATGTCCGTGGTTATTCCCTTCAAATGTCTTTCAAACGCGTTGAAAATAAAATGTGCCTGCTTAAAGGACATGCTTGGAGATATTTCGGGAGAAACTAATTGGAAGTATGAATATAGCTTTCTTTTTTTAAAATCAAGAAATGAATCCCTTGGTTTGTGAGATAAATAAACCCATGCCAGATACTCCCTATCTTTTCATCTTTTAAACAAAAATGAATATTATTAGATTGTATTTGAGATGTGCTTCTTTAAGCAATCATAGGTCTTCAAGCTACCTAGGGTCGAAGAACCCGTATTTTGGAAATTACAGATTTGCACTTCAAATATCTATAAGCACATGTTCCTGTCTCAGGTAATGGTCTCTAGGTTTCCTGTTAACAGATCAAGAGAAAAGAGTAGAGGATTCCACTATCTTGTCACAACTACAAAACATGAGAATAATTATTTAGGAGCTATGAATGTGACTTGGAGACGCCAGGAAAATCTTCAAGAAGGAAGTGGCATTCTTTCTGGACCTTGAAGAATGGGTAGAATGTAGACACAGCAAGAGAAGGGAAAGATTACAAGCAAAGCCTGATAAGTTCTGAGATAAAGGAAAGAGGACCTGTGCCCCTAGCAAGGAACCCGCATTAAGCAAAGAGAAGGAGAGAAGGCAAGGGCTAAGGTATGCAGGGCCTTAAATGTGGGGGTGGGGGACGCAAAATTTAGGCTGAAGTAACTAACAAGTTCTGGATAGAACATTGACTGGAAAAATTAGAGTCTTAGAAAGATTGACAGAGCAGGAGTGTCCAGAGTGGCTAAAAGGAGCTACCTAGACAAGGAGATTAGCTGGAATGTTGCTGAAATCCTCCAGTAGTGGAGGGAGGAAGAACTTAGATATTGACAATAAGGATGGAGAAGAAATAAATATGAAAAACATTTTCTAAAAATATATCAGACCTTAAATGATTAACTTCAGTTTGTTTTTTAACCTACAGAGAGGACTTGAAAGCTAGGAAAATGATGATTCTGTTCACAGAAAATAGAAGAGAAAAAGAGACGACTCTTGACTAAGTTTTTAAAGTATATTTTCCTTTATTCCCTCACCATCTCTATCCCTACTGCCCACTCCCTGCCACCAAAATTAATGACTGTAGTATGCTTTAAAGAAACCTTATCAAAAAAAATGATGACTTTTATTGTGACTTTATTATTATTATATTAATATTTTAAATTCAAATATGAGATCCCAAAGTAAAAGCATTGAAGGTAAGGAATAAAGCCCTGGAGAAAGCAAGATCCAGATGAAGGCAACTGACCATACTTAAATGTATGTCCCAAGAAAACAGGATATGTTTACAAGCTAGTATTTCATCTTGATGTCAAAATATAAGAATAATGGACATTGAGAATTGCTATACGCCAGACACAGTGTAAGGCACAGTAAGTCACAGACTTTGTCTTCAATAAACTATAGAAGTCTAGGGGAAGGTAAGTGTAAACACACTTCCTGCCTCTGCCTCTATGAGAGTACTTATCACATAACATTGTCAGGGACATTGGGAACATCAAGGAAGTGATGATGTGCTCGCTTCAGCAGCACATATACTAAAAAAGGAGGTGATGGCATCTCAGAAGGCTTCAAAATAGTATGTGAACTAGATCTCAGATGTTAGATGTTGGAGCTGGCCAGGCAGACGTTAGGAAGACCATGTGGAGAAGCATAGAGGTGTGAAGAGAACTCTTGGGGAAGCAGAGGGAACAGGCTGCCTTTTGGCCCCACTTTCATGAAGGATCTTAAGTATATACACAGTCACTGGGATCTATTCACAAGTTCAAAAAGGAAAAACCAAAATTGAATTTTGTAGTATAGAACGAACATATTTGTATCTAAGATTTGAAAGGAAATATCTTATCAAATGCATTCTTAAAATTCACTTACTTCAACTGTGGTATCCCAGTAATAATATTTGGGAAAGTTAAGGGAAGGATACATATATCCATATATTTCATATATATATGGATATATATCCATATATATATGAAATCTATTTTTGCAACATTTTTAATGTCTAAACTCATTCAAAATTAGAAGTTAAAGAACAAGAAAGTAAATACAGCTTGAGATGATTAATTCTTAGTACTGTCTTCTAGGAAGCACTTTTCTAAAGACTCAAAATGATGTATTTAAAAAGAAATTCTAGAATTTTGACAATTTCTTACAAGATTCACTATATGTACCATATATCACTTGGT